>NC_133359.1:31206676-31540009 GCF_030506205.2 Paramisgurnus dabryanus | reverse complement strand
ATCAACAGCCTCATAAAACATTCACAACAATTGTATGATGGTGACAGGAGGCTGATAACTGCTCAATGCACATTCTGCTAAACATTTGTGTATCACAGAAGAAAATATCAGAAATTGGAAAAACACAATGGTAGTGAACAAAATTTTTCTTAAACTATAATAGAAAGGACCCTGCATAAACAAACAACATATGCTCAATAACATTAAGTATTTTAGAAACAATTAGTGACTTTTAATATTGTAACATCATAGTACTTTTTTGCATTACCATTTGTGCATCAGAAATCATGTAAATAAAAAATGCCACCAACCCCTCTATTTTCAGCCTGAGCAGAGGTTACAATAAGGTCAGTATTGCATTCCTTAGATGCAAGTATAAGTCTATTGCTTGATATGAGTCCTTTGGAAGCTCAAAATGTGCCTCACTCAGGATAGAATTACAAATGTCATAGACATCACTGTCACAAGGTATAGACGATCGAAATGTGCATTCTGTCTTGCACAGCTGTAGGTCTCCTGTGTCCACTGGTGACATGCAGTTCTCTGTTCTGTAAAGCTCTGGGAATAAGTACATGACATTGGGTCTACCACTTGGCACTCTGATGTTTTTTGAAGGTCTTATTACGTGTGCATCCCACACACGAGCAGTTTCATCCAATTCATCCTGCAATTAAATAAAAAAATAAATAGACAGTTTGCACTGAAGATATTCAACCTGTAACATTTTTACTCTCTAAAATATATCAATATCCATAAACACCTCATTTCTTTTTTCCGCAAATTGTGTTGTTGAGAATTTTGTGATGGGTAAAAAAGTACCCCCAAAACACCATAAACTTATAACTACGACCCTACAGTTCCATGACTGTGACTTAGAATTAAAGGGATAGTTCATCCAAAACATGTTCCAAACCTAATTGATTTGAACACAAAATAAAATATTGTGAAGAATGCAAGAAATCAAGAAGTTTTTCTTACGATGGAAGTCAATAGCTACCATCAGCTATTATGCATTAAGGTAAGGAGCTCATTCAGGTTTGGAACAACATAAGGGATGAAATAATTATATAATTTTGGAATTCAAATCACACTCATGTAATTGGGGGGGGGGGGTTAGTTTGACCACACCACACAATAAAAAACCTACTGTATAAGACAACGTACACTTTTAATGATGCAAATTATGATTTTTTTTCACAAATAGGCATATTTGGGCTATTTTCTAAATTAATGTGATTTTACTTTACAAGGTCATGCTGTGTTTTGGTCGATACGTAGTATTTTATTTAATTTTGTGTTCACTAAAATACACTATCAATTAATTAATTCAATAAAAACTCTAAAATAAAACGAGTAAGTGAGGCAGTTATGAAGTTGTTGTGTATATTAAGGAGTAATGCAATGCTTTATAGCTAAATTATGCTGGGCAGTGTGCACTACATCATTACTCACCTGGATAATTCCCAAGAAACAGAAACGGATTAGATTTTTATCCAAAAATCCCCCGTCGAACAACCCTTTGTCCTTCAGGTCAGCGAACAAAGAGATGAAAAACTCCATGCATTCTTTCCTGAGGAATCCCCACCAACTCTCTATTCGCTGATTGGCCGTGCTTACACCTTCTATGTAGCTGTCAATGGTGGAGTCCTGCAGAATGTTGCGTCTGAGGAAACGCTGGAAGTCTCGCACGTGCCCGTTTTCAGTTCCACAGTCGCCTCTAACGATCCGAGGGCAGCCACTTAAACTTTCCACTGCTTCCACGTAGTATCCTCCGATTACCTTCGGGTCACTGCTTGTTGTGAACGCATTTAGCCAAATAATCTTCCTAGAAAAGCCATCGATACAGCCGTTTATGCAAATACCATATGGCTTTAGTTTATCATATGAATCAAAATGCCAGATGTAATTCGGTCCTTTTGCGAAATAGTTACGTCGATGAAGACGTCGGGCTCTCCTAAATTCTACTCCACCAGGATCTAACGAGCTCAAAATTAAGCGAACATGTTCTTTTCTAATATGTAATCCATTTTCTTTACACTTTTCATGCATCCACCTGTATCCGTGTAGCTGGCCTGATGTTTGGAGTTGATGCTGAATAAATGCAATGGCGTCTTCGATACTTGAGTATTCTTTTCGTCGAAACAGGCGTCTAGACCTCAAAATGCGTTTTAAATGTCGCTCAGAAATTACATATCTGTGTCGAAGTGCAAGAACAGAAACAATGTCTTTGTATTGAAGGCCAAGTTTAAAATAAATCTCAATTAATTCGTGCGCATCCATAATTTTGTTTTCGTTTGGCAGAGAGTGATGCATCCGGAACTTCTCCTTCTTTGAGTTTTAATGGCGGTTGGCAACTCATCTCAAAGGTGCATTACTGCCACCTACTAGACTGGAGTGTGGTTATTAGTATGACGTCAACATGCAGAAATATCTCGTGCGCACGCGATACGTTTCTCGTGCGCACGACATAGGTTTCTCGTGGGCACGACATACGTTTCTCGTGCGCACGCAAAAGCCTTATTATTTATTTTTATATATTTATTATTTATTTTTTTGCAAATGTCCACTCAAATTTTTTATTTTTTGCAAATGTCCCCTCAGAAGCTCCGTATGTTTTAAACCTGTATGCATTAGTTTTTTTCTGATTAACACAAAAGAAAATATTTTGAGGAATGATGGTAAACCCACAGCAGATAGTGACCATTGACTCCCATAGTAGGAATAAAAAATGATGGAATTTTATAGGTTCAATGAAAATTCTTTCATAATTTACTCATCCTCGTGTTCTTTTAAACGTGTATGCATTAGTTTTTTTTCTGATTAACACAAAATAAAATATTTTGAGGAATGATGGTAAACCCACAGCAGATAGTGACCATTGACTCCCATAGTAGGAATAAAAAAAAGATGGAATTTTATAGGTACAATGAAAATTCTTTCATAATTTACTCATCCTCGTGTTGTTTTAAACCTGTATGCATTAGTTTTTTTCTGATTAACACAAAAGAAAATATTTTGAGGAATGATGGTAAACCACAGCAGATAGTGACAATTGACACCCATAGTAAGATTAAAAAAATGATGTAATTTTATAGGTTCAATGAAAATTCTTTCATAATTTACTCATCCTTGTGTTGTTTTAAACCTGTATACTTTAGTTTTTTTCTGATTAACACAAAAGAAAATATTTTGAGGAATGATGGTAAACCCACAGCAGATAGTGACCATTAACTCCCATAGTAGGATTAAAAAAAAGATGGAATTTTATAGGTTCAATGAAAATTCTTTCATAATTTACTCATCCTCGTGTTGTTTTAAACCTGTATGCATTAGTTTTTTTCTGATTAACACAAAAGAAAATATTTTGAGGAATGATGGTAAACCCACAGCAGATAATGACCATTGACTCCCATACTAGGAATAAAAAAATGATGGAATTTTATAGGTTCAATGAAAATTCTTTCATAATTTACTCATCCTCGTGTTCTTTTAAACGTGTATGCATTAGTTTTTTTCTGATTAACACAAAAGAAAATATTTTGAGGAATGATGGTAAACCCACAGCAGATAGTGACCATTGACTCCCATAGTAGGAATAAAAAAATGATGGAATTTTTTAGGTTCAATGAAAATTCTTTCATAATTTACTCATCCTCGTGTTGTTTTAAACCTGTATGCATTAGTTTTTTTCTGATTAACACAAAAGAAAATATTTTGAGGAATGATGGTAAACCCACAGCAGATAATGACCATTGACTCCCATAGTAGGAATAAAAAAATGATGGTATTTTATAGGTTCAATGAAAATTCTTTCATAATTTACTCATCCTTGTGTTGTTTTAAACCTGTATGCATTAGTTTTTTTCTGATTAACACAAAAGAAAATATTTTGAGGAATGATAGTAAACCCACAGCAGATAGTGACCATTGACTCCCATAGTAGAAATAAAAAAATGATGGAATTTTATAGGTTCAATGAAAATTCTTTCATAATATACTCATCCTTGTGTTGTTTTAAACCTGTATGCATTAGTTTTTTTCTGATTAACACAAAAGAAAATATTTTGAGGAATGATAGTAAACCCACAGCAGATAGTGACCATTGACTCCCATAGTAGGAATAAAAAATGATGGAATTTTATAGGTTCAATGAAAATTCTTTCATAATTTACTCATCCTTGTGTTGTTTTAAACGTGTATGCATTAGTTTTTTTTCTAATTAACACAAAAGAAAATATTTTGAGGAATGATAGTAAACCCATAGCAGATAGTGACCATTGACTCCCATAGTAGGAATAAAAAAATGATGGAATTTTATATGTTCAATGAAAATTCTTTCATAATTTACTCATCCTTGTGTTGTTTTAAACCTGTAGGCATTAGTTTTTTTCTGATTAACACAAAAGAAAATATTTTGAGGAATGATGGTAAACCCACAGCAGATAGTGACCATTGACTCCCATAGTAGGAATAAAAAAATGATAGAATTTTATAGGTTCAATGAAAATTCTTTCATAATTTACTCATCCTTGTGTTGTTTTAAACCTGTATACATTAGTTTTTTTCTGATTAACACAAAAGAAAATATTTTGAGGAATGATGGTAAACCCACAGCAGATGGTGACCATTGACTCCCATAGTAGGAATAAAAAAATGATGGAATTTTATAGGTTCAATGAAAATTCTTTCATAATTTACTCATCCTCGTGTTCTTTTAAACGTGTATGCATTAGTTTTTTTCTGATTAACACAAAAGAAAATATTTTGAGGAATGATAGTAATCCCACAGCAGATAGTGACCATTGACTCCCATAGTAGGAATAAAAAATGATGGAATTTTATAGGTTCAATGAAAATTCTTTCATAATTTACTCATCCTTGTGTTGTTTTAAACCTGTATACATTAGTTTTTTTCTGATTAACACAAAAGAAAATATTTTGAGGAATGATGGTAAACCCACAGCAGATAGTGACCATTGACTCCCATAGTAGGAATAAAAAAATTATGGAATTTTATAGATTCAATGAAAATTCTTTCATAATTTACTCATCCTCGTGTTCTTTTAAACGTGTATGCATTAGTTTTTTTCTGATTAACACAAAAGAAAATATTTTGAGGAATGATAGTAAACCCACAGCAGATAGTGACCATTGACTCCCATAGTAGGAATAAAAAAATTATGGAATTTTATAGGTTCAATGAAAATTCTTTCATAATTTACTCATCCTCGTGTTGTTTTAAACCTGTATGCATTAGTTTTTTTTCTGATTAACATAGAAGAAAATATTTTGAGGAATGATGGTAAACCCACAGCAGATAGTGACCATTGACTCCCATAGTAGGAATAAAAAAATGATGGAATTTTATAGGTTCAATGAAAATTCTTTCATAATTTACTCATCCTTGTGTTGTTTTAAACCTGTATGCATTAGTTTTTTTCTGATTAACACAAAAGAAAATATTTTGAGGAATGATGGCAAACCCACTGCAGATAAGTACCATTGACTCCCATAGTAGGAATAAAAAAATGATGGTATTTTATAGGTTCAATGAAAATTCTTTCATAATTTACTCATCCTTGTGTTGTTTTAAACCTGTATGCATTAGTTTTTTTCTGATTAACACAAAAGAAAATATTTTGAGGAATGATGGTAAACCCACAGCAGATAGTGACCATTGACTCCCATAGTAGGAATAAAAAAATGATGGAATTTTATAGGTTCAATGAAAATTCTTTCATAATATACTCATCCTTGTGTTGTTTTAAACCTGTATGCATTATTTTTTTTCTGATTAACACAAAAGAAAATATTTTGAGGAATGATAGTAAACCCACAGCAGATAGTGACCATTGACTCCCATAGTAGGAATAAAAAAATGATGGAATTTTATAGGTTCAATGAAAATTCTTTCATAATTTACTCATCCTTCTGTTGTTTTAAACCTGTATGCATTAGTTTTTTTCTGATTAACACAAAAGAAAATATTTTGAGGAATGATGGTAAACCCACAGCAGATAATGACCATTGACTCCCATAGTAGGAATAAAAAATGATGGAATTTCATAGGTTCAATGAAAATTCTTTCATAATTTACTCATCCTCGTGTTCTTTTAAACGTGTATGCATTAGTTTTTTTCTGATTAACACAAAAGAAAATATTTTGAGGAATGATGGTAAACCCACAGCAGATAGTGACCATTGACTCCCATAGTAGGAATAAAAAAATGATGGAATTTTATAGGTTCAATGAAAATTCTTTCATAATTTACTCATCCTTGTGTTGTTTTAAACCTGTATGCATTAGTTTTTTACTGATTAAGACAAAAAAATATATTTTGAGGAATGATGGTAAACCCACAGCAGATAGTGACCATTGACTCCCATAGTAGGAATAAAAAAATGATGGAATTTTATAGGTTCAATGAAAATTCTTTCATAATATACTCATCCTTGTGTTGTTTTAAACCTGTATGCATTATTTTTTTTCTGATTAACACAAAAGAAAATATTTTGAGGAATGATAGTAAACCCACAGCAGATAGTGACCATTGACTCCCATAGTAGGAATAAAAAAATGATGGAATTTTATAGGTTCAATGAAAATTCTTTCATAATTTACTCATCCTCGTGTTCTTTTAAACGTGTATGCATTAGTTTTTTTCTGATTAACACAAAAGAAAATATTTTGAGGAATGATGGTAAACCCACAGCAGATAGTGACCATTGACTCCCATAGTAGGAATAAAAAAATGATGGAATTTTATAGGTTCAATGAAAATTCTTTCATAATTTACTCATCCTTGTGTTGTTTTAAACCTGTATGCATTAGTTTTTTACTGATTAAGACAAAAAAATATATTTTGAGGAATGATGGTAAACCCACAGCAGATAGTGACCATTGACTCCCATAGTAGGAATAAAAAAATGATGGAATTTTATAGGTTCAATGAAAATTCTTTCATAATATACTCATCCTTGTGTTGTTTTAAACCTGTATGCATTATTTTTTTTCTGATTAACACAAAAGAAAATATTTTGAGGAATGATAGTAAACCCACAGCAGATAGTGACCATTGACTCCCATAGTAGGAATAAAAAAATGATGGAATTTTATAGGTTCAATGAAAATTCTTTCATAATTTACTCATCCTTCTGTTGTTTTAAACCTGTATGCATTAGTTTTTTTCTGATTAACACAAAAGAAAATATTTTGAGGAATGATGGTAAACCCACAGCAGATAATGACCATTGACTCCCATAGTAGGAATAAAAAAATGATGGAATTTCATAGGTTCAATGAAAATTCTTTCATAATTTACTCATCCTCGTGTTCTTTTAAACCTGTATGCATTAGTTTTTTTCTGATTAACACAAAAGAAAATATTTTGAGGAATGATGGTAAACCCACAGCAGATAGTGACCATTGACTCCCATAGTAGGAATAAAAAAATGATGGAATTTTATAGGTTCAATGAAAATTCTTTCATAATTTACTCATCCTTGTGTTGTTTTAAACCTGTATGCATTAGTTTTTTACTGATTAAGACAAAAAAATATATTTTGAGGAATGATGGTAGACCCACAGCAGATAGTGACCATTGACTCCCATAGTAGGAATAAAAAAATGATGGAATTTTATAGGTTCAATGAAAATTCTTTCATAATTTACTCATCCTTGTGTTGTTTTAAAACTGTATGCATTAGTTTTTTCTCTGATTAACACAAAATAAAATATTTTGAGGAATGATGGTAAACCCACAGCAGATAGTGACCATTGACTCCCATAGTAGGAATAAAAAAATGATGGAACTTTATAGGTTCAATGAAAATTCTATCATAATTTACTCATCCTCGTGTTGTTTTAAACGTGTATGAATTAGTTTTTTTCTGATTAACACAAAAGAAAATATTTTGAGGAATGATAGTAAACCCACAGCAGATAGTGACCATTGACTCCCATAGTAAGAATAAAAAAATGATGGAATTTTATAGGTTCAATGAAAATTCTATCATAATTTACTAATCCTCGTGTTGTTTTAAACGTGTATGCATTAGTTTTTTTCTGATTAACACAAAAGAAAATATTTTGAGGAATGATGGTAAACCCACAGCAGATAGTGACCATTGACTCCCATAGTAGGAATAAAAAAAAGATGGAATTTTATAGGTACAATGAAAATTCTTTCATAATTTACTCATCCTTGTGTTGTTTTAAAACTGTATGCATTAGTTTTTTCTCTGATTAACACAAAATAAAATATTTTGAGGAATGATGGTAAACCCACAGCAGATAGTGACCATTGACTCCCATAGTAGGAATAAAAAAATGATGGAACTTTATAGGTTCAATGAAAATTCTATCATAATTTACTCATCCTCGTGTTGTTTTAAACGTGTATGAATTAGTTTTTTTCTGATTAACACAAAAGAAAATATTTTGAGGAATGATAGTAAACCCACAGCAGATAGTGACCATTGACTCCCATAGTAAGAATAAAAAAATGATGGAATTTTATAGGTTCAATGAAAATTCTATCATAATTTACTAATCCTCGTGTTGTTTTAAACGTGTATGCATTAGTTTTTTTCTGATTAACACAAAAGAAAATATTTTGAGGAATGATGGTAAACCCACAGCAGATAGTGACCATTGACTCCCATAGTAGGAATAAAAAAAAGATGGAATTTTATAGGTACAATGAAAATTCTTTCATAATTTACTCATCCTCGTGTTGTTTTAAACCTGTATGCATTAGTTTTTTTCTGATTAACACAAAAGAAAATATTTTGAGGAATGATGGTAAACCCACAGCAGATAGTGACCATTGACACCCATAGTAAGAATAAAAAAATGATGTAATTTTATAGGTTCAATGAAAATTCTTTCATAATTTACTCATCCTTGTGTTGTTTTAAACCTGTATACTTTAGTTTTTTTCTGATTAACACAAAAGAAAATATTTTGAGGAATGATGGTAAACCCACAGCAGATAGTGACCATTGACTCCCATAGTAGGATTAAAAAAAAAGATGGAATTTTATAGGTTCAATGAAAATTCTTTCATAATTTACTCATCCTCGTGTTGTTTTAAACCTGTATACATTAGTTTTTTTCTGATTAACACAAAAGAAAATATTTTGAGGAATGATGGTAAACCCACAGCAGATAGTGACCATTGACTCCCATAGTAGGAATAAAAAAATGATGGAATTTTATAGGTTCAATGAAAATTCTTTCATAATTTACTCATCCTTGTGTTGTTTTAAACCTGTATGCATTAGTTTTTTTCTGATTAACACAAAAGAAAATATTTTGAGGAATGATGGTAAACCCACAGCAGATAGTGACCATTGACTCCCATAGTAGGAATAAAAAAATGATGGAATTTTATAGGTTCAATGAAAATTCTTTCATAATTTACTCATCCTTGTGTTGTTTTAAACCTGTATGCATTAGTTTTTTTCTGATTAACACAAAAGAAAATATTTTGAGGAATGATGGTAAACCCACAGCAGATAGTGACCATTGACTCCCATAGTAGGAATAAAAAAAATATGGAATTTTATAGGTTCAATGAAAATTCTTTCATAATTTACTCATCCTTGTGTTGTTTAAAACCTGTATGCATTAGTTTTTTTCTGATTAACACAAAAGAAAATATTTTGAGGAATGATGGTAAACCCACAGCAGATAGTGACCATTGACTCCCATAGTAGGAATAAAAAAATGATGGAATTGTATAGGTTCAATGAAAATTCTTTCATACTTTACTCATTCTTGTGTTGCTTTAAACCTGTATGCATTCGTTTTTTTCTAATAAACACAAAAGAAAATATTTTGAGGAATGATGGTAAACCCACAGCAGATAGTGACCATTGACTCCCATAGTAGGAATAAAAAAATGATAGAATTTTATAGGTTCAATGAAAATTCTTTCATAATTTACTCATCCTTGTGTTGTTTTAAACCTGTATACATTAGTTTTTTTCTGATTAACACAAAAGAAAATATTTTGAGGAATGATGGTAAACCCACAGCAGATGGTGACCATTGACTCCCATAGTAGGAATAAAAAAATGATGGAATTTTATAGGTTCAATGAAAATTCTTTCATAATTTACTCATCCTCGTGTTCTTTTAAACGTGTATGCATTAGTTTTTTTCTGATTAACACAAAAGAAAATATTTTGAGGAATGATAGTAATCCCACAGCAGATAGTGACCATTGACTCCCATAGTAGGAACAAAAAATGATGGAATTTTATAGGTTCAATGAAAATTCTTTCATAATTTACTCATCCTTGTGTTGTTTTAAACCTGTATGCATTAGTTTTTTTTCTGATTAACACAAAAGAAAATATTTTGAGGAATGATGGTAAACCCACAGCAGATAGTGACCATTGACTCCCATAGTAGGAATAAAAAAGATGGAATTTTATAGGTTCAATGAAAATTCTTTCATAATTTACTCATCCTTGTGTTGTTTTAAACCTGTATACATAAGTTTTTTTCTGATTAACACAAAAGAAAATATTTTGAGGAATGATGGTAACCCACAGCAGATAGTGACCATTGACTCCCATAGTAGGAATACAAAAATGATGGAATTTTATAGGTTCCATGAAAATTCTTTCATAATTTACTCATCCTTGTGTTGTTTAAAACCTGTATGCATTAGTTTTTTTCTGATTAACACAAAAGAAAATATTTTGAGGAATGATGGTAAACCCACAGCAGATAGTGACCATTGACTCCCATAGTAGGAATAAAAAAATGATGGAATTGTATAGGTTCAATGAAAATTCTTTCATACTTTACTCATTCTTGTGTTGTTTTAAACCTGTATGCATTCGTTTTTTTCTAATAAACACAAAAGAAAATATTTTGAGGAATGATGGTAAACCCACAGCAGATAGTGACCATTGACTCCCATAGTAGGAATAAAAAAATGATGGAATTTTATAGGTTCAATGAAAATTCTTTCATAATTTACTCATCCTTGTGTTGTTTTAAACCTGTATGCATTCGTTTTTTTCTAATAAACACAAAAGAAAATATTTTGAGGAATGATGGTAAACCCACAGCAGATAGTGACCATTGACTCCCATAGTAGGAATAAAAAAATGATGGAATTTTATAGGTTCAATAAAACTTCTTTCATAATTTACTCATCCTTGTGTTGTTTTAAACCTGTATGCATTAGTTTTTTTCTGATTAACACAAAAGAAAATATTTTGAGGAATGATGGTAAACCCACAGCAGATAGTGACCATTGACTCCCATAGTAGGAATAAAAAATGATGGAATTTTATAGGTTCAATGAAAATTCTTTCATAATTTACTCATCCTCGTGTTCTTTTAAACGTGTATGCATTAGTTTTTTTTCTGATTAACACAAAAGAAAATATTTTGAGGAATGATGGTAAACCCACAGCAGATAGTGACCATTGACTCCCATAGTAGGAATAAAAAAAAGATGGAATTTTATAGGTACAATGAAAATTCTTTCATAATTTACTCATCCTCGTGTTGTTTTAAACCTGTATGCATTAGTTTTTTTCTGATTAACACAAAAGAAAATATTTTGAGGAATGATAGTAAACCCACAGCAGATAGTGACCATTGACTCCCATAGTAGGAATAAAAAAATGATGGAATTGTATAGGTTCAATGAAAATTCTTTCATACTTTACTCATTCTTGTGTTGTTTTAAACCTGTATGCATTCGTTTTTTTCTAATAAACACAAAAGAAAATATTTTGAGGAATGATGGTAAACCCACAGCAGATAGTGACCATTGACTCCCATAGTAGGAATAAAAAAATGATAGAATTTTATAGGTTCAATGAAAATTCTTTCATAATTTACTCATCCTTGTGTTGTTTTAAACCTGTATACATTAGTTTTTTTCTGATTAACACAAAAGAAAATATTTTGAGGAATGATGGTAAACCCACAGCAGATGGTGACCATTGACTCCCATAGTAGGAATAAAAAAATGATGGAATTTTATAGGTTCAATGAAAATTCTTTCATAATTTACTCATCCTCGTGTTCTTTTAAACGTGTATGCATTAGTTTTTTTCTGATTAACACAAAAGAAAATATTTTGAGGAATGATAGTAATCCCACAGCAGATAGTGACCATTGACTCCCATAGTAGGAATAAAAAATGATGGAATTTTATAGGTTCAATGAAAATTCTTTCATAATTTACTCATCCTTGTGTTGTTTTAAACCTGTATGCATTAGTTTTTTTTCTGATTAACACAAAAGAAAATATTTTGAGGAATGATGGTAAACCCACAGCAGATAGTGACCATTGACTCCCATAGTAGGAATAAAAAAGATGGAATTTTATAGGTTCAATGAAAATTCTTTCATAATTTACTCATCCTTGTGTTGTTTTAAACCTGTATACATAAGTTTTTTTCTGATTAACACAAAAGAAAATATTTTGAGGAATGATGGTAAACCCACAGCAGATAGTGACCATTGACTCCCATAGTAGGAATAAAAAAATGATGGAATTTTATAGGTTCCATGAAAATTCTTTCATAATTTACTCATCCTTGTGTTGTTTAAAACCTGTATGCATTAGTTTTTTTCTGATTAACACAAAAGAAAATATTTTGAGGAATGATGGTAAACCCACAGCAGATAGTGACCATTGACTCCCATAGTAGGAATAAAAAAATGATGGAATTGTATAGGTTCAATGAAAATTCTTTCATACTTTACTCATTCTTGTGTTGTTTTAAACCTGTATGCATTCGTTTTTTTCTAATAAACACAAAAGAAAATATTTTGAGGAATGATGGTAAACCCACAGCAGATAGTGACCATTGACTCCCATAGTAGGAATAAAAAAATGATGGAATTTTATAGGTTCAATGAAAATTCTTTCATAATTTACTCATCCTTGTGTTGTTTTAAACCTGTATGCATTCGTTTTTTTCTAATAAACACAAAAGAAAATATTTTGAGGAATGATGGTAAACCCACAGCAGATAGTGACCATTGACTCCCATAGTAGGAATAAAAAAATGATGGAATTTTATAGGTTCAATAAAACTTCTTTCATAATTTACTCATCCTTGTGTTGTTTTAAACCTGTATGCATTAGTTTTTTTCTGATTAACACAAAAGAAAATATTTTGAGGAATGATGGTAAACCCACAGCAGATAGTGACCATTGACTCCCATAGTAGGAATAAAAAATGATGGAATTTTATAGGTTCAATGAAAATTCTTTCATAATTTACTCATCCTCGTGTTCTTTTAAACGTGTATGCATTAGTTTTTTTTCTGATTAACACAAAAGAAAATATTTTGAGGAATGATGGTAAACCCACAGCAGATAGTGACCATTGACTCCCATAGTAGGAATAAAAAAAAGATGGAATTTTATAGGTACAATGAAAATTCTTTCATAATTTACTCATCCTCGTGTTGTTTTAAACCTGTATGCATTAGTTTTTTTCTGATTAACACAAAAGAAAATATTTTGAGGAATGATGGTAAACCACAGCAGATAGTGACAATTGACACCCATAGTAAGATTAAAAAAATGATGTAATTTTATAGGTTCAATGAAAATTCTTTCATAATTTACTCATCCTTGTGTTGTTTTAAACCTGTATACTTTAGTTTTTTTCTGATTAACACAAAAGAAAATATTTTGAGGAATGATGGTAAACCCACAGCAGATAGTGACCATTAACTCCCATAGTAGGATTAAAAAAAAGATGGAATTTTATAGGTTCAATGAAAATTCTTTCATAATTTACTCATCCTCGTGTTGTTTTAAACGTGTATGCATTAGTTTTTTTCTGATTAACACAAAAGAAAATATTTTGAGGAATGATGGTAAACCCACAGCAGATAGTGACCATTGACTCCCATAGTAGGAATAAAAAAATGATGGAATTTTTTAGGTTCAATGAAAATTCTTTCATAATTTACTCATCCTCGTGTTGTTTTAAACCTGTATGCATTAGTTTTTTTCTGATTAACACAAAAGAAAATATTTTGAGGAATGATGGTAAACCCACAGCAGATAATGACCATTGACTCCCATAGTAGGAATAAAAAAATGATGGTATTTTATAGGTTCAATGAAAATTCTTTCATAATTTACTCATCCTTGTGTTGTTTTAAACCTGTATGCATTAGTTTTTTTCTGATTAACACAAAAGAAAATATTTTGAGGAATGATAGTAAACCCACAGCAGATAGTGACCATTGACTCCCATAGTAGAAATAAAAAAATGATGGAATTTTATAGGTTCAATGAAAATTCTTTCATAATATACTCATCCTTGTGTTGTTTTAAACCTGTATGCATTAGTTTTTTTCTGATTAACACAAAAGAAAATATTTTGAGGAATGATAGTAAACCCACAGCAGATAGTGACCATTGACTCCCATAGTAGGAATAAAAAATGATGGAATTTTATAGGTTCAATGAAAATTCTTTCATAATTTACTCATCCTTGTGTTGTTTTAAACGTGTATGCATTAGTTTTTTTTCTAATTAACACAAAAGAAAATATTTTGAGGAATGATAGTAAACCCATAGCAGATAGTGACCATTGACTCCCATAGTAGGAATAAAAAAATGATGGAATTTTATATGTTCAATGAAAATTCTTTCATAATTTACTCATCCTTGTGTTGTTTTAAACCTGTAGGCATTAGTTTTTTTCTGATTAACACAAAAGAAAATATTTTGAGGAATGATGGTAAACCCACAGCAGATAGTGACCATTGACTCCCATAGTAGGAATAAAAAAATGATAGAATTTTATAGGTTCAATGAAAATTCTTTCATAATTTACTCATCCTTGTGTTGTTTTAAACCTGTATACATTAGTTTTTTTCTGATTAACACAAAAGAAAATATTTTGAGGAATGATGGTAAACCCACAGCAGATGGTGACCATTGACTCCCATAGTAGGAATAAAAAAATGATGGAATTTTATAGGTTCAATGAAAATTCTTTCATAATTTACTCATCCTCGTGTTCTTTTAAACGTGTATGCATTAGTTTTTTTCTGATTAACACAAAAGAAAATATTTTGAGGAATGATAGTAATCCCACAGCAGATAGTGACCATTGACTCCCATAGTAGGAATAAAAAATGATGGAATTTTATAGGTTCAATGAAAATTCTTTCATAATTTACTCATCCTTGTGTTGTTTTAAACCTGTATACATTAGTTTTTTTCTGATTAACACAAAAGAAAATATTTTGAGGAATGATGGTAAACCCACAGCAGATAGTGACCATTGACTCCCATAGTAGGAATAAAAAAATGATGGAATTTTATAGATTCAATGAAAATTCTTTCATAATTTACTCATCCTCGTGTTCTTTTAAACGTGTATGCATTAGTTTTTTTCTGATTAACACAAAAGAAAATATTTTGAGGAATGATAGTAAACCCACAGCAGATAGTGACCATTGACTCCCATAGTAGGAATAAAAAAATTATGGAATTTTATAGGTTCAATGAAAATTCTTTCATAATTTACTCATCCTCGTGTTGTTTTAAACCTGTATGCATTAGTTTTTTTTCTGATTAACATAGAAGAAAATATTTTGAGGAATGATGGTAAACCCACAGCAGATAGTGACCATTGACTCCCATAGTAGGAATAAAAAAATGATGGAATTTTATAGGTTCAATGAAAATTCTTTCATAATTTACTCATCCTTGTGTTGTTTTAAACCTGTATGCATTAGTTTTTTTCTGATTAACACAAAAGAAAATATTTTGAGGAATGATGGCAAACCCACAGCAGATAAGTACCATTGACTCCCATAGTAGGAATAAAAAAATGATGGTATTTTATAGGTTCAATGAAAATTCTTTCATAATTTACTCATCCTTGTGTTGTTTTAAACCTGTATGCATTAGTTTTTTTCTGATTAACACAAAAGAAAATATTTTGAGGAATGATGGTAAACCCACAGCAGATAGTGACCATTGACTCCCATAGTAGGAATAAAAAAATGATGGAATTTTATAGGTTCAATGAAAATTCTTTCATAATATACTCATCCTTGTGTTGTTTTAAACCTGTATGCATTATTTTTTTTCTGATTAACACAAAAGAAAATATTTTGAGGAATGATAGTAAACCCACAGCAGATAGTGACCATTGACTCCCATAGTAGGAATAAAAAAATGATGGAATTTTATAGGTTCAATGAAAATTCTTTCATAATTTACTCATCCTTCTGTTGTTTTAAACCTGTATGCATTAGTTTTTTTTCTGATTAACACAAAAGAAAATATTTTGAGGAATGATGGTAAACCCACAGCAGATAATGACCATTGACTCCCATAGTAGGAATAAAAAAATGATGGAATTTCATAGGTTCAATGAAAATTCTTTCATAATTTACTCATCCTCGTGTTCTTTTAAACGTGTATGCATTAGTTTTTTTCTGATTAACACAAAAGAAAATATTTTGAGGAATGATGGTAAACCCACAGCAGATAGTGACCATTGACTCCCATAGTAGGAATAAAAAAATGATGGAATTTTATAGGTTCAATGAAAATTCTTTCATAATTTACTCATCCTTGTGTTGTTTTAAACCTGTATGCATTAGTTTTTTACTGATTAAGACAAAAAAATATATTTTGAGGAATGATGGTAAACCCACAGCAGATAGTGACCATTGACTCCCATAGTAGGAATAAAAAAATGATGGAATTTTATAGGTTCAATGAAAATTCTTTCATAATATACTCATCCTTGTGTTGTTTTAAACCTGTATGCATTATTTTTTTTCTGATTAACACAAAAGAAAATATTTTGAGGAATGATAGTAAACCCACAGCAGATAGTGACCATTGACTCCCATAGTAGGAATAAAAAAATGATGGAATTTTATAGGTTCAATGAAAATTCTTTCATAATTTACTCATCCTCGTGTTCTTTTAAACGTGTATGCATTAGTTTTTTTCTGATTAACACAAAAGAAAATATTTTGAGGAATGATGGTAAACCCACAGCAGATAGTGACCATTGACTCCCATAGTAGTGTTACGTTCCAAGGAACGTATACTTTTTTTTCTTTTTATGATTGTTAATGTGGTTGTGTACCTGTGGGTATTTTGGTATGTGTGTGTGGTTTCTCTCTTTTTGTCTTCCACCAGGTGAGAGGAGAGATAACAGATACTCTGATTGCTGTCACCACCTGCAACTCATTAGCCCTGAGCAGGCAAACACCTTAAGAGAGCAGCAGCGAAAGACTCTGGAGCAGCTTCCTGAGCATGCTGAATCCCCATTGCCAAATACCACATTTGTACTTTTCTGGTTGTTAGAGTGTTTGACTCCTTGTTGTATAGTGTTGTACTACCCGGCTGGTTGTAGCCCTTAAGTGGAACTACTATAATTTTACATATTGAACTCTGGAATCCTTAGGGAGGTGGGTGCCCGCTTATTCCTTTTTGTAACTTGTTTTCTCCTGTTTTTCTCCTAGTCAGGGAGGTAGAGTATACTTTTGTTGTTTATTTCATTTTCTGTTGCTAGCTTAGCAGTTAAACATCTAAATAGACAGAGGGTCATTTTTGTTTGTTATTTTGGGCCTTCCCCCTCCTGAATTTTTGTCTGCCTCCTTATCTTAATTTTAACTGAGAAAAGAACTCCAAACTAATAAAATACTTCTCAGTTTACCTTTTTGTGCTCAATGACTTTTACCTGGCCATACATTATTACTTTTTCAACTTGCTGTTACCTTTAAATTCAACTCCTAGACTGTCACTTTAATTAAGAACGTAACAGTAAATGGGGGCTCGTCCGGGATAGGTTTTCTATCATCTGTTAACCATAATAATGCTTAAATGGGATGTTTACTGTTCTTATAATTGAACATTTGTCTTTGTGATTGACAATCTTTGGCTGTTTTCTTTTTTTTTTGGTGAAGAGGAGTGTATATACTTTGACAGTAAATGGAATTTGATTTGGTTGAGTTTACCTTGTCTCCCTCAACTGAAATTTTTAATCGTTGCCGTAAAAAGGATTTCTTATTAATTGCAGATTTCTTTGATGTTTCACTGACTAAAACTGGTACAAAACAGGCAATTAAGGAGGAACTATATGGTAAATTAGTTGAACGAGGCATTTTACCTGCTGATTCACAAGTTGACTTGGAGGCAGAGGGGGCTTTAAGTGAAACCAGTTCTATAGCTTGCCCTACTGGCCCAGATGTGGGTATGGATCCTACGCTAGCAGTCCGGTTGAAAGAGCTTGAGCTTGCTATTAAACAGCAAGAACATGAAACTAGAGTTGTTCAGCTCCGCACACTTGAGGTGGAAGCTGAGCGTGATATTAAATTGCGAAGCTTAGAATTAGAAGCAGAGTCATTACGACTCCGACCCCATCTAGCCCCAAATTTTCCTTCACCTCTAATGCCTAATACTCCAGTGGACAGTAGCACTGCTAATTATGGTGCGGCAACAGGAGATCAAGTAAACTTTGATGTAACAAAGTATATTAAACTAGTTCCTCATTTCAGGGAAGCTGAGGTTGACTCTTATTTTGTGGCCTTTGAACGAATTGCTACAAAACTTGGTTGGCCAAAGGATATGTGGGGTCTGCTACTTCAGTGTAATTTTGTAGGTAAGGCTCAGGAAGTATGTGCTGCATTACCAATTGAACAGTCACTGGATTATGATGTTGTGAAAGCTGTTGTGCTTCGTGCATACGAGTTGGTGCCCGAGGCGTATCGACAGCGTTTTCGAGGTTCGATTAAAACAGCCAAGGCGACTTACGTAGAATTTGCACGAGAAAAGAGAGTGCTTTTTGAAAAATGGTGTCTGGCTAGTAAAGTTACTGATCTTGAGCAGCTGCAAGAACTTGTGTTACTTGAGGAGTTTAAAAATTGCATGCCTGAAAGCATTGTTGTGCATTTAAATGATCAAAAGATAAGTTCACTCTCAGAGGCTGCAGTGGTAGCTGATGAATTTGCACTTTCCCACAAACCATTGTTTTCCTCCATGCGCCAGGCTAAACGTAGGAGTTTTAATAATGAGCAGGCCGAGAAAATGCCACCTGTTACTTTTGAAAAGTCTGAGAAGGATCAATTCAAACGTACTGATCGTAAACGCGTTTGTTTCTACTGTTTAGACCCAGGCCATATGATAACAAGTTGTAAGGCATGGAAACAGAAGTCCGGTATTGACAAACCCAAGAGTGTAGCTTTTGCTGTTCCATCTAGATCTGTCTCTGAAAGCTCATTCTCACAGCTTGAGGCTTCCAGCTATAAACCATTTTTGCTAACTGGAACTGTGTCTCTTTCAGCTGACTCACCTGACCATCCCATATCGATACTGAGAGACACAGGGGCCGCACAGTCCTTTATTTTAGCTGATGCCTTACCATTCTCAATAGAGTCATACTCCGGCGCAGATGTTCTAGTCCGCGGGATTGAGTTAGGTTGTGTAAAGGTACCATTACATAATGTCTATCTCAAGTGTGATTTGATCACAGGTCCAGTTCAATTTGGAGTGAGAACAAAACTTCCAGTGGAGGGAATAAGTGTAATCCTCGGGAACGATTTGGCTGGAGGTAAAGTTTTTTCTTGCCCAGTTGTTGTAGAAAGACCTGATGCATCCAAGCATGCTGATGTTGCTACATGTTTCCCTGCTGTCTTCCCTGCCTGTGCTGTTACTCGAGCACAAGCTCGAAAACTGGATGATGTTGTGAATCTTTCAGATTCATTTATGAACCCTGTGTCAGACTCTGTGGAGTGTTCTCTATCTATTAAACCTGAAATATGTTCTTTTGAAGTCCCAGATCTCAATGCAGAAGAAGCTACTTTTGAAGTTGGTAAGGCTGGCCTAATAGCTGCTCAAAAAGCTGATCTCTCTCTGGCAGCTTATCAAGATGTCGCTGCTGCTACTAACTTGGAGCAAGCTCCTGATGGTCAGGTCACATATTACTTGAATGACGGAGTACTCATGCGTCGTTGGCAGCCTCAAGTAGGTGAAGATCTGTTAGCAATACACCAACTTGTGTTACCTTCTGTTTATCGTCCTCAGGTTTTGAAGCTGGCGCATGAGCATCCACTCTCTGGTCACCTGGGTATTACCAAGACATACAAGCGTATTTTGAGGTATTTCTATTGGCCTGGTTTAAGAAGCAGTGTTGTGAGTTACTGTCGTGCCTGTCATGAGTGTCAAGTTACAGGTAAACCAAACCAGACTGTCCCTTCTGCTCCTCTTTATCCCATACCAATAATGAGTGAGCCCTTTGAACGCCTGATTTTGGACTGTGTTGGTCCCTTACCCAAGGCCAAATCAGGTCACCAGTACATTTTGACCTTAATGTGTGCAGCCACCCGGTTTCCAGAGGCCATTCCTTTGCGCTCATTAAAAGCTAACATGGTAGTTAAGGAAATCATAAAATTCTGCTCCACATTTGGCTTGCCAAGAGTAGTTCAAACCGATCAGGGTTCCAACTTTACCTCAAAACTGTTTGCACAAGTCATGAAGGAGTTAGGAGTTAGCCACCAAATGTCCAGCGCCTACCACCCAGAGTCACAGGGGGTTTTGGAACGCTTTCACCAGACTCTGAAGTCTATGCTCCGGACATATTGTGTGAGTTCCGGTAAAGACTGGGTTGAAGGTTTGCCTTTGTTACTTTTTGCAATCCGTGAAACTGTCCAAGAGTCTTTAGGTTTCAGTCCAGCAGAATTGGTGTTTGGTCACACAGTTCGCGGACCTCTAAAACTTCTTCGTGAGCAGTTAACCTCTAAAAACTCGGTTGCTACTAATGTTTTAGACTATGTCAGTGATTTTCGTGAGAGGTTGCATCATGCCTGTGATGTGGCTAAGGCTCACCTCTCATGCGCTCAGTCTAAAATGAAGACAAGATTTGATAGGAAGACCACAAAACGCAGTTTTCAAACTGGTGATTTAGTACTAGCCTTGCTCCCAATACCCACTTCTCCCCTGCATGCTAGATTTGCTGGCCCATACACTGTTGAGAAAAAGTTGAGTGATACTAACTATGTTATTTCTACTCCAGATCGTAGAAAGAAGAGCAGGATTTGTCACATTAACATGTTAAAGTCCTATGTGTCAAAGAACAAGACTAATGCACCTATCAACCCCACCCCGGTTATGCCGGCTGTTGTTTACTCTCCAGTAGGAGATGAGTTGGATACAAGTGAAGTGCCTGGCAATCATTTCAATAATTCCGTTGTATTGAATAATCTTGGTGCTTATCTTGCACACTTGCCTAGGGATCAAAGTGAGGCCCTTGTTCAATTGATATACAAATATCCCACTTTATTCTCTGATGTCCCTAGTAGAACCTCAGTTATCACTCATGACATTGATGTTGGCGAGTGCCTTCCCATAAAACAACATCCATACCGTGTTAATCCCCAGAAACGTGAAGTGATGCGTAAGGAAGTTGATTACCTCTTAAAACATGGTCTAGCCGTACCAAGTCATAGCCCTTGGAGCTCACCCTGCTTATTAGTGCCAAAGCAGGACTCATCCTTCCGCTTCTGTACAGATTATCGCAAGGTAAATAGTGTTACCAAGCCAGATTCCTTCCCTCTACCCCGTATGGAGGATTGTGTGGACAGAGTTGGTTCTGCCAGTTTTGTGACTAAACTTGACCTGCTGAAAGGTTATTGGCAAGTGCCATTGACTTCTCGAGCGTCTGAGATCTCTGCCTTTGTGACTCCTGACAACTTTCTACAGTATTCTGTGATGGCCTTTGGAATGCGAAATGCCCCAGCAACGTTTCAAAGGTTAATGCAACGAGTACTATCTGGAGTGTCTAACTGTGAAGCCTACTTGGACGATGTTGTGATTTACTCTCATACATGGGAGGATCATCTAAATAGCCTAGAGCAAGTTTTCAGTAAGTTAGCTGATGCTTCATTAACTCTTAACTTGCTTAAGTGTGAGTTTGCTAAGGCAGTTGTGACTTATCTGGGTAAAAAAGTGGGCCAAGGTCAAGTTAAGCCTGTTGAAGCTAAAGTAGAAGCCATACTAGATTTCCCAACTCCTCGTAACAAGAGGGAGCTGCGTAGATTTCTAGGTATGGTTGGGTATTACAGGGGGTTTTGCAAAAACTTTGCTACAGTAGTCACACCCTTAACTGATCTGCTCAGCACAGCCAAAAAGTTTTTGTGGACCTCTGAATGTGTATCTGCATTTGTTTCAGCTAAAGACCTATTGAGCAACGCCCCTGTGCTCTCTGCTCCTAATTTTGCTCTACCATTTCAGTTGCGGGTAGATGCCAGCTTTTCAGGTGCAGGAGCTGTGTTGATGCAGGAGGATACTTGTGGTGTTGAACATCCTGTGTGCTATTTTTCTAAAAAGTTTACCCGCCCTCAACAGAAATATAGCACAATTGAGAAGGAAGCACTGGCCTTATTGTTGGCTGTGCAGCACTTTGAAGTCTATCTTGGAGGTAGTAGTCATCCCATCATAGTGTATACGGACCATAACCCCTTAGTGTTCTTGCACAGAATGTGTAATTCAAACCAACGTTTGATGAGGTGGTCTTTGGTTATTCAGGAATATAACCTAGTTATTCGTTATTGTAAGGGGTCGGACAATACTGTGGCTGATGCTCTTTCTAGAGTATACTGTGTGGAATAGTGAAGGGTATATACTATATGGTCCTTTATTTTCTTTTTCAAAACATTAATGATGTTTGAAAACTTATTGGTGGGGGTGTTACGTTCCAAGGAACGTATACTTTTTTTTCTTTTTATGATTGTTAATGTGGTTGTGTACCTGTGGGTATTTTGGTATGTGTGTGTGGTTTCTCTCTTTTTGTCTTCCACCAGGTGAGAGGAGAGATAACAGATACTCTGATTGCTGTCACCACCTGCAACTCATTAGCCCTGAGCAGGCAAACACCTTAAGAGAGCAGCAGCGAAAGACTCTGGAGCAGCTTCCTGAGCATGCTGAATCCCCATTGCCAAATACCACATTTGTACTTTTCTGGTTGTTAGAGTGTTTGACTCCTTGTTGTATAGTGTTGTACTACCCGGCTGGTTGTAGCCCTTAAGTGGAACTACTATAATTTTACATATTGAACTCTGGAATCCTTAGGGAGGTGGGTGCCCGCTTATTCCTTTTTGTAACTTGTTTTCTCCTGTTTTTCTCCTAGTCAGGGAGGTAGAGTATACTTTTGTTGTTTATTTCATTTTCTGTTGCTAGCTTAGCAGTTAAACATCTAAATAGACAGAGGGTCATTTTTGTTTGTTATTTTGGGCCTTCCCCCTCCTGAATTTTTGTCTGCCTCCTTATCTTAATTTTAACTGAGAAAAGAACTCCAAACTAATAAAATACTTCTCAGTTTACCTTTTTGTGCTCAATGACTTTTACCTGGCCATACATTATTACTTTTTCAACTTGCTGTTACCTTTAAATTCAACTCCTAGACTGTCACTTTAATTAAGAACGTAACAGTAGGAATAAAAAAATGATGGAATTTTATAGGTTCAATGAAAATTCTTTCATAATTTACTCATCCTTGTGTTGTTTTAAACCTGTATGCATTAGTTTTTTACTGATTAAGACAAAAAAATATATTTTGAGGAATGATGGTAAACCCACAGCAGATAGTGACCATTGACTCCCATAGTAGGAATAAAAAAATGATGGAATTTTATAGGTTCAATGAAAATTCTTTCATAATATACTCATCCTTGTGTTGTTTTAAACCTGTATGCATTATTTTTTTTCTGATTAACACAAAAGAAAATATTTTGAGGAATGATAGTAAACCCACAGCAGATAGTGACCATTGACTCCCATAGTAGGAATAAAAAAATGATGGAATTTTATAGGTTCAATGAAAATTCTTTCATAATTTACTCATCCTTCTGTTGTTTTAAACCTGTATGCATTAGTTTTTTTCTGATTAACACAAAAGAAAATATTTTGAGGAATGATGGTAAACCCACAGCAGATAATGACCATTGACTCCCATAGTAGGAATAAAAAAATGATGGAATTTCATAGGTTCAATGAAAATTCTTTCATAATTTACTCATCCTCGTGTTCTTTTAAACCTGTATGCATTAGTTTTTTTCTGATTAACACAAAAGAAAATATTTTGAGGAATGATGGTAAACCCACAGCAGATAGTGACCATTGACTCCCATAGTAGGAATAAAAAAATGATGGAATTTTATAGGTTCAATGAAAATTCTTTCATAATTTACTCATCCTTGTGTTGTTTTAAACCTGTATGCATTAGTTTTTTACTGATTAAGACAAAAAAATATATTTTGAGGAATGATGGTAGACCCACAGCAGATAGTGACCATTGACTCCCATAGTAGGAATAAAAAAATGATGGAATTTTATAGGTTCAATGAAAATTCTTTCATAATTTACTCATCCTTGTGTTGTTTTAAAACTGTATGCATTAGTTTTTTCTCTGATTAACACAAAATAAAATATTTTGAGGAATGATGGTAAACCCACAGCAGATAGTGACCATTGACTCCCATAGTAGGAATAAAAAAATGATGGAACTTTATAGGTTCAATGAAAATTCTATCATAATTTACTCATCCTCGTGTTGTTTTAAACGTGTATGAATTAGTTTTTTTCTGATTAACACAAAAGAAAATATTTTGAGGAATGATAGTAAACCCACAGCAGATAGTGACCATTGACTCCCATAGTAAGAATAAAAAAATGATGGAATTTTATAGGTTCAATGAAAATTCTATCATAATTTACTAATCCTCGTGTTGTTTTAAACGTGTATGCATTAGTTTTTTTCTGATTAACACAAAAGAAAATATTTTGAGGAATGATGGTAAACCCACAGCAGATAGTGACCATTGACTCCCATAGTAGGAATAAAAAAAAGATGGAATTTTATAGGTACAATGAAAATTCTTTCATAATTTACTCATCCTCGTGTTGTTTTAAACCTGTATGCATTAGTTTTTTTCTGATTAACACAAAAGAAAATATTTTGAGGAATGATGGTAAACCCACAGCAGATAGTGACCATTGACACCCATAGTAAGAATAAAAAAATGATGTAATTTTATAGGTTCAATGAAAATTCTTTCATAATTTACTCATCCTTGTGTTGTTTAAAACCTGTATGCATTAGTTTTTTTCTGATTAACACAAAAGAAAATATTTTGAGGAATGATGGTAAACCCACAGCAGATAGTGACCATTGACTCCCATAGTAGGAATAAAAAAATGATGGAATTGTATAGGTTCAATGAAAATTCTTTCATACTTTACTCATTCTTGTGTTGTTTTAAACCTGTATGCATTCGTTTTTTTCTAATAAACACAAAAGAAAATATTTTGAGGAATGATGGTAAACCCACAGCAGATAGTGACCATTGACTCCCATAGTAGGAATAAAAAAATGATAGAATTTTATAGGTTCAATGAAAATTCTTTCATAATTTACTCATCCTTGTGTTGTTTTAAACCTGTATACATTAGTTTTTTTCTGATTAACACAAAAGAAAATATTTTGAGGAATGATGGTAAACCCACAGCAGATGGTGACCATTGACTCCAATAGTAGGAATAAAAAAATGATGGAATTTTATAGGTTCAATGAAAATTCTTTCATAATTTACTCATCCTCGTGTTCTTTTAAACGTGTATGCATTAGTTTTTTTCTATTTAACACAAAAGAAAATATTTTGAGGAATGATAGTAATCCCACAGCAGATAGTGACCATTGACTCCCATAGTAGGAATAAAAAATGATGGAATTTTATAGGTTCAATGAAAATTCTTTCATAATTTACTCATCCTTGTGTTGTTTTAAACCTGTATGCATTAGTTTTTTTCTGATTAACACAAAAGAAAATATTTTGAGGAATGATGGTAAACCCACAGCAGATAGTGACCATTGACTCCCATAGTAGGAATAAAAAAGATGGAATTTTATAGGTTCAATGAAAATTCTTTCATAATTTACTCATCCTTGTGTTGTTTTAAACCTGTATACATAAGTTTTTTTCTGATTAACACAAAAGAAAATATTTTGAGGAATGATGGTAAACCCACAGCAGATAGTGACCATTGACTCCCATAGTAGGAATAAAAAAATGATGGAATTTTATAGGTTCCATGAAAATTCTTTCATAATTTACTCATCCTTGTGTTGTTTTAAACCTGTATGCATTAGTTTTTTTCTGATTAACACAAAAGAAAATATTTTGAAGAATGATGGTAAACCCACAGCAGATAGTGACCATTGACTCCCATAGTAGGAATAAAAAAATTATGGAATTTTATAGGTTCAATGAAAATTCTTTCATAATTTACTCATCCTTGTGTTGTTTAAAACCTGTATGCATTAGTTTTTTTCTGATTAACACAAAATAAAATATTTTGAGGAATGATGGTAAACCCACAGCAGATAGTGACCATTGACTCCCATAGTAGGAATAAAAAAATGATGGAATTGTATAGGTTCAATGAAAATTCTTTCATACTTTACTCATTCT
This sequence comes from Paramisgurnus dabryanus, assembly GCF_030506205.2. Classification (NCBI taxonomy): domain Eukaryota; kingdom Metazoa; phylum Chordata; class Actinopteri; order Cypriniformes; family Cobitidae; genus Paramisgurnus; species Paramisgurnus dabryanus. The sequence continues at coordinate 31,513,503 of NC_133359.1, read as the reverse complement.
TGTGTTGTTTTAAACCTGTATGCATTCGTTTTTTTCTAATAAACACAAAAGAAAATATTTTGAGGAATGATGGTAAACCCACAGCAGATAGTGACCATTGACTCCCATAGTAGGAATAAAAAAATGATGGAATTTTATAGGTTCAATGAAAATTCTTTCATAATTTACTCATCCTTGTGTTGTTTTAAACCTGTATGCATTCGTTTTTTTCTAATAAACACAAAAGAAAATATTTTGAGGAATGATGGTAAACCCACAGCAGATAGTGACCATTGACTCCCATAGTAGGAATAAAAAAATGATGGAATTTTATAGGTTCAATAAAACTTCTTTCATAATTTACTCATCCTTTTTTTTTTTTAAACCTGTATGCATTAGTTTTTTTCTGATTAACACAAAAGAAAATATTTTGAGGAATGATGGTAAACCCACAGCAGATAGTGACCATTGACTCCCATAGTAGGAATAAAAAAATGATGGAATTTTATAGGTTCAATGAAAACTCTTTCATAATTTACTCATCCTTGTGTTGTTTTAAACCTGTATGCATTCGTTTTTTTCTAATAAACACAAAAGAAAATATTTTGAGGAATGATGGTAAACCCTCAGCAGATAGTGACCATTGACTCCCATAGTAGGAATAAAAAAATGATGGAATTTAATAGGTTCAATGAAAATTCTTTCATAATTCACTCATCCTCGTGTTCTTTTAAACGTGTATGCATTAGTTTTTTTTCTGATTAACACAAAAGAAAATATTTTGAGGAATGATAGTAAACCCACAGCAGATAGTGACCATTGACTCCCATAGTAGGAATAAAAAATGATGGAATTTTATAGGTTCAATGAAAATTCTTTCATAATTTACTCATCCTCGTGTTCTTTTAAACGTGTATGCATTAGTTTTTTTTCTGATTAACACAAAAGAAAATATTTTGAGGAATGATGGTAAACCCACAGCAGATAGTGACCATTGACTCCCATAGTAGGAATAAAAAAAAGATGGAATTTTATAGGTACAATGAAAATTCTTTCATAATTTACTCATCCTCGTGTTGTTTTAAACCTGTATGCATTAGTTTTTTTCTGATTAACACAAAAGAAAATATTTTGAGGAATGATGGTAAACCACAGCAGATAGTGACAATTGACACCCATAGTAAGATTAAAAAAATGATGTAATTTTATAGGTTCAATGAAAATTCTTTCATAATTTACTCATCCTTGTGTTGTTTTAAACCTGTATACTTTAGTTTTTTTCTGATTAACACAAAAGAAAATATTTTGAGGAATGATGGTAAACCCACAGCAGATAGTGACCATTAACTCCCATAGTAGGATTAAAAAAAATATGGAATTTTATAGGTTCAATGAAAATTCTTTCATAATTTACTCATCCTCGTGTTGTTTTAAACCTGTATGCATTAGTTTTTTTCTGATTAACACAAAAGAAAATATTTTGAGGAATGATGGTAAACCCACAGCAGATAATGACCATTGACTCCCATACTAGGAATAAAAAAATAATGGAATTTTATAGGTTCAATGAAAATTCTTTCATAATTTACTCATCCTCGTGTTCTTTTAAACGTGTATGCATTAGTTTTTTTCTGATTAACACAAAAGAAAATATTTTGAGGAATGATGGTAAACCCACAGCAGATAGTGACCATTGACTCCCATAGTAGGAATAAAAAAATGATGGAATTTTTTAGGTTCAATGAAAATTCTTTCATAATTTACTCATCCTTGTGTTGTTTTAAACCTGTATGCATTAGTTTTTTTCTGATTAACACAAAAGAAAATATTTTGAGGAATGATGGTAAACCCACAGCAGATAATGACCATTGACTCCCATAGTAGGAATAAAAAAATGATGGTATTTTATAGGTTCAATGAAAATTCTTTCATAATTTACTCATCCTTGTGTTGTTTTAAACCTGTATGCATTAGTTTTTTTCTGATTAACACAAAAGAAAATATTTTGAGGAATGATAGTAAACCCACAGCAGATAGTGACCATTGACTCCCATAGTAGAAATAAAAAAATGATGGAATTTTATAGGTTCAATGAAAATTCTTTCATAATATACTCATCCTTGTGTTGTTTTAAACCTGTATGCATTAGTTTTTTTCTGATTAACACAAAAGAAAATATTTTGAGGAATGATAGTAAACCCACAGCAGATAGTGACCATTGACTCCCATAGTAGGAATAAAAAATGATGGAATTTTATAGGTTCAATGAAAATTCTTTCATAATTTACTCATCCTTGTGTTGTTTTAAACGTGTATGCATTAGTTTTTTTTCTGATTAACACAAAAGAAAATATTTTGAGGAATGATAGTAAACCCATAGCAGATAGTGACCATTGACTCCCATAGTAGGAATAAAAAAATGATGGAATTTTATATGTTCAATGAAAATTCTTTCATAATTTACTCATCCTTGTGTTGTTTTAAACCTGTAGGCATTAGTTTTTTTCTGATTAACACAAAAGAAAATATTTTGAGGAATGATGGTAAACCCACAGCAGATAGTGACCATTGACTCCCATAGTAGGAATAAAAAAATGATAGAATTTTATAGGTTCAATGAAAATTCTTTCATAATTTACTCATCCTTGTGTTGTTTTAAACCTGTATGCATTAGTTTTTTTCTGATTAACACAAAAGAAAATATTTTGAGGAATGATGGTAAACCCACAGCAGATAGTGACCATTGACTCCCATAGTAGGAATAAAAAAGATGGAATTTTATAGGTTCAATGAAAATTCTTTCATAATTTACTCATCCTTGTGTTGTTTTAAACCTGTATACATAAGTTTTTTTCTGATTAACACAAAAGAAAATATTTTGAGGAATGATGGTAAACCCACAGCAGATAGTGACCATTGACTCCCATAGTAGGAATAAAAAAATGATGGAATTTTATAGGTTCCATGAAAATTCTTTCATAATTTACTCATCCTTGTGTTGTTTTAAACCTGTATGCATTAGTTTTTTTCTGATTAACACAAAAGAAAATATTTTGAAGAATGATGGTAAACCCACAGCAGATAGTGACCATTGACTCCCATAGTAGGAATAAAAAAATTATGGAATTTTATAGGTTCAATGAAAATTCTTTCATAATTTACTCATCCTTGTGTTGTTTAAAACCTGTATGCATTAGTTTTTTTCTGATTAACACAAAAGAAAATATTTTGAGGAATGATGGTAAACCCACAGCAGATAGTGACCATTGACTCCCATAGTAGGAATAAAAAAATGATGGAATTGTATAGGTTCAATGAAAATTCTTTCATACTTTACTCATTCTTGTGTTGTTTTAAACCTGTATGCATTCGTTTTTTTCTAATAAACACAAAAGAAAATATTTTGAGGAATGATGGTAAACCCACAGCAGATAGTGACCATTGACTCCCATAGTAGGAATAAAAAAATGATGGAATTTTATAGGTTCAATGAAAATTCTTTCATAATTTACTCATCCTTGTGTTGTTTTAAACCTGTATGCATTCGTTTTTTTCTAATAAACACAAAAGAAAATATTTTGAGGAATGATGGTAAACCCACAGCAGATAGTGACCATTGACTCCCATAGTAGGAATAAAAAAATGATGGAATTTTATAGGTTCAATAAAACTTCTTTCATAATTTACTCATCCTTGTGTTGTTTTAAACCTGTATGCATTAGTTTTTTTCTGATTAACACAAAAGAAAATATTTTGAGGAATGATGGTAAACCCACAGCAGATAGTGACCTTTGACTCCCATCGTAGGAATAAAAAAATGATGGAATTTTATAGGTTCAATGAAAATTCTTTCATAATTTACTCATCCTCGTGTTCTTTTAAACGTGTATGCATTAGTTTTTTTCTGATTAACACAAAAGAAAATATTTTGAGGAATGATGGTAAACCCACAGCAGATAGTGACCATTGACTCCCATAGTAGGAATAAAAAAATGATGGAATTTTTTAGGTTCAATGAAAATTCTTTCATAATTTACTCATCCTCGTGTTGTTTTAAACCTGTATGCATTAGTTTTTTTCTGATTAACACAAAAGAAAATATTTTGAGGAATGATGGTAAACCCACAGCAGATAATGACCATTGACTCCCATAGTAGGAATAAAAAAATGATGGTATTTTATAGGTTCAATGAAAATTCTTTCATAATTTACTCATCCTTGTGTTGTTTTAAACCTGTATGCATTAGTTTTTTTCTGATTAACACAAAAGAAAATATTTTGAGGAATGATAGTAAACCCACAGCAGATAGTGACCATTGACTCCCATAGTAGAAATAAAAAAATGATGGAATTTTATAGGTTCAATGAAAATTCTTTCATAATATACTCATCCTTGTGTTGTTTTAAACCTGTATGCATTAGTTTTTTTCTGATTAACACAAAAGAAAATATTTTGAGGAATGATGGTAAACCCACAGCAGATAGTGACCATTGACTCCCATAGTAGGAATAAAAAAATGATGGAATTTTATAGGTTGCATGAAAATTCTTTCATAATTTACTCATCCTTGCAGTGCCGGTCTTTCCTATACGCAAAGTACGCAATTTGCATAGGGCCCCGCACCACTAGAGGGCCCCCTTGATCTCAGAATTATTTAAAACCATTATATCAAAGAAAAATTATTATTATGTTTAATGAAAACAAGACGCTATAATTTAAATAATTTGCAAACTTCCGAATTTGTGCGGGTTTTTAAAAATACTTAATGATTTCTTAAATCACTGATATGTACTCGGACAACATGCAGGCAGTTTCTCAATCCGAAGGCTGCAGCCTTCAGAGGTCACATTTGTAGGCTGCATATGCGTCATGCAAACGTATTTTAGAATATTAACAATTATAATGTTGACTATTATTCTTAGTTAATGGTTAATTGTTATAGTATGCTTATGACTTGCAAATGAAATGCTTATTTAACTTAAATAAATCAGGCTTGATGACGTATGCAGCGCGCATATGCGACATGATCCGGAGGTTGCAGCCTTCAAATTTAGAAACGGCCGCGTGCATGACGCAGAAGAGTGATTTGGTAAGGATGCGCATATTATATGCCCACCATTGATTTAAAACAAAGACAAAGCTATCCGTCTGGAGCAGAATAAAGGGAAAAAAACGTGAAGCAAGGGAACAAGATAAAGGATTTGCGCGAGCAGATTAAGTCAATGTAAAGACACGCGTCTTAGCATGGGGCGATTCAAATGACGCGAATTGGGTGACACAATTGCCGCGAAAACACGCGCTTTTTCCTTTGAACTTCAAGAACGCGCTCTCGTGCAGGATAATTTGACGAGAGAGAGAGAGAGAGAGAGAGAGAGAGAGAGAGAGAGAGAGAGAGAGAGAGAGAGAGGTAAGAATGGTGCCCACGTCGAGAAAACTTAATAGAAGACTTGAAATTTGTAAAGGATTAAAGTATATGTCACTCGTTTAATTACAGTATGTTAACTGGATAACACTGGATATAACTCATTGTATAGATAATAAAATAATGTATTTTGATTACACAAATCAAACCTAACTATATGATTGTAGCTGCTGACCAGCATAGGGAATCTCTATGGCTAATTTCTAAGACATGTTGCTGATACAGTACTGTGTGTTGTACCTTATCTTGTTAATTGAGTCTTTTTGGGCATCTTATGCCTAGAATTATTCAAGGAGATTGATTCTTTTAACTTCCTTTAAAGTTTGATCAGTTGTGCATAATGACATGTGCAACAAATGGATATAGGGTGTCAAACTCATAGATTTGCAATATTTAAAATCAGACACTATTTTTAAAATATTTGGGGTCAACCTCTGTGACAGCTTTAAAGGGACACTTCACCCATTTGCATTAAGCTTTGTATAGTTAGAACCCCAGTCATGTTTTTGAATGGTCATGCATCATTTCCTCAGTTGCCGCTGAGACTGGAGAAATACAGATTTCAGTGCTGCACATCCTTCTTTCAATGATGTAAAAATCATCATTTTGCATCATTGAAAGAAGGAAGTGCAATGTCTTTGTTGAGGGAATGAGACTACAAACACCCCTTTTCTCTGTCCAATAGGCACCAAATTCTAAATGTATGTTACATTTCGACTACAAATATAACACTTTCAATAAAGATTAATGTTTCTACGGGTGAAATGCTCTTTTAAAGCTGAAACTTATCAAATCCTATCAGAGGTCCAGAATGTCATTGAAACACACCAGTGGCTTTGCTGTCATCAGTATTAAACATGTTACCCCTCGAAGTACCCCTCCCCACAGAGCCCCCCCCCCCACATAACAAATCCCAATTTAACCCCTGTGTATTAACAGTATGTATTTATATGTAATTTAATTTGATTCATTACATTCATTTAGATCAGGTTAATTTTTTAGTGCTTCTCACAACACATTTTAAATCAAAACAACTTATCAGCAAATACATGTTTCATGTTATAAGCAGCAAGTTTATCAGTCAGGGTTTCAAAGTAATGTGCATATGGGAATATTATACAGCTATAAGATAATACACTATGTGGTTAGTTAACAACTAACTAACAGCAACATTGACTGGGTTTTACCCAGATAGCACAGGTACGTCTGTGAGATGTCTGGTAAAGATCTGGAGATCTGGAATACATCTGGTGTGTAAAAACATCTTCTAAAGGAAAAGAGCTGCTTTACATACATTCTAAATCAAAAACGTCTTGCAGACATCTTCAATATGTCTATATGACATCTTTTAGGAGACGTCTCACAGACGCATTGCAGATGAGAAAACAATTTAAATAAGACATCTTGCAGATGTAAACGCAGACATCAAATAGACGTCTCCGAGCTGTATGTGTGCTATGCTATAAGGGTCTGAATGCACTGACAGAGGGCCCCTCACAAAGCTTTGCTTAGGGCCCCCCATCATCTAGGACCGGCACTGCATCCTTGTGTTGTTTTAAACCTGTATGCATTAGTTTTTTTCTGATTAACACAAAAGAAAATATTTTGAAGAATGATGGTAAACCCACAGCAGATAGTGACCATTGACTCCCATAGTAGGAATAAAAAAATTATGGAATTTTATAGGTTCAATGAAAATTCTTTCATAATTTACTCATCCTTGTGTTGTTTAAAACCTGTATGCATTAGTTTTTTTCTGATTAACACAAAAGAAAATATTTTGAGGAATGATGGTAAACCCACAGCAGATAGTGACCATTGACTCCCATAGTAGGAATAAAAAAATGATGGAATTGTATAGGTTCAATGAAAATTCTTTCATACTTTACTCATTCTTGTGTTGTTTTAAACCTGTATGCATTCGTTTTTTTCTAATAAACACAAAAGAAAATATTTTGAGGAATGATGGTAAACCCACAGCAGATAGTGACCATTGACTCCCATAGTAGGAATAAAAAAATGATGGAATTTTATAGGTTCAATGAAAATTCTTTCATAATTTACTCATCCTTGTGTTGTTTTAAACCTGTATGCATTCGTTTTTTTCTAATAAACACAAAAGAAAATATTTTGAGGAATGATGGTAAACCCACAGCAGATAGTGACCATTGACTCCCATAGTAGGAATAAAAAAATGATGGAATTTTATAGGTTCAATAAAACTTCTTTCATAATTTACTCATCCTTGTGTTGTTTTAAACCTGTATGCATTAGTTTTTTTCTGATTAACACAAAAGAAAATATTTTGAGGAATGATGGTAAACCCACAGCAGATAGTGACCATTGACTCCCATAGTAGGAATAAAAAATGATGGAATTTTATAGGTTCAATGAAAATTCTTTCATAATTTACTCATCCTTGTGTTGTTTTAAACGTGTATGCATTAGTTTTTTTTCTGATTAACACAAAAGAAAATATTTTGAGGAATGATAGTAAACCCATAGCAGATAGTGACCATTGACTCCCATAGTAGGAATAAAAAAATTATGGAATTTTATATGTTCAATGAAAATTCTTTCATAATTTACTCATCCTTGTGTTGTTTTAAACCTGTAGGCATTAGTTTTTTTCTGATTAACACAAAAGAAAATATTTTGAGGAATGATGGTAAACCCACAGCAGATAGTGACCATTGACTCCCATAGTAGGAATAAAAAAATGATGGAATTTTATAGGTTCAATGAAAATTCTTTCATACTTTACTCATTCTTGTGTTGTTTTAAACCTGTATGCATTCGTTTTTTTCTAATAAACACAAAAGAAAATATTTTGAGGAATGATGGTAAACCCACAGCAGATAGTGACCATTGACTCCCATAGTAGGAATAAAAAAATGATAGAATTTTATAGGTTCAATGAAAATTCTTTCATAATTTACTCATCCTTGTGTTGTTTTAAACCTGTATGCATTAGTTTTTTTCTGATTAACACAAAAGAAAATATTTTGAGGAATGATGGTAAACCCACAGCAGATAGTGACCATTGACTCCCATAGTAGGAATAAAAAAGATGGAATTTTATAGGTTCAATGAAAATTCTTTCATAATTTACTCATCCTTGTGTTGTTTTAAACCTGTATACATAAGTTTTTTTCTGATTAACACAAAAGAAAATATTTTGAGGAATGATGGTAAACCCACAGCAGATAGTGACCATTGACTCCCATAGTAGGAATAAAAAAATGATGGAATTTTATAGGTTCCATGAAAATTCTTTCATAATTTACTCATCCTTGTGTTGTTTTAAACCTGTATGCATTAGTTTTTTTTCTGATTAACACAAAAGAAAATATTTTGAAGAATGATGGTAAACCCACAGCAGATAGTGACCATTGACTCCCATAGTAGGAATAAAAAAATTATGGAATTTTATAGGTTCAATGAAAATTCTTTCATAATTTACTCATCCTTGTGTTGTTTAAAACCTGTATGCATTAGTTTTTTTCTGATTAACACAAAAGAAAATATTTTGAGCAATGATGGTAAACCCACAGCAGATAGTGACCATTGACTCCCATAGTAGGAATAAAAAAATGATGGAATTGTATAGGTTCAATGAAAATTCTTTCATACTTTACTCATTCTTGTGTTGTTTTAAACCTGTATGCATTCGTTTTTTTCTAATAAACACAAAAGAAAATATTTTGAGGAATGATGGTAAACCCACAGCAGATAGTGACCATTGACTCCCATAGTAGGAATAAAAAAATGATGGAATTTTATAGGTTCAATGAAAATTCTTTCATAATTTACTCATCCTTGTGTTGTTTTAAACCTGTATGCATTCGTTTTTTTCTAATAAACACAAAAGAAAATATTTTGAGGAATGATGGTAAACCCACAGCAGATAGTGACCATTGACTCCCATAGTAGGAATAAAAAAATGATGGAATTTTATAGGTTCAATAAAACTTCTTTCATAATTTACTCATCCTTGTGTTGTTTTAAACCTGTATGCATTAGTTTTTTTCTGATTAACACAAAAGAAAATATTTTGAGGAATGATGGTAAACCCACAGCAGATAGTGACCATTGACTCCCATCGTAGGAATAAAAAAATGATGGAATTTTATAGGTTCAATGAAAATTCTTTCATAATTTACTCATCCTCGTGTTCTTTTAAACGTGTATGCATTAGTTTTTTTCTGATTAACACAAAAGAAAATATTTTGAGGAATGATGGTAAACCCACAGCAGATAGTGACCATTGACTCCCATAGTAGGAATAAAAAAATGATGGAATTTTTTAGGTTCAATGAAAATTCTTTCATAATTTACTCATCCTCGTGTTGTTTTAAACCTGTATGCATTAGTTTTTTTCTGATTAACACAAAAGAAAATATTTTGAGGAATGATGGTAAACCCACAGCAGATAATGACCATTGACTCCCATAGTAGGAATAAAAAAATGATGGTATTTTATAGGTTCAATGAAAATTCTTTCATAATTTACTCATCCTTGTGTTGTTTTAAACCTGTATGCATTCGTTTTTTTCTGATTAACACAAAAGAAAATATTTTGAGGAATGATAGTAAACCCACAGCAGATAGTGACCATTGACTCCCATAGTAGAAATAAAAAAATGATGGAATTTTATAGGTTCAATGAAAATTCTTTCATAATATACTCATCCTTGTGTTGTTTTAAACCTGTATGCATTAGTTTTTTTCTGATTAACACAAAAGAAAATATTTTGAGGAATGATGGTAAACCCACAGCAGATAGTGACCATTGACTCCCATAGTAGGAATAAAAAAATGATGGAATTTTATAGGTTCCATGAAAATTCTTTCATAATTTACTCATCCTTGTGTTGTTTTAAACCTGTATGCATTAGTTTTTTTCTGATTAACACAAAAGAAAATATTTTGAAGAATGATGGTAAACCCACAGCAGATAGTGACCATTGACTCCCATAGTAGGAATAAAAAAATTATGGAATTTTATAGGTTCAATGAAAATTCTTTCATAATTTACTCATCCTTGTGTTGTTTAAAACCTGTATGCATTAGTTTTTTTCTGATTAACACAAAAGAAAATATTTTGAGGAATGATGGTAAACCCACAGCAGATAGTGACCATTGACTCCCATAGTAGGAATAAAAAAATGATGGAATTGTATAGGTTCAATGAAAATTCTTTCATACTTTACTCATTCTTGTGTTGTTTTAAACCTGTATGCATTCGTTTTTTTCTAATAAACACAAAAGAAAATATTTTGAGGAATGATGGTAAACCCACAGCAGATAGTGACCATTGACTCCCATAGTAGGAATAAAAAAATGATGGAATTTTATAGGTTCAATGAAAATTCTTTCATAATTTACTCATCCTTGTGTTGTTTTAAACCTGTATGCATTCGTTTTTTTCTAATAAACACAAAAGAAAATATTTTGAGGAATGATGGTAAACCCACAGCAGATAGTGACCATTGACTCCCATAGTAGGAATAAAAAAATGATGGAATTTTATAGGTTCAATAAAACTTCTTTCATAATTTACTCATCCTTGTGTTGTTTTAAACCTGTATGCATTAGTTTTTTTCTGATTAACACAAAAGAAAATATTTTGAGGAATGATGGTAAACCCACAGCAGATAGTGACCATTGACTCCCATAGTAGGAATAAAAAATGATGGAATTTTATAGGTTCAATGAAAATTCTTTCATAATTTACTCATCCTTGTGTTGTTTTAAACGTGTATGCATTAGTTTTTTTTCTGATTAACACAAAAGAAAATATTTTGAGGAATGATAGTAAACCCATAGCAGATAGTGACCATTGACTCCCATAGTAGGAATAAAAAAATTATGGAATTTTATATGTTCAATGAAAATTCTTTCATAATTTACTCATCCTTGTGTTGTTTTAAACCTGTAGGCATTAGTTTTTTTTTGATTAACACAAAAGAAAATATTTTGAGGAATGATGGTAAACCCACAGCAGATAGTGACCATTGACTCCCATAGTAGGAATAAAAAAATGATGGAATTTTATAGGTTCAATGAAAATTCTTTCATACTTTACTCATTCTTGTGTTGTTTTAAACCTGTATGCATTCGTTTTTTTCTAATAAACACAAAAGAAAATATTTTGAGGAATGATGGTAAACCCACAGCAGATAGTGACCATTGACTCCCATAGTAGGAATAAAAAAATGATAGAATTTTATAGGTTCAATGAAAATTCTTTCATAATTTACTCATCCTTGTGTTGTTTTAAACCTGTATGCATTAGTTTTTTTCTGATTAACACAAAAGAAAATATTTTGAGGAATGATGGTAAACCCACAGCAGATAGTGACCATTGACTCCCATAGTAGGAATAAAAAAGATGGAATTTTATAGGTTCAATGAAAATTCTTTCATAATTTACTCATCCTTGTGTTGTTTTAAACCTGTATACATAAGTTTTTTTCTGATTAACACAAAAGAAAATATTTTGAGGAATGATGGTAAACCCACAGCAGATAGTGACCATTGACTCCCATAGTAGGAATAAAAAAATGATGGAATTTTATAGGTTCCATGAAAATTCTTTCATAATTTACTCATCCTTGTGTTGTTTTAAACCTGTATGCATTAGTTTTTTTCTGATTAACACAAAAGAAAATATTTTGAAGAATGATGGTAAACCCACAGCAGATAGTGACCATTGACTCCCATAGTAGGAATAAAAAAATTATGGAATTTTATAGGTTCAATGAAAATTCTTTCATAATTTACTCATCCTTGTGTTGTTTAAAACCTGTATGCATTAGTTTTTTTCTGATTAACACAAAGAAAATATTTTGAGGAATGATGGTAAACCCACAGCAGATAGTGACCATTGACTCCCATAGTAGGAATAAAAAAATGATGGAATTTTATAGGTTCAATGAAAATTCTTTCATAATTTACTCATCCTTGTGTTGTTTTAAACCTGTATGCATTCGTTTTTTTCTAATAAACACAAAAGAAAATATTTTGAGGAATGATGGTAAACCCACAGCAGATAGTGACCATTGACTCCCATAGTAGGAATAAAAAAATGATGGAATTTTATAGGTTCAATAAAACTTCTTTCATAATTTACTCATCCTTGTGTTGTTTTAAACCTGTATGCATTAGTTTTTTTCTGATTAACACAAAAGAAAATATTTTGAGGAATGATGGTAAACCCACAGCAGATAGTGACCATTGACTCCCATCGTAGGAATAAAAAAATGATGGAATTTTATAGGTTCAATGAAAATTCTTTCATAATTTACTCATCCTCGTGTTCTTTTAAACGTGTATGCATTAGTTTTTTTCTGATTAACACAAAAGAAAATATTTTGAGGAATGATGGTAAACCCACAGCAGATAGTGACCATTGACTCCCATAGTAGGAATAAAAAAATGATGGAATTTTTTAGGTTCAATGAAAATTCTTTCATAATTTACTCATCCTCGTGTTGTTTTAAACCTGTATGCATTAGTTTTTTTCTGATTAACACAAAAGAAAATATTTTGAGGAATGATGGTAAACCCACAGCAGATAATGACCATTGACTCCCATAGTAGGAATAAAAAAATGATGGTATTTTATAGGTTCAATGAAAATTCTTTCATAATTTACTCATCCTTGTGTTGTTTTAAACCTGTATGCATTAGTTTTTTTCTGATTAACACAAAAGAAAATATTTTGAGGAATGATAGTAAACCCACAGCAGATAGTGACCATTGACTCCCATAGTAGAAATAAAAAAATGATGGAATTTTATAGGTTCAATGAAAATTCTTTCATAATATACTCATCCTTGTGTTGTTTTAAACCTGTATGCATTAGTTTTTTTCTGATTAACACAAAAGAAAATATTTTGAGGAATGATAGTAAACCCACAGCAGATAGTGACCATTGACTCCCATAGTAGGAATAAAAAATGATGGAATTTTATAGGTTCAATGAAAATTCTTTCATAATTTACTCATCCTTGTGTTGTTTTAAACGTGTATGCATTAGTTTTTTTTCTGATTAACACAAAAGAAAATATTTTGAGGAATGATAGTAAACCCATAGCAGATAGTGACCATTGACTCCCATAGTAGGAATAAAAAAATTATGGAATTTTATATGTTCAATGAAAATTCTTTCATAATTTACTTATCCTTGTGTTGTTTTAAACCTGTAGGCATTAGTTTTTTTCTGATTAACACAAAAGAAAATATTTTGAGGAATGATGGTAAACCCACAGCAGATAGTGACCATTGACTCCCATAGTAGGAATAAAAAAATGATGGAATTTTATAGGTTCAATGAAAATTCTTTCATACTTTACTCATTCTTGTGTTGTTTTAAACCTGTATGCATTCGTTTTTTTCTAATAAACACAAAAGAAAATATTTTGAGGAATGATGGTAAACCCACAGCAGATAGTGACCATTGACTCCCATAGTAGGAATAAAAAAATGATAGAATTTTATAGGTTCAATGAAAATTCTTTCATAATTTACTCATCCTTGTGTTGTTTTAAACCTGTATGCATTAGTTTTTTTCTGATTAACACAAAAGAAAATATTTTGAGGAATGATGGTAAACCCACAGCAGATAGTGACCATTGACTCCCATAGTAGGAATAAAAAAGATGGAATTTTATAGGTTCAATGAAAATTCTTTCATAATTTACTCATCCTTGTGTTGTTTTAAACCTGTATACATAAGTTTTTTTCTGATTAACACAAAAGAAAATATTTTGAGGAATGATGGTAAACCCACAGCAGATAGTGACCATTGACTCCCATAGTAGGAATAAAAAAATGATGGAATTTTATAGGTTCCATGAAAATTCTTTCATAATTTACTCATCCTTGTGTTGTTTTAAACCTGTATGCATTAGTTTTTTTCTGATTAACACAAAAGAAAATATTTTGAAGAATGATGGTAAACCCACAGCAGATAGTGACCATTGACTCCCATAGTAGGAATAAAAAAATTATGGAATTTTATAGGTTCAATGAAAATTCTTTCATAATTTACTCATCCTTGTGTTGTTTAAAACCTGTATGCATTAGTTTTTTTCTGATTAACACAAAAGAAAATATTTTGAGGAATGATGGTAAACCCACAGCAGATAGTGACCATTGACTCCCATAGTAGGAATAAAAAAATGATGGAATTGTATAGGTTCAATGAAAATTCTTTCATACTTTACTCATTCTTGTGTTGTTTTAAACCTGTATGCATTCGTTTTTTTCTAATAAACACAAAAGAAAATATTTTGAGGAATGATGGTAAACCCACAGCAGATAGTGACCATTGACTCCCATAGTAGGAATAAAAAAATGATGGAATTTTATAGGTTCAATGAAAATTCTTTCATAATTTACTCATCCTTGTGTTGTTTTAAACCTGTACAGTATGCATTCGTTTTTTTCTAATAAACACAAAAGAAAATATTTTGAGGAATGATGGTAAACCCACAGCAGATAGTGACCATTGACTCCCATAGTAGGAATAAAAAAATGATGGAATTTTATAGGTTTAATAAAACTTCTTTCATAATTTACTCATCCTTGTGTTGTTTTAAACCTGTATGCATTCGTTTTTTTCTGATTAACACAAAAGAAAATATTTTGAGGAATGATGGTAAACCCACAGCAGATAGTGACCATTGACTCCCATAGTAGGAATAAAAAAATGATGGAATTTTATAGGTTCAATGAAAATTCTTTCATAATTTACTCATCCTTGTGTTGTTTTAAACCTGTATGCATTCGTTTTTTTCTAATAAACACAAAAGAAAATATTTTGAGGAATGATGGTAAACCCTCAGCAGATAGTGACCATTGACTCCCATAGTAGGAATAAAAAAATGATGGAATTTAATAGGTTCAATGAAAATTCTTTCATAATTCACTCATCCTCGTGTTCTTTTAAACGTGTATGCATTAGTTTTTTTTCTGATTAACACAAAAGAAAATATTTTGAGGAATGATAGTAAACCCACAGCAGATAGTGACCATTGACTCCCATAGTAGGAATAAAAAATGATGGAATTTTATAGGTTCAATGAAAATTCTTTCATAATTTACTCATCCTCGTGTTCTTTTAAACGTGTATGCATTAGTTTTTTTCTGATTAACACAAAAGAAAATATTTTGAGGAATGATGGTAAACCCACAGCAGATAGTGACCATTGACTCCCATAGTAGGAATAAAAAAGATGGAATTTTATAGGTTCAATGAAAATTCTTTCATAATTTACTCATCCTTGTGTTGTTTTAAACCTGTATACATAAGTTTTTTTCTGATTAACACAAAAGAAAATATTTTGAGGAATGATGGTAAACCCACAGCAGATAGTGACCATTGACTCCCATAGTAGGAATAAAAAAATGATGGAATTTTATAGGTTCCATGAAAATTCTTTCATAATTTACTCATCCTTGTGTTGTTTTAAACCTGTATGCATTAGTTTTTTTCTGATTAACACAAAAGAAAATATTTTGAAGAATGATGGTAAACCCACAGCAGATAGTGACCATTGACTCCCATAGTAGGAATAAAAAAATTATGGAATTTTATAGGTTCAATGAAAATTCTTTCATAATTTACTCATCCTTGTGTTGTTTAAAACCTGTATGCATTAGTTTTTTTCTGATTAACACAAAAGAAAATATTTTGAGGAATGATGGTAAACCCACAGCAGATAGTGACCATTGACTCCCATAGTAGGAATAAAAAAATGATGGAATTTTTTAGGTTCAATGAAAATTCTTTCATAATTTACTCATCCTCGTGTTGTTTTAAACCTGTATGCATTAGTTTTTTTCTGATTAACACAAAAGAAAATATTTTGAGGAATGATGGTAAACCCACAGCAGATAATGACCATTGACTCCCATAGTAGGAATAAAAAAATGATGGTATTTTATAGGTTCAATGAAAATTCTTTCATAATTTACTCATCCTTGTGTTGTTTTAAACCTGTATGCATTAGTTTTTTTCTGATTAACACAAAAGAAAATATTTTGAGGAATGATAGTAAACCCACAGCAGATAGTGACCATTGACTCCCATAGTAGAAATAAAAAAATGATGGAATTTTATAGGTTCAATGAAAATTCTTTCATAATATACTCATCCTTGTGTTGTTTTAAACCTGTATGCATTAGTTTTTTTCTGATTAACACAAAAGAAAATATTTTGAGGAATGATAGTAAACCTACAGCAGATAGTGACCATTGACTCCCATAGTAGGAATAAAAAATGATGGAATTTTATAGGTTCAATGAAAATTCTTTCATAATTTACTCATCCTTGTGTTGTTTTAAGCGTGTATGCATTAGTTTTTTTTCTGATTAACACAAAAGAAAATATTTTGAGGAATGATAGTAAACCCATAGCAGATAGTGACCATTGACTCCCATAGTAGGAATAAAAAAATTATGGAATTTTATATGTTCAATGAAAATTCTTTCATAATTTACTCATCCTTGTGTTGTTTTAAACCTGTAGGCATTAGTTTTTTTCTGATTAACACAAAAGAAAATATTTTGAGGAATGATGGTAAACCCACAGCAGATAGTGACCATTGACTCCCATAGTAGGATTAAAAAAATGATGGAATTTTATAGGTTCAATGAAAATTCTTTCATACTTTACTCATTCTTGTGTTGTTTTAAACCTGTATGCATTCGTTTTTTTCTAATAAACACAAAAGAAAATATTTTGAGGAATGATGGTAAACCCACAGCAGATAGTGACCATTGACTCCCATAGTAGGAATAAAAAAATGATAGAATTTTATAGGTTCAATGAAAATTCTTTCATAATTTACTCATCCTTGTGTTGTTTTAAACCTGTATGCATTAGTTTTTTTCTGATTAACACAAAAGAAAATATTTTGAGGAATGATGGTAAACCCACAGCAGATAGTGACCATTGACTCCCATAGTAGGAATAAAAAAGATGGAATTTTATAGGTTCAATGAAAATTCTTTCATAATTTACTCATCCTTGTGTTGTTTTAAACCTGTATACATAAGTTTTTTTCTGATTAACACAAAAGAAAATATTTTGAGGAATGATGGTAAACCCACAGCAGATAGTGACCATTGACTCCCATAGTAGGAATAAAAAAATGATGGAATTTTATAGGTTCCATGAAAATTCTTTCATAATTTACTCATCCTTGTGTTGTTTTAAACCTGTATGCATTAGTTTTTTTCTGATTAACACAAAAGAAAATATTTTGAAGAATGATGGTAAACCCACAGCAGATAGTGACCATTGACTCCCATAGTAGGAATAAAAAAATTATGGAATTTTATAGGTTCAATGAAAATTCTTTCATAATTTACTCATCCTTGTGTTGTTTAAAACCTGTATGCATTAGTTTTTTTCTGATTAACACAAAAGAAAATATTTTGAGGAATGACGGTAAACCCACAGCAGATAGTGACCATTGACTCCCATAGTAGGAATAAAAAAATGATGGAATTGTATAGGTTCAATGAAAATTCTTTCATACTTTACTCATTCTTGTGTTGTTTTAAACCTGTATGCATTCGTTTTTTTCTAATAAACACAAAAGAAAATATTTTGAGGAATGATGGTAAACCCACAGCAGATAGTGACCATTGACTCCCATAGTAGGAATAAAAAAATGATGGAATTTTATAGGTTCAATGAAAATTCTTTCATAATTTACTCATCCTTGTGTTGTTTTAAACCTGTATGCATTCGTTTTTTTCTAATAAACACAAAAGAAAATATTTTGAGGAATGATGGTAAACCCACAGCAGATAGTGACCATTGACTCCCATAGTAGGAATAAAAAAATGATGGAATTTTATAGGTTCAATAAAACTTCTTTCATAATTTACTCATCCTTGTGTTGTTTTAAACCTGTATGCATTAGTTTTTTTCTGATTAACACAAAAGAAAATATTTTGAGGAATGATGGTAAACCCACAGCAGATAGTGACCATTGACTCCCATAGTAGGAATAAAAAAATGATGGAATTTTATAGGTTCAATAAAAATTCTTTCATAATTTACTCATCCTTGTGTTGTTTTAAACCTGTATGCATTCGTTTTTTTCTAATAAACACAAAAGAAAATATTTTGAGGAATGATGGTAAACCCTCAGCAGATAGTGACCATTGACTCCCATAGTAGGAATAAAAAAATGATGGAATTTAATAGGTTCAATGAAAATTCTTTCATAATTCACTCATCCTCGTGTTCTTTTAAACGTGTATGCATTAGTTTTTTTTCTGATTAACACAAAAGAAAATATTTTGAGGAATGATAGTAAACCCACAGCAGATAGTGACCATTGACTCCCATAGTAGGAATAAAAAATGATGGAATTTTATAGGTTCAATGAAAATTCTTTCATAATTTACTCATCCTCGTGTTCTTTTAAACGTGTATGCATTAGTTTTTTTTCTGATTAACACAAAAGAAAATATTTTGAGGAATGATGGTAAACCCACAGCAGATAGTGACCATTGACTCCCATAGTAGGAATAAAAAAGATGGAATTTTATAGGTTCAATGAAAATTCTTTCATAATTTACTCATCCTTGTGTTGTTTTAAACCTGTATACATAAGTTTTTTTCTGATTAACACAAAAGAAAATATTTTGAGGAATGATGGTAAACCCACAGCAGATAGTGACCATTGACTCCCATAGTAGGAATAAAAAAATGATGGAATTTTATAGGTTCCATGAAAATTCTTTCATAATTTACTCATCCTTGTGTTGTTTTAAACCTGTATGCATTAGTTTTTTTCTGATTAACACAAAAGAAAATATTTTGAAGAATGATGGTAAACCCACAGCAGATAGTGACCATTGACTCCCATAGTAGGAATAAAAAAATTATGGAATTTTATAGGTTCAATGAAAATTCTTTCATAATTTACTCATCCTTGTGTTGTTTAAAACCTGTATGCATTAGTTTTTTTCTGATTAACACAAAAGAAAATATTTTGAGGAATGATGGTAAACCCACAGCAGATAGTGACCATTGACTCCCATAGTAGGAATTAAAAAATGATGGAATTGTATAGGTTCAATGAAAATTCTTTCATACTTTACTCATTCTTGTGTTGTTTTAAACCTGTATGCATTCGTTTTTTTCTAATAAACACAAAAGAAAATATTTTGAGGAATGATGGTAAACCCACAGCAGATAGTGACCATTGACTCCCATAGTAGGAATAAAAAAATGATGGAATTTTATAGGTTCAATGAAAATTCTTTCATAATTTACTCATCCTTGTGTTGTTTTAAACCTGTATGCATTCGTTTTTTTCTAGTAAACACAAAAGAAAATATTTTGAGGAATGATGGTAAACCCACAGCAGATAGTGACCATTGACTCCTATAGTAGGAATAAAAAAATGATGGAATTTTATAGGTTCAATAAAACTTCTTTCATAATTTACTCATCCTTGTGTTGTTTTAAACCTGTATGCATTAGTTTTTTTCTGATTAACACAAAAGAAAATATTTTGAGGAATGATGGTAAACCCACAGCAGATAGTGACCATTGACTCCCATAGTAGGACTAAAAAAATGATGGAATTTTATAGGTTCAATGAAAATTCTTTCATAATTTACTCATCCTTGTGTTGTTTTAAACCTGTATGCATTCGTTTTTTTCTAATAAACACAAAAGAAAATATTTTGAGGAATGATGGTAAACCCTCAGCAGATAGTGACCATTGACTCCCATAGTAGGAATAAAAAAATGATGGAATTTAATAGGTTCAATGAAAATTCTTTCATAATTCACTCATCCTCGTGTTCTTTTAAACGTGTATGCATTAGTTTTTTTTCTGATTAACACAAAAGAAAATATTTTGAGGAATGATAGTAAACCCACAGCAGATAGTGACCATTGACTCCCATAGTAGGAATAAAAAAATGATGGAATTTTATAGATTCAATGAAAATTCTTTCATAATTTACTCATCCTCGTGTTCTTTTAAACGTGTATGCATTCGTTTTTTTCTGATTAACACAAAAGAAAATATTTTGAGGAATGATAGTAAACCCACAGCAGATAGTGACCATTGACTCCCATAGTAGGAATAAAAAAATTATGGAATTTTATAGGTTCAATGAAAATTCTTTCATAATTTACTCATCCTCGTGTTGTTTTAAACCTGTATGCATTAGTTTTTTTTCTGATTAACACAAAAGAAAATATTTTGAGGAATGATGGTAAACCCACAGCAGATAGTGACCATTGACTCCTATAGTAGGAATAAAAAAATGATGGAATTTTATAGGTTCAATGAAAATTCTTTCACAATTTACTCATCCTTGTGTTGTTTTAAACCTGTATGCATTAGTTTTTTTCTGATTAACACAAAAGAAAATATTTTGAGGAATGATGGTAAACCCACAGCAGATAAGTACCATTGACTCCCATAGTAGGAATAAAAAAATGATGGTATTTTATAGGTTCAATGAAAATTCTTTCATAATTTACTCATCCTTGTGTTGTTTTAAACCTGTATGCATTAGTTTTTTTCTGATTAACACAAAAGAAAATATTTTGAGGAATGATGGTAAACCCACAGCAGATAGTGACCATTGACTCCCATAGTAGGAATAAAAAAATGATGGAATTTTATAGGTTCAATGAAAATTCTTTCATAATATACTCATCCTTGTGTTGTTTTAAACCTGTATGCATTATTTTTTTCTGATTAACACAAAAGAAAATATTTTGAGGAATGATAGTAAACCCACAGCAGATAGTGACCATTGACTCCCATAGTAGGAATAAAAAAATGATGGAATTTTATAGGTTCAATGAAAATTCTTTCATAATTTACTCATCCTTCTGTTGTTTTAAACCTGTATGCATTAGTTTTTTTCTGATTAACACAAAAGAAAATATTTTGAGGAATGATGGTAAACCCACAGCAGATAATGACCATTGACTCCCATAGTAGGAATAAAAAAATGATGGAATTTCATAGGTTCAATGAAAATTCTTTCATAATTTACTCATCCTCGTGTTCTTTTAAACGTGTATGCATTAGTTTTTTTCTGATTAACACAAAAGAAAATATTTTGAGGAATGATGGTAAACCCACAGCAGATAGTGACCATTGACTCCCATAGTAGGAATAAAAAAATGATGGAATTTTATAGGTTCAATGAAAATTCTTTCATAATTTACTCATCCTTGTGTTGTTTTAAACCTGTATGCATTAGTTTTTTACTGATTAAGACAAAAAAATATATTTTGAGGAATGATGGTAAACCCACAGCAGATAGTGACCATTGACTCCCATAGTAGGAATAAAAAAATGATGGAATTTGATAGGTTCAATGAAAATTCTTTCATAATTTACTCATCCTTGTGTTGTTTTAAAACTGTATGCATTAGTTTTTTCTCTGATTAACACAAAATAAAATATTTTGAGGAATGATGGTAAACCCACAGCAGATAGTGACCATTGACTCCCATAGTAGGAATAAAAAAATGATGGAATTTTATAGGTTCAATGAAAATTCTATCATAATTTACTCATCCTCGTGTTGTTTTAAACGTGTATGAATTAGTTTTTTTCTGATTAACACAAAAGAAAATATTTTGAGGAATGATAGTAAACCCACAGCAGATAGTGACCATTGACTCCCATAGTAAGAATAAAAAAATGATGGAATTTTATAGGTTCAATGAAAATTCTATCATAATTTACTAATCCTCGTGTTGTTTTAAACGTGTATGCATTAGTTTTTTTCTGATTAACACAAAAGAAAATATTTTGAGGAATGATGGTAAACCCACAGCAGATAGTGACCATTGACTCCCATAGTAGGAATAAAAAAAAGATGGAATTTTATAGGTACAATGAAAATTCTTTCATAATTTACTCATCCTCGTGTTGTTTTAAACCTGTATGCATTAGTTTTTTTCTGATTAACACAAAAGAAAATATTTTGAGGAATGATGGTAAACCACAGCAGATAGTGACAATTGACACCCATAGTAAGATTAAAAAAATGATGTAATTTTATAGGTTCAATGAAAATTCTTTCATAATTTACTCATCCTCGTGTTGTTTTAAACCTGTATGCATTAGTTTTTTTCTGATTAACACAAAAGAAAATATTTTGAGGAATGATGGTAAACCCACAGCAGATAAAGACCATTGACTCCCATACTAGGAATAAAAAAATGATGGAATTTTATAGGTTCAATGAAAATTCTATCATAATTTACTCATCCTCGTGTTGTTTTAAACGTGTATGAATTAGTTTTTTTCTGATTAACACAAAAGAAAATATTTTGAGGAATGATAGTAAACTCACAGCAGATAGTGACCATTGACTCCCATAGTAAGAATAAAAAAATGATGGAATTTTATAGGTTCAATGAAAATTCTATCATAATTTACTAATCCTCGTGTTGTTTTAAACGTGTATGCATTAGTTTTTTTCTGATTAACACAAAAGAAAATATTTTGAGGAATGATGGTAAACCCACAGCAGATAGTGACCATTGACTCCCATAGTAGGAATAAAAAAAAGATGGAATTTTATAGGTACAATGAAAATTCTTTCATAATTTACTCATCCTTGTGTTGTTTTAAACCTGTATGCATTCGTTTTTTTCTAATAAACACAAAAGAAAATATTTTGAGGAATGATGGTAAACCCACAGCAGATAGTGACCATTGACTCCCATAGTAGGAATAAAAAAATGATGGAATTTTATAGGTTCAATAAAACTTCTTTCATAATTTACTCATCCTTGTGTTGTTTTAAACCTGTATGCATTAGTTTTTTTCTGATTAACACAAAAGAAAATATTTTGAGGAATGATGGTAAACCCACAGCAGATAGTGACCATTGACTCCCATAGTAGGAATAAAAAAATGATGGAATTTTATAGGTTCAATGAAAATTCTTTCATAATTTACTCATCCTTGTGTTGTTTTAAACCTGTATGCATTCGTTTTTTTCTAATAAACACAAAAGAAAATATTTTGAGGAATGATGGTAAACCCTCAGCAGATAGTGACCATTGACTCCCATAGTAGGAATAAAAAAATGATGGAATTTAATAGGTTCAATGAAAATTCTTTCATAATTCACTCATCCTCGTGTTCTTTTAAACGTGTATGCATTAGTTTTTTTTCTGATTAACACAAAAGAAAATATTTTGAGGAATGATAGTAAACCCACAGCAGATAGTGACCATTGACTCCCATAGTAGGAATAAAAAATGATGGAATTTTATAGGTTCAATGAAAATTCTTTCATAATTTACTCATCCTCGTGTTCTTTTAAACGTGTATGCATTAGTTTTTTTTCTGATTAACACAAAAGAAAATATTTTGAGGAATGATGGTAAACCCACAGCAGATAGTGACCATTGACTCCCATAGTAGGAATAAAAAAGATGGAATTTTATAGGTTCAATGAAAATTCTTTCATAATTTACTCATCCTTGTGTTGTTTTAAACCTGTATACATAAGTTTTTTTCTGATTAACACAAAAGAAAATATTTTGAGGAATGATGGTAAACCCACAGCAGATAGTGACCATTGACTCCCATAGTAGGAATAAAAAAATGATGGAATTTTATAGGTTCCATGAAAATTCTTTCATAATTTACTCATCCTTGTGTTGTTTTAAACCTGTATGCATTAGTTTTTTTCTGATTAACACAAAAGAAAATATTTTGAAGAATGATGGTAAACCCACAGCAGATAGTGACCATTGACTCCCATAGTAGGAATAAAAAAATTATGGAATTTTATAGGTTCAATGAAAATTCTTTCATAATTTACTCATCCTTGTGTTGTTTAAAACCTGTATGCATTAGTTTTTTTCTGATTAACACAAAAGAAAATATTTTGAGGAATGATGGTAAACCCACAGCAGATAGTGACCATTGACTCCCATAGTAGGAATAAAAAAATGATGGAATTGTATAGGTTCAATGAAAATTCTTTCATACTTTACTCATTCTTGTGTAGTTTTAAACCTGTATGCATTCGTTTTTTTCTAATAAACACAAAAGAAAATATTTTGAGGAATGATGGTAAACCCACAGCAGATAGTGACCATTGACTCCCATAGTAGGAATAAAAAAATGATGGAATTTTATAGGTTCAATGAAAATTCTTTCATAATTTACTCATCCTTGTGTTGTTTTAAACCTGTATGCATTCGTTTTTTTCTAATAAACACAAAAGAAAATATTTTGAGGAATGATGGTAAACCCACAGCAGATAGTGACCATTGACTCCTATAGTAGGAATAAAAAAATGATGGAATTTTATAGGTTCAATAAAACTTCTTTCATAATTTACTCATCCTTGTGTTGTTTTAAACCTGTATGCATTAGTTTTTTTCTGATTAACACAAAAGAAAATATTTTGAGGAATGATGGTAAACCCACAGCAGATAGTGACCATTGACTCCCATAGTAGGAATAAAAAAATGATGGAATTTTATAGGTTCAATGAAAATTCTTTCATAATTTACTCATCCTTGTGTTGTTTTAAACCTGTATGCATTAGTTTTTTACTGATTAAGACAAAAAAATATATTTTGAGGAATGATGGTAAACCCACAGCAGATAGTGACCATTGACTCCCATAGTAGGAATAAAAAAATGATGGAATTTTATAGGTTCAATGAAAATTCTTTCATAATTTACTCATCCTTGTGTTGTTTTAAAACTGTATGCATTAGTTTTTTCTCTGATTAACACAAAATAAAATATTTTGAGGAATGATGGTAAACCCACAGCAGATAGTGACCATTGACTCCCATAGTAGGAATAAAAAAATGATGGAATTTTATAGGTTCAATGAAAATTCTATCATAATTTACTCATCCTCGTGTTGTTTTAAACGTGTATGAATTAGTTTTTTTCTGATTAACACAAAAGAAAATATTTTGAGGAATGATAGTAAACCCACAGCAGATAGTGACCATTGACTCCCATAGTAAGAATAAAAAAATGATGGAATTTTATAGGTTCAATGAAAATTCTATCATAATTTACTAATCCTCGTGTTGTTTTAAACGTGTATGCATTAGTTTTTTTCTGATTAACACAAAAGAAAATATTTTGAGGAATGATGGTAAACCCACAGCAGATAGTGACCATTGACTCCCATAGTAGGAATAAAAAAAAGATGGAATTTTATAGGTACAATGAAAATTCTTTCATAATTTACTCATCCTTGTGTTGTTTTAAACCTGTATGCATTCGTTTTTTTCTAATAAACACAAAAGAAAATATTTTGAGGAATGATGGTAAACCCACAGCAGATAGTGACCATTGACTCCCATAGTAGGAATAAAAAAATGATGGAATTTTATAGGTTCAATAAAACTTCTTTCATAATTTACTCATCCTTGTGTTGTTTTAAACCTGTATGCATTAGTTTTTTTCTGATTAACACAAAAGAAAATATTTTGAGGAATGATGGTAAACCCACAGCAGATAGTGACCATTGACTCCCATAGTAGGAATAAAAAAATGATGGAATTTTATAGGTTCAATGAAAATTCTTTCATAATTTACTCATCCTTGTGTTGTTTTAAACCTGTATGCATTCGTTTTTTTCTAATAAACACAAAAGAAAATATTTTGAGGAATGATGGTAAACCCTCAGCAGATAGTGACCATTGACTCCCATAGTAGGAATAAAAAAATGATGGAATTTAATAGGTTCAATGAAAATTCTTTCATAATTCACTCATCCTCGTGTTCTTTTAAACGTGTATGCATTAGTTTTTTTTCTGATTAACACAAAAGAAAATATTTTGAGGAATGATAGTAAACCCACAGCAGATAGTGACCATTGACTCCCATAGTAGGAATAAAAAATGATGGAATTTTATAGGTTCAATGAAAATTCTTTCATAATTTACTCATCCTCGTGTTCTTTTAAACGTGTATGCATTAGTTTTTTTTCTGATTAACACAAAAGAAAATATTTTGAGGAATGATGGTAAACCCACAGCAGATAGTGACCATTGACTCCCATAGTAGGAATAAAAAATGATGGAATTTTATAGGTTCAATGAAAATTCTTTCATAATTTACTCATCCTCGTGTTCTTTTAAACGTGTATGCATTAGTTTTTTTTCTGATTAACACAAAAGAAAATATTTTGAGGAATGATGGTAAACCCACAGCAGATAGTGACCATTGACTCCCATAGTAGGAATAAAAAAGATGGAATTTTATAGGTTCAATGAAAATTCTTTCATAATTTACTCATCCTTGTGTTGTTTTAAACCTGTATACATAAGTTTTTTTCTGATTAACACAAAAGAAAATATTTTGAGGAATGATGGTAAACCCACAGCAGATAGTGACCATTGACTCCCATAGTAGGAATAAAAAAATGATGGAATTTTATAGGTTCCATGACAATTCTTTCATAATTTACTCATCCTTGTGTTGTTTTAAACCTGTATGCATTAGTTTTTTTCTGATTAACACAAAAGAAAATATTTTGAAGAATGATGGTAAACCCACAGCAGATAGTGACCATTGACTCCCATAGTAGGAATAAAAAAATTATGGAATTTTATAGGTTCAATGAAAATTCTTTCATAATTTACTCATCCTTGTGTTGTTTAAAACCTGTATGCATTAGTTTTTTTCTGATTAACACAAAAGAAAATATTTTGAGGAATGATGGTAAACCCACAGCAGATAGTGACCATTGACTCCCATAGTAGGAATAAAAAAATGATGGAATTGTATAGGTTCAATGAAAATTCTTTCATACTTTACTCATTCTTGTGTAGTTTTAAACCTGTATGCATTCGTTTTTTTCTAATAAACACAAAAGAAAATATTTTGAGGAATGATGGTAAACCCACAGCAGATAGTGACCATTGACTCCCATAGTAGGAATAAAAAAATGATGGAATTTTATAGGTTCAATGAAAATTCTTTCATAATTTACTCATCCTTGTGTTGTTTTAAACCTGTATGCATTCGTTTTTTTCTAATAAACACAAAAGAAAATATTTTGAGGAATGATGGTAAACCCACAGCAGATAGTGACCATTGACTCCCATAGTAGGAATAAAAAAATGATGGAATTTTATAGGTTCAATAAAACTTCTTTCATAATTTACTCATCCTTGTGTTGTTTTAAACCTGTATGCATTAGTTTTTTTCTGATTAACACAAAAGAAAATATTTTGAGGAATGATGGTAAACCCACAGCAGATAGTGACCATTGACTCCCATAGTAGGAATAAAAAAATGATGGAATTTTATAGGTTCAATGAAAATTCTTTCATAATTTACTCATCCTTGTGTTGTTTTAAACCTGTATGCATTAGTTTTTTACTGATTAAGACAAAAAAATATATTTTGAGGAATGATGGTAAACCCACAGCAGATAGTGACCATTGACTCCCATAGTAGGAATAAAAAAATGATGGAATTTTATAGGTTCAATGAAAATTCTTTCATAATTTACTCATCCTTGTGTTGTTTTAAAACTGTATGCATTAGTTTTTTCTCTGATTAACACAAAATAAAATATTTTGAGGAATGATGGTAAACCCACAGCAGATAGTGACCATTGACTCCCATAGTAGGAATAAAAAATGATGGAATTTTATAGGTTCAATGAAAATTCTTTCATAATTTACTCATCCTCGTGTTCTTTTAAACGTGTATGCATTAGTTTTTTTCTGATTAACACAAAAGAAAATATTTTGAGGAATGATGGTAAACCCACAGCAGATAGTGACCATTGACTCCCATAGTAGGAATAAAAAAGATGGAATTTTATAGGTTCAATGAAAATTCTTTCATAATTTACTCATCCTTGTGTTGTTTTAAACCTGTATACATAAGTTTTTTTCTGATTAACACAAAAGAAAATATTTTGAGGAATGATGGTAAACCCACAGCAGATAGTGACCATTGACTCCCATAGTAGGAATAAAAAAATGATGGAATTTTATAGGTTCAATGAAAATTCTATCATAATTTACTAATCCTCGTGTTGTTTTAAACCTGTATGCATTCGTTTTTTTCTAATAAACACAAAAGAAAATATTTTGAGGAATGATGGTAAACCCTCAGCAGATAGTGACCATTGACTCCCATAGTAGGAATAAAAAAATGATGGAATTTAATAGGTTCAATGAAAATTCTTTCATAATTCACTCATCCTCGTGTTCTTTTAAACGTGTATGCATTAGTTTTTTTTCTGATTAACACAAAAGAAAATATTTTGAGGAATGATAGTAAACCCACAGCAGATAGTGACCATTGACTCCCATAGTAGGAATAAAAAATGATGGAATTTTATAGGTTCAATGAAAATTCTTTCATAATTTACTCATCCTCGTGTTCTTTTAAACGTGTATGCATTAGTTTTTTTCTGATTAACACAAAAGAAAATATTTTGAGGAATGATGGTAAACCCACAGCAGATAGTGACCATTGACTCCCATAGTAGGAATAAAAAAGATGGAATTTTATAGGTTCAATGAAAATTCTTTCATAATTTACTCATCCTTGTGTTGTTTTAAACCTGTATACATAAGTTTTTTTCTGATTAACACAAAAGAAAATATTTTGAGGAATGATGGTAAACCCACAGCAGATAGTGACCATTGACTCCCATAGTAGGAATAAAAAAATGATGGAATTTTATAGGTTCCATGAAAATTCTTTCATAATTTACTCATCCTTGTGTTGTTTTAAACCTGTATGCATTAGTTTTTTTCTGATTAACACAAAAGAAAATATTTTGAAGAATGATGGTAAACCCACAGCAGATAGTGACCATTGACTCCCATAGTAGGAATAAAAAAATTATGGAATTTTATAGGTTCAATGAAAATTCTTTCATAATTTACTCATCCTTGTGTTGTTTAAAACCTGTATGCATTAGTTTTTTTCTGATTAACACAAAAGAAAATATTTTGAGGAATGATGGTAAACCCACAGCAGATAGTGACCATTGACTCCCATAGTAGGATTAAAAAAATGATGGAATTTTTTAGGTTCAATGAAAATTCTTTCATAATTTACTCATCCTCGTGTTGTTTTAAACCTGTATGCATTAGTTTTTTTCTGATTAACACAAAAGAAAATATTTTGAGGAATGATGGTAAACCCACAGCAGATAATGACCATTGACTCCCATAGTAGGAATAAAAAAATGATGGTATTTTATAGGTTCAATGAAAATTCTTTCATAATTTACTCATCCTTGTGTTGTTTTAAACCTGTATGCATTAGTTTTTTTCTGATTAACACAAAAGAAAATATTTTGAGGAATGATAGTAAACCCACAGCAGATAGTGACCATTGACTCCCATAGTAGAAATAAAAAAAATGATGGAATTTTATAGGTTCAATGAAAATTCTTTCATAATATACTCATCCTTGTGTTGTTTTAAACCTGTATGCATTAGTTTTTTTCTGATTAACACAAAAGAAAATATTTTGAGGAATGATAGTAAACCTACAGCAGATAGTGACCATTGACTCCCATAGTAGGAATAAAAAATGATGGAATTTTATAGGTTCAATGAAAATTCTTTCATAATTTACTCATCCTTGTGTTGTTTTAAGCGTGTATGCATTAGTTTTTTTTCTGATTAACACAAAAGAAAATATTTTGAGGAATGATAGTAAACCCATAGCAGATAGTGACCATTGACTCCCATAGTAGGAATAAAAAAATTATGGAATTTTATATGTTCAATGAAAATTCTTTCATAATTTACTCATCCTTGTGTTGTTTTAAACCTGTAGGCATTAGTTTTTTTCTGATTAACACAAAAGAAAATATTTTGAGGAATGATGGTAAACCCACAGCAGATAGTGACCATTGACTCCCATAGTAGGATTAAAAAAATGATGGAATTTTATAGGTTCAATGAAAATTCTTTCATACTTTACTCATTCTTGTGTTGTTTTAAACCTGTATGCATTAGTTTTTTTCTAATAAACACAAAAGAAAATATTTTGAGGAATGATGGTAAACCCACAGCAGATAGTGACCATTGACTCCCATAGTAGGAATAAAAAAATGATAGAATTTTATAGGTTCAATGAAAATTCTTTCATAATTTACTCATCCTTGTGTTGTTTTAAACCTGTATGCATTAGTTTTTTTCTGATTAACACAAAAGAAAATATTTTGAGGAATGATGGTAAACCCACAGCAGATAGTGACCATTGACTCCCATAGTAGGAATAAAAAAGATGGAATTTTATAGGTTCAATGAAAATTCTTTCATAATTTACTCATCCTTGTGTTGTTTTAAACCTGTATACATAAGTTTTTTTCTGATTAACACAAAAGAAAATATTTTGAGGAATGATGGTAAACCCACAGCAGATAGTGACCATTGACTCCCATAGTAGGAATAAAAAAATGATGGAATTTTATAGGTTCCATGAAAATTCTTTCATAATTTACTCATCCTTGTGTTGTTTTAAACCTGTATGCATTAGTTTTTTTCTGATTAACACAAAAGAAAATATTTTGAAGAATGATGGTAAACCCACAGCAGATAGTGACCATTGACTCCCATAGTAGGAATAAAAAAATTATGGAATTTTATAGGTTCAATGAAAATTCTTTCATAATTTACTCATCCTTGTGTTGTTTAAAACCTGTATGCATTAGTTTTTTTCTGATTAACACAAAAGAAAATATTTTGAGGAATGACGGTAAACCCACAGCAGATAGTGACCATTGACTCCCATAGTAGGAATAAAAAAATGATGGAATTGTATAGGTTCAATGAAAATTCTTTCATACTTTACTCATTCTTGTGTTGTTTTAAACCTGTATGCATTCGTTTTTTTCTAATAAACACAAAAGAAAATATTTTGAGGAATGATGGTAAACCCACAGCAGATAGTGACCATTGACTCCCATAGTAGGAATAAAAAAATGATGGAATTTTATAGGTTCAATGAAAATTCTTTCATAATTTACTCATCCTTGTGTTGTTTTAAACCTGTATGCATTCGTTTTTTTCTAATAAACACAAAAGAAAATATTTTGAGGAATGATGGTAAACCCACAGCAGATAGTGACCATTGACTCCCATAGTAGGAATAAAAAAATGATGGAATTTTATAGGTTCAATAAAACTTCTTTCATAATTTACTCATCCTTGTGTTGTTTTAAACCTGTATGCATTAGTTTTTTTCTGATTAACACAAAAGAAAATATTTTGAGGAATGATGGTAAACCCACAGCAGATAGTGACCATTGACTCCCATAGTAGGAATAAAAAAATGATGGAATTTTATAGGTTCAATAAAAATTCTTTCATAATTTACTCATCCTTGTGTTGTTTTAAACCTGTATGCATTCGTTTTTTTCTAATAAACACAAAAGAAAATATTTTGAGGAATGATGGTAAACCCTCAGCAGATAGTGACCATTGACTCCCATAGTAGGAATAAAAAAATGATGGAATTTAATAGGTTCAATGAAAATTCTTTCATAATTCACTCATCCTCGTGTTCTTTTAAACGTGTATGCATTAGTTTTTTTTCTGATTAACACAAAAGAAAATATTTTGAGGAATGATAGTAAACCCACAGCAGATAGTGACCATTGACTCCCATAGTAGGAATAAAAAATGATGGAATTTTATAGGTTCAATGAAAATTCTTTCATAATTTACTCATCCTCGTGTTCTTTTAAACGTGTATGCATTAGTTTTTTTTCTGATTAACACAAAAGAAAATATTTTGAGGAATGATGGTAAACCCACAGCAGATAGTGACCATTGACTCCCATAGTAGGAATAAAAAAGATGGAATTTTATAGGTTCAATGAAAATTCTTTCATAATTTACTCATCCTTGTGTTGTTTTAAACCTGTATACATAAGTTTTTTTCTGATTAACACAAAAGAAAATATTTTGAGGAATGATGGTAAACCCACAGCAGATAGTGACCATTGACTCCCATAGTAGGAATAAAAAAATGATGGAATTTTATAGGTTCCATGAAAATTCTTTCATAATTTACTCATCCTTGTGTTGTTTTAAACCTGTATGCATTAGTTTTTTTCTGATTAACACAAAAGAAAATATTTTGAAGAATGATGGTAAACCCACAGCAGATAGTGACCATTGACTCCCATAGTAGGAATAAAAAAATTATGGAATTTTATAGGTTCAATGAAAATTCTTTCATAATTTACTCATCCTTGTGTTGTTTAAAACCTGTATGCATTAGTTTTTTTCTGATTAACACAAAAGAAAATATTTTGAGGAATGATGGTAAACCCACAGCAGATAGTGACCATTGACTCCCATAGTAGGAATTAAAAAATGATGGAATTGTATAGGTTCAATGAAAATTCTTTCATACTTTACTCATTCTTGTGTTGTTTTAAACCTGTATGCATTCGTTTTTTTCTAATAAACACAAAAGAAAATATTTTGAGGAATGATGGTAAACCCACAGCAGATAGTGACCATTGACTCCCATAGTAGGAATAAAAAAATGATGGAATTTTATAGGTTCAATGAAAATTCTTTCATAATTTACTCATCCTTGTGTTGTTTTAAACCTGTATGCATTCGTTTTTTTCTAGTAAACACAAAAGAAAATATTTTGAGGAATGATGGTAAACCCACAGCAGATAGTGACCATTGACTCCTATAGTAGGAATAAAAAAATGATGGAATTTTATAGGTTCAATAAAACTTCTTTCATAATTTACTCATCCTTGTGTTGTTTTAAACCTGTATGCATTAGTTTTTTTCTGATTAACACAAAAGAAAATATTTTGAGGAATGATGGTAAACCCACAGCAGATAGTGACCATTGACTCCCATAGTAGGACTAAAAAAATGATGGAATTTTATAGGTTCAATGAAAATTCTTTCATAATTTACTCATCCTTGTGTTGTTTTAAACCTGTATGCATTCGTTTTTTTCTAATAAACACAAAAGAAAATATTTTGAGGAATGATGGTAAACCCTCAGCAGATAGTGACCATTGACTCCCATAGTAGGAATAAAAAAATGATGGAATTTAATAGGTTCAATGAAAATTCTTTCATAATTCACTCATCCTCGTGTTCTTTTAAACGTGTATGCATTAGTTTTTTTTCTGATTAACACAAAAGAAAATATTTTGAGGAATGATAGTAAACCCACAGCAGATAGTGACCATTGACTCCCATAGTAGGAATAAAAAAATGATGGAATTTTATAGATTCAATGAAAATTCTTTCATAATTTACTCATCCTCGTGTTCTTTTAAACGTGTATGCATTCGTTTTTTTCTGATTAACACAAAAGAAAATATTTTGAGGAATGATAGTAAACCCACAGCAGATAGTGACCATTGACTCCCATAGTAGGAATAAAAAAATTATGGAATTTTATAGGTTCAATGAAAATTCTTTCATAATTTACTCATCCTCGTGTTGTTTTAAACCTGTATGCATTAGTTTTTTTTCTGATTAACACAAAAGAAAATATTTTGAGGAATGATGGTAAACCCACAGCAGATAGTGACCATTGACTCCTATAGTAGGAATAAAAAAATGATGGAATTTTATAGGTTCAATGAAAATTCTTTCACAATTTACTCATCCTTGTGTTGTTTTAAACCTGTATGCATTAGTTTTTTTCTGATTAACACAAAAGAAAATATTTTGAGGAATGATGGTAAACCCACAGCAGATAAGTACCATTGACTCCCATAGTAGGAATAAAAAAATGATGGTATTTTATAGGTTCAATGAAAATTCTTTCATAATTTACTCATCCTTGTGTTGTTTTAAACCTGTATGCATTAGTTTTTTTCTGATTAACACAAAAGAAAATATTTTGAGGAATGATGGTAAACCCACAGCAGATAGTGACCATTGACTCCCATAGTAGGAATAAAAAAATGATGGAATTTTATAGGTTCAATGAAAATTCTTTCATAATATACTCATCCTTGTGTTGTTTTAAACCTGTATGCATTATTTTTTTCTGATTAACACAAAAGAAAATATTTTGAGGAATGATAGTAAACCCACAGCAGATAGTGACCATTGACTCCCATAGTAGGAATAAAAAAATGATGGAATTTTATAGGTTCAATGAAAATTCTTTCATAATTTACTCATCCTTGTGTTGTTTTAAACCTGTATGCATTAGTTTTTTACTGATTAAGACAAAAAAATATATTTTGAGGAATGATGGTAAACCCACAGCAGATAGTGACCATTGACTCCCATAGTAGGAATAAAAAAATGATGGAATTTTATAGGTTCAATGAAAATTCTTTCATAATTTACTCATCCTTGTGTTGTTTTAAAACTGTATGCATTAGTTTTTTCTCTGATTAACACAAAATAAAATATTTTGAGGAATGATGGTAAACCCACAGCAGATAGTGACCATTGACTCCCATAGTAGGAATAAAAAATGATGGAATTTTATAGGTTCAATGAAAATTCTTTCATAATTTACTCATCCTCGTGTTCTTTTAAACGTGTATGCATTAGTTTTTTTCTGATTAACACAAAAGAAAATATTTTGAGGAATGATGGTAAACCCACAGCAGATAGTGACCATTGACTCCCATAGTAGGAATAAAAAAGATGGAATTTTATAGGTTCAATGAAAATTCTTTCATAATTTACTCATCCTTGTGTTGTTTTAAACCTGTATACATAAGTTTTTTTCTGATTAACACAAAAGAAAATATTTTGAGGAATGATGGTAAACCCACAGCAGATAGTGACCATTGACTCCCATAGTAGGAATAAAAAAATGATGGAATTTTATAGGTTCAATGAAAATTCTATCATAATTTACTAATCCTCGTGTTGTTTTAAACCTGTATGCATTCGTTTTTTTCTAATAAACACAAAAGAAAATATTTTGAGGAATGATGGTAAACCCTCAGCAGATAGTGACCATTGACTCCCATAGTAGGAATAAAAAAATGATGGAATTTAATAGGTTCAATGAAAATTCTTTCATAATTCACTCATCCTCGTGTTCTTTTAAACGTGTATGCATTAGTTTTTTTTCTGATTAACACAAAAGAAAATATTTTGAGGAATGATAGTAAACCCACAGCAGATAGTGACCATTGACTCCCATAGTAGGAATAAAAAATGATGGAATTTTATAGGTTCAATGAAAATTCTTTCATAATTTACTCATCCTCGTGTTCTTTTAAACGTGTATGCATTAGTTTTTTTCTGATTAACACAAAAGAAAATATTTTGAGGAATGATGGTAAACCCACAGCAGATAGTGACCATTGACTCCCATAGTAGGAATAAAAAAGATGGAATTTTATAGGTTCAATGAAAATTCTTTCATAATTTACTCATCCTTGTGTTGTTTTAAACCTGTATACATAAGTTTTTTTCTGATTAACACAAAAGAAAATATTTTGAGGAATGATGGTAAACCCACAGCAGATAGTGACCATTGACTCCCATAGTAGGAATAAAAAAATGATGGAATTTTATAGGTTCCATGAAAATTCTTTCATAATTTACTCATCCTTGTGTTGTTTTAAACCTGTATGCATTAGTTTTTTTCTGATTAACACAAAAGAAAATATTTTGAAGAATGATGGTAAACCCACAGCAGATAGTGACCATTGACTCCCATAGTAGGAATAAAAAAATTATGGAATTTTATAGGTTCAATGAAAATTCTTTCATAATTTACTCATCCTTGTGTTGTTTAAAACCT
This sequence comes from Paramisgurnus dabryanus, assembly GCF_030506205.2. Taxonomy (NCBI): domain Eukaryota; kingdom Metazoa; phylum Chordata; class Actinopteri; order Cypriniformes; family Cobitidae; genus Paramisgurnus; species Paramisgurnus dabryanus. Next base: position 31,477,328 of record NC_133359.1, on the reverse strand, counting down.
GTATGCATTAGTTTTTTTCTGATTAACACAAAAGAAAATATTTTGAGGAATGATGGTAAACCCACAGCAGATAGTGACCATTGACTCCCATAGTAGGATTAAAAAAATGATGGAATTTTTTAGGTTCAATGAAAATTCTTTCATAATTTACTCATCCTCGTGTTGTTTTAAACCTGTATGCATTAGTTTTTTTCTGATTAACACAAAAGAAAATATTTTGAGGAATGATGGTAAACCCACAGCAGATAATGACCATTGACTCCCATAGTAGGAATAAAAAAATGATGGTATTTTATAGGTTCAATGAAAATTCTTTCATAATTTACTCATCCTTGTGTTGTTTTAAACCTGTATGCATTAGTTTTTTTCTGATTAACACAAAAGAAAATATTTTGAGGAATGATAGTAAACCCACAGCAGATAGTGACCATTGACTCCCATAGTAGAAATAAAAAAATGATGGAATTTTATAGGTTCAATGAAAATTCTTTCATAATATACTCATCCTTGTGTTGTTTTAAACCTGTATGCATTAGTTTTTTTCTGATTAACACAAAAGAAAATATTTTGAGGAATGATAGTAAACCTACAGCAGATAGTGACCATTGACTCCCATAGTAGGAATAAAAAATGATGGAATTTTATAGGTTCAATGAAAATTCTTTCATAATTTACTCATCCTTGTGTTGTTTTAAGCGTGTATGCATTAGTTTTTTTTCTGATTAACACAAAAGAAAATATTTTGAGGAATGATAGTAAACCCATAGCAGATAGTGACCATTGACTCCCATAGTAGGAATAAAAAAATTATGGAATTTTATATGTTCAATGAAAATTCTTTCATAATTTACTCATCCTTGTGTTGTTTTAAACCTGTAGGCATTAGTTTTTTTCTGATTAACACAAAAGAAAATATTTTGAGGAATGATGGTAAACCCACAGCAGATAGTGACCATTGACTCCCATAGTAGGATTAAAAAAATGATGGAATTTTATAGGTTCAATGAAAATTCTTTCATACTTTACTCATTCTTGTGTTGTTTTAAACCTGTATGCATTAGTTTTTTTCTAATAAACACAAAAGAAAATATTTTGAGGAATGATGGTAAACCCACAGCAGATAGTGACCATTGACTCCCATAGTAGGAATAAAAAAATGATAGAATTTTATAGGTTCAATGAAAATTCTTTCATAATTTACTCATCCTTGTGTTGTTTTAAACCTGTATGCATTAGTTTTTTTCTGATTAACACAAAAGAAAATATTTTGAGGAATGATGGTAAACCCACAGCAGATAGTGACCATTGACTCCCATAGTAGGAATAAAAAAGATGGAATTTTATAGGTTCAATGAAAATTCTTTCATAATTTACTCATCCTTGTGTTGTTTTAAACCTGTATACATAAGTTTTTTTCTGATTAACACAAAAGAAAATATTTTGAGGAATGATGGTAAACCCACAGCAGATAGTGACCATTGACTCCCATAGTAGGAATAAAAAAATGATGGAATTTTATAGGTTCCATGAAAATTCTTTCATAATTTACTCATCCTTGTGTTGTTTTAAACCTGTATGCATTAGTTTTTTTCTGATTAACACAAAAGAAAATATTTTGAAGAATGATGGTAAACCCACAGCAGATAGTGACCATTGACTCCCATAGTAGGAATAAAAAAATTATGGAATTTTATAGGTTCAATGAAAATTCTTTCATAATTTACTCATCCTTGTGTTGTTTAAAACCTGTATGCATTAGTTTTTTTCTGATTAACACAAAAGAAAATATTTTGAGGAATGACGGTAAACCCACAGCAGATAGTGACCATTGACTCCCATAGTAGGAATAAAAAAATGATGGAATTGTATAGGTTCAATGAAAATTCTTTCATACTTTACTCATTCTTGTGTTGTTTTAAACCTGTATGCATTCGTTTTTTTCTAATAAACACAAAAGAAAATATTTTGAGGAATGATGGTAAACCCACAGCAGATAGTGACCATTGACTCCCATAGTAGGAATAAAAAAATGATGGAATTTTATAGGTTCAATGAAAATTCTTTCATAATTTACTCATCCTTGTGTTGTTTTAAACCTGTATGCATTCGTTTTTTTCTAATAAACACAAAAGAAAATATTTTGAGGAATGATGGTAAACCCACAGCAGATAGTGACCATTGACTCCCATAGTAGGAATAAAAAAATGATGGAATTTTATAGGTTCAATAAAACTTCTTTCATAATTTACTCATCCTTGTGTTGTTTTAAACCTGTATGCATTAGTTTTTTTCTGATTAACACAAAAGAAAATATTTTGAGGAATGATGGTAAACCCACAGCAGATAGTGACCATTGACTCCCATAGTAGGAATAAAAAAATGATGGAATTTTATAGGTTCAATAAAAATTCTTTCATAATTTACTCATCCTTGTGTTGTTTTAAACCTGTATGCATTCGTTTTTTTCTAATAAACACAAAAGAAAATATTTTGAGGAATGATGGTAAACCCTCAGCAGATAGTGACCATTGACTCCCATAGTAGGAATAAAAAAATGATGGAATTTAATAGGTTCAATGAAAATTCTTTCATAATTCACTCATCCTCGTGTTCTTTTAAACGTGTATGCATTAGTTTTTTTTCTGATTAACACAAAAGAAAATATTTTGAGGAATGATAGTAAACCCACAGCAGATAGTGACCATTGACTCCCATAGTAGGAATAAAAAATGATGGAATTTTATAGGTTCAATGAAAATTCTTTCATAATTTACTCATCCTCGTGTTCTTTTAAACGTGTATGCATTAGTTTTTTTTCTGATTAACACAAAAGAAAATATTTTGAGGAATGATGGTAAACCCACAGCAGATAGTGACCATTGACTCCCATAGTAGGAATAAAAAAGATGGAATTTTATAGGTTCAATGAAAATTCTTTCATAATTTACTCATCCTTGTGTTGTTTTAAACCTGTATACATAAGTTTTTTTCTGATTAACACAAAAGAAAATATTTTGAGGAATGATGGTAAACCCACAGCAGATAGTGACCATTGACTCCCATAGTAGGAATAAAAAAATGATGGAATTTTATAGGTTCCATGAAAATTCTTTCATAATTTACTCATCCTTGTGTTGTTTTAAACCTGTATGCATTAGTTTTTTTCTGATTAACACAAAAGAAAATATTTTGAAGAATGATGGTAAACCCACAGCAGATAGTGACCATTGACTCCCATAGTAGGAATAAAAAAATTATGGAATTTTATAGGTTCAATGAAAATTCTTTCATAATTTACTCATCCTTGTGTTGTTTAAAACCTGTATGCATTAGTTTTTTTCTGATTAACACAAAAGAAAATATTTTGAGGAATGATGGTAAACCCACAGCAGATAGTGACCATTGACTCCCATAGTAGGAATTAAAAAATGATGGAATTGTATAGGTTCAATGAAAATTCTTTCATACTTTACTCATTCTTGTGTTGTTTTAAACCTGTATGCATTCGTTTTTTTCTAATAAACACAAAAGAAAATATTTTGAGGAATGATGGTAAACCCACAGCAGATAGTGACCATTGACTCCCATAGTAGGAATAAAAAAATGATGGAATTTTATAGGTTCAATGAAAATTCTTTCATAATTTACTCATCCTTGTGTTGTTTTAAACCTGTATGCATTCGTTTTTTTCTAGTAAACACAAAAGAAAATATTTTGAGGAATGATGGTAAACCCACAGCAGATAGTGACCATTGACTCCTATAGTAGGAATAAAAAAATGATGGAATTTTATAGGTTCAATAAAACTTCTTTCATAATTTACTCATCCTTGTGTTGTTTTAAACCTGTATGCATTAGTTTTTTTCTGATTAACACAAAAGAAAATATTTTGAGGAATGATGGTAAACCCACAGCAGATAGTGACCATTGACTCCCATAGTAGGACTAAAAAAATGATGGAATTTTATAGGTTCAATGAAAATTCTTTCATAATTTACTCATCCTTGTGTTGTTTTAAACCTGTATGCATTCGTTTTTTTCTAATAAACACAAAAGAAAATATTTTGAGGAATGATGGTAAACCCTCAGCAGATAGTGACCATTGACTCCCATAGTAGGAATAAAAAAATGATGGAATTTAATAGGTTCAATGAAAATTCTTTCATAATTCACTCATCCTCGTGTTCTTTTAAACGTGTATGCATTAGTTTTTTTTCTGATTAACACAAAAGAAAATATTTTGAGGAATGATAGTAAACCCACAGCAGATAGTGACCATTGACTCCCATAGTAGGAATAAAAAAATGATGGAATTTTATAGATTCAATGAAAATTCTTTCATAATTTACTCATCCTCGTGTTCTTTTAAACGTGTATGCATTCGTTTTTTTCTGATTAACACAAAAGAAAATATTTTGAGGAATGATAGTAAACCCACAGCAGATAGTGACCATTGACTCCCATAGTAGGAATAAAAAAATTATGGAATTTTATAGGTTCAATGAAAATTCTTTCATAATTTACTCATCCTCGTGTTGTTTTAAACCTGTATGCATTAGTTTTTTTTCTGATTAACACAAAAGAAAATATTTTGAGGAATGATGGTAAACCCACAGCAGATAGTGACCATTGACTCCTATAGTAGGAATAAAAAAATGATGGAATTTTATAGGTTCAATGAAAATTCTTTCACAATTTACTCATCCTTGTGTTGTTTTAAACCTGTATGCATTAGTTTTTTTCTGATTAACACAAAAGAAAATATTTTGAGGAATGATGGTAAACCCACAGCAGATAAGTACCATTGACTCCCATAGTAGGAATAAAAAAATGATGGTATTTTATAGGTTCAATGAAAATTCTTTCATAATTTACTCATCCTTGTGTTGTTTTAAACCTGTATGCATTAGTTTTTTTCTGATTAACACAAAAGAAAATATTTTGAGGAATGATGGTAAACCCACAGCAGATAGTGACCATTGACTCCCATAGTAGGAATAAAAAAATGATGGAATTTTATAGGTTCAATGAAAATTCTTTCATAATATACTCATCCTTGTGTTGTTTTAAACCTGTATGCATTATTTTTTTCTGATTAACACAAAAGAAAATATTTTGAGGAATGATAGTAAACCCACAGCAGATAGTGACCATTGACTCCCATAGTAGGAATAAAAAAATGATGGAATTTTATAGGTTCAATGAAAATTCTTTCATAATTTACTCATCCTTCTGTTGTTTTAAACCTGTATGCATTAGTTTTTTTCTGATTAACACAAAAGAAAATATTTTGAGGAATGATGGTAAACCCACAGCAGATAGTGACCATTGACTCCCATAGTAGGATTAAAAAAATGATGGAATTTTATAGGTTCAATGAAAATTCTTTCATAATTTACTCATCCTCGTGTTCTTTTAAACGTGTATGCATTAGTTTTTTCTGATTAACACAAAAGAAAATATTTTGAGGAATGATGGTAAACCCACAGCAGATAGTGACCATTGACTCCCATAGTAGGAATAAAAAAATGATAGAATTTTATAGGTTCAATGAAAATTCTTTCATAATTTACTCATCCTTGTGTTGTTTTAAACCTGTATGCATTAGTTTTTTTCTGATTAACACAAAAGAAAATATTTTGAGGAATGATGGTAAACCCACAGCAGATAGTGACCATTGACTCCCATAGTAGGAATAAAAAAGATGGAATTTTATAGGTTCAATGAAAATTCTTTCATAATTTACTCATCCTTGTGTTGTTTTAAACCTGTATACATAAGTTTTTTTCTGATTAACACAAAAGAAAATATTTTGAGGAATGATGGTAAACCCACAGCAGATAGTGACCATTGACTCCCATAGTAGGAATAAAAAAATGATGGAATTTTATAGGTTCCATGAAAATTCTTTCATAATTTACTCATCCTTGTGTTGTTTTAAACCTGTATGCATTAGTTTTTTTCTGATTAACACAAAAGAAAATATTTTGAAGAATGATGGTAAACCCACAGCAGATAGTGACCATTGACTCCCATAGTAGGAATAAAAAAATTATGGAATTTTATAGGTTCAATGAAAATTCTTTCATAATTTACTCATCCTTGTGTTGTTTAAAACCTGTATGCATTAGTTTTTTTCTGATTAACACAAAAGAAAATATTTTGAGGAATGACGGTAAACCCACAGCAGATAGTGACCATTGACTCCCATAGTAGGAATAAAAAAATGATGGAATTGTATAGGTTCAATGAAAATTCTTTCATACTTTACTCATTCTTGTGTTGTTTTAAACCTGTATGCATTCGTTTTTTTCTAATAAACACAAAAGAAAATATTTTGAGGAATGATGGTAAACCCACAGCAGATAGTGACCATTGACTCCCATAGTAGGAATAAAAAAATGATGGAATTTTATAGGTTCAATGAAAATTCTTTCATAATTTACTCATCCTTGTGTTGTTTTAAACCTGTATGCATTCGTTTTTTTCTAATAAACACAAAAGAAAATATTTTGAGGAATGATGGTAAACCCACAGCAGATAGTGACCATTGACTCCCATAGTAGGAATAAAAAAATGATGGAATTTTATAGGTTCAATAAAACTTCTTTCATAATTTACTCATCCTTGTGTTGTTTTAAACCTGTATGCATTAGTTTTTTTCTGATTAACACAAAAGAAAATATTTTGAGGAATGATGGTAAACCCACAGCAGATAGTGACCATTGACTCCCATAGTAGGAATAAAAAAATGATGGAATTTTATAGGTTCAATAAAAATTCTTTCATAATTTACTCATCCTTGTGTTGTTTTAAACCTGTATGCATTCGTTTTTTTCTAATAAACACAAAAGAAAATATTTTGAGGAATGATGGTAAACCCTCAGCAGATAGTGACCATTGACTCCCATAGTAGGAATAAAAAAATGATGGAATTTAATAGGTTCAATGAAAATTCTTTCATAATTCACTCATCCTCGTGTTCTTTTAAACGTGTATGCATTAGTTTTTTTTCTGATTAACACAAAAGAAAATATTTTGAGGAATGATAGTAAACCCACAGCAGATAGTGACCATTGACTCCTATAGTAGGAATAAAAAATGATGGAATTTTATAGGTTCAATGAAAATTCTTTCATAATTTACTCATCCTCGTGTTCTTTTAAACGTGTATGCATTAGTTTTTTTTCTGATTAACACAAAAGAAAATATTTTGAGGAATGATGGTAAACCCACAGCAGATAGTGACCATTGACTCCCATAGTAGGAATAAAAAAGATGGAATTTTATAGGTTCAATGAAAATTCTTTCATAATTTACTCATCCTTGTGTTGTTTTAAACCTGTATACATAAGTTTTTTTCTGATTAACACAAAAGAAAATATTTTGAGGAATGATGGTAAACCCACAGCAGATAGTGACCATTGACTCCCATAGTAGGAATAAAAAAATGATGGAATTTTATAGGTTCCATGAAAATTCTTTCATAATTTACTCATCCTTGTGTTGTTTTAAACCTGTATGCATTAGTTTTTTTCTGATTAACACAAAAGAAAATATTTTGAAGAATGATGGTAAACCCACAGCAGATAGTGACCATTGACTCCCATAGTAGGAATAAAAAAATTATGGAATTTTATAGGTTCAATGAAAATTCTTTCATAATTTACTCATCCTTGTGTTGTTTAAAACCTGTATGCATTAGTTTTTTTCTGATTAACACAAAAGAAAATATTTTGAGGAATGATGGTAAACCCACAGCAGATAGTGACCATTGACTCCCATAGTAGGAATTAAAAAATGATGGAATTGTATAGGTTCAATGAAAATTCTTTCATACTTTACTCATTCTTGTGTTGTTTTAAACCTGTATGCATTCGTTTTTTTCTAATAAACACAAAAGAAAATATTTTGAGGAATGATGGTAAACCCACAGCAGATAGTGACCATTGACTCCCATAGTAGGAATAAAAAAATGATGGAATTTTATAGGTTCAATGAAAATTCTTTCATAATTTACTCATCCTTGTGTTGTTTTAAACCTGTATGCATTCGTTTTTTTCTAGTAAACACAAAAGAAAATATTTTGAGGAATGATGGTAAACCCACAGCAGATAGTGACCATTGACTCCTATAGTAGGAATAAAAAAATGATGGAATTTTATAGGTTCAATAAAACTTCTTTCATAATTTACTCATCCTTGTGTTGTTTTAAACCTGTATGCATTAGTTTTTTTCTGATTAACACAAAAGAAAATATTTTGAGGAATGATGGTAAACCCACAGCAGATAGTGACCATTGACTCCCATAGTAGGACTAAAAAAATGATGGAATTTTATAGGTTCAATGAAAATTCTTTCATAATTTACTCATCCTTGTGTTGTTTTAAACCTGTATGCATTCGTTTTTTTCTAATAAACACAAAAGAAAATATTTTGAGGAATGATGGTAAACCCTCAGCAGATAGTGACCATTGACTCCCATAGTAGGAATAAAAAAATGATGGAATTTAATAGGTTCAATGAAAATTCTTTCATAATTCACTCATCCTCGTGTTCTTTTAAACGTGTATGCATTAGTTTTTTTTCTGATTAACACAAAAGAAAATATTTTGAGGAATGATAGTAAACCCACAGCAGATAGTGACCATTGACTCCCATAGTAGGAATAAAAAAATGATGGAATTTTATAGATTCAATGAAAATTCTTTCATAATTTACTCATCCTCGTGTTCTTTTAAACGTGTATGCATTCGTTTTTTTCTGATTAACACAAAAGAAAATATTTTGAGGAATGATAGTAAACCCACAGCAGATAGTGACCATTGACTCCCATAGTAGGAATAAAAAAATTATGGAATTTTATAGGTTCAATGAAAATTCTTTCATAATTTACTCATCCTCGTGTTGTTTTAAACCTGTATGCATTAGTTTTTTTTCTGATTAACACAAAAGAAAATATTTTGAGGAATGATGGTAAACCCACAGCAGATAGTGACCATTGACTCCTATAGTAGGAATAAAAAAATGATGGAATTTTATAGGTTCAATGAAAATTCTTTCACAATTTACTCATCCTTGTGTTGTTTTAAACCTGTATGCATTAGTTTTTTTCTGATTAACACAAAAGAAAATATTTTGAGGAATGATGGTAAACCCACAGCAGATAAGTACCATTGACTCCCATAGTAGGAATAAAAAAATGATGGTATTTTATAGGTTCAATGAAAATTCTTTCATAATTTACTCATCCTTGTGTTGTTTTAAACCTGTATGCATTAGTTTTTTTCTGATTAACACAAAAGAAAATATTTTGAGGAATGATGGTAAACCCACAGCAGATAGTGACCATTGACTCCCATATAGTAGGAATAAAAAAATGATGGAATTTTATAGGTTCAATGAAAATTCTTTCATAATATACTCATCCTTGTGTTGTTTTAAACCTGTATGCATTATTTTTTTCTGATTAACACAAAAGAAAATATTTTGAGGAATGATAGTAAACCCACAGCAGATAGTGACCATTGACTCCCATAGTAGGAATAAAAAAATGATGGAATTTTATAGGTTCAATGAAAATTCTTTCATAATTTACTCATCCTTCTGTTGTTTTAAACCTGTATGCATTAGTTTTTTTCTGATTAACACAAAAGAAAATATTTTGAGGAATGATGGTAAACCCACAGCAGATAATGACCATTGACTCCCATAGTAGGAATAAAAAAATGATGGAATTTCATAGGTTCAATGAAAATTCTTTCATAATTTACTCATCCTCGTGTTCTTTTAAACGTGTATGCATTAGTTTTTTTCTGATTAACACAAAAGAAAATATTTTGAGGAATGATGGTAAACCCACAGCAGATAGTGACCATTGACTCCCATAGTAGGAATAAAAAAATGATGGAATTTTATAGGTTCAATGAAAATTCTTTCATAATTTACTCATCCTTGTGTTGTTTTAAACCTGTATGCATTAGTTTTTTACTGATTAAGACAAAAAAATATATTTTGAGGAATGATGGTAAACCCACAGCAGATAGTGACCATTGACTCCCATAGTAGGAATAAAAAAATGATGGAATTTGATAGGTTCAATGAAAATTCTTTCATAATTTACTCATCCTTGTGTTGTTTTAAAACTGTATGCATTAGTTTTTTCTCTGATTAACACAAAATAAAATATTTTGAGGAATGATGGTAAACCCACAGCAGATAGTGACCATTGACTCCCATAGTAGGAATAAAAAAATGATGGAATTTTATAGGTTCAATGAAAATTCTATCATAATTTACTCATCCTCGTGTTGTTTTAAACGTGTATGAATTAGTTTTTTTCTGATTAACACAAAAGAAAATATTTTGAGGAATGATAGTAAACCCACAGCAGATAGTGACCATTGACTCCCATAGTAAGAATAAAAAAATGATGGAATTTTATAGGTTCAATGAAAATTCTATCATAATTTACTAATCCTCGTGTTGTTTTAAACGTGTATGCATTAGTTTTTTTCTGATTAACACAAAAGAAAATATTTTGAGGAATGATGGTAAACCCACAGCAGATAGTGACCATTGACTCCCATAGTAGGAATAAAAAAAAGATGGAATTTTATAGGTACAATGAAAATTCTTTCATAATTTACTCATCCTCGTGTTGTTTTAAACCTGTATGCATTAGTTTTTTTCTGATTAACACAAAAGAAAATATTTTGAGGAATGATGGTAAACCACAGCAGATAGTGACAATTGACACCCATAGTAAGATTAAAAAAATGATGTAATTTTATAGGTTCAATGAAAATTCTTTCATAATTTACTCATCCTTGTGTTGTTTTAAACCTGTATACTTTAGTTTTTTTCTGATTAACACAAAAGAAAATATTTTGAGGAATGATGGTAAACCCACAGCAGATAGTGACCATTAACTCCCATAGTAGGATTAAAAAAAAGATGGAATTTTATAGGTTCAATGAAAATTCTTTCATAATTTACTCATCCTCGTGTTGTTTTAAACCTGTATGCATTAGTTTTTTTCTGATTAACACAAAAGAAAATATTTTGAGGAATGATGGTAAACCCACAGCAGATAAAGACCATTGACTCCCATACTAGGAATAAAAAAATGATGGAATTTTATAGGTTCAATGAAAATTCTATCATAATTTACTCATCCTCGTGTTGTTTTAAACGTGTATGAATTAGTTTTTTTCTGATTAACACAAAAGAAAATATTTTGAGGAATGATAGTAAACTCACAGCAGATAGTGACCATTGACTCCCATAGTAAGAATAAAAAAATGATGGAATTTTATAGGTTCAATGAAAATTCTATCATAATTTACTAATCCTCGTGTTGTTTTAAACGTGTATGCATTAGTTTTTTTCTGATTAACACAAAAGAAAATATTTTGAGGAATGATGGTAAACCCACAGCAGATAGTGACCATTGACTCCCATAGTAGGAATAAAAAAAAGATGGAATTTTATAGGTACAATGAAAATTCTTTCATAATTTACTCATCCTTGTGTTGTTTTAAACCTGTATGCATTCGTTTTTTTCTAATAAACACAAAAGAAAATATTTTGAGGAATGATGGTAAACCCACAGCAGATAGTGACCATTGACTCCCATAGTAGGAATAAAAAAATGATGGAATTTTATAGGTTCAATAAAACTTCTTTCATAATTTACTCATCCTTGTGTTGTTTTAAACCTGTATGCATTAGTTTTTTTCTGATTAACACAAAAGAAAATATTTTGAGGAATGATGGTAAACCCACAGCAGATAGTGACCATTGACTCCCATAGTAGGAATAAAAAAATGATGGAATTTTATAGGTTCAATGAAAATTCTTTCATAATTTACTCATCCTTGTGTTGTTTTAAACCTGTATGCATTCGTTTTTTTCTAATAAACACAAAAGAAAATATTTTGAGGAATGATGGTAAACCCTCAGCAGATAGTGACCATTGACTCCCATAGTAGGAATAAAAAAATGATGGAATTTTATAGATTCAATGAAAATTCTTTCATAATTTACTCATCCTCGTGTTCTTTTAAACGTGTATGCATTAGTTTTTTTTCTGATTAACACAAAAGAAAATATTTTGAGGAATGATAGTAAACCCACAGCAGATAGTGACCATTGACTCCCATAGTAGGAATAAAAAATGATGGAATTTTATAGGTTCAATGAAAATTCTTTCATAATTTACTCATCCTCGTGTTCTTTTAAACGTGTATGCATTAGTTTTTTTTCTGATTAACACAAAAGAAAATATTTTGAGGAATGATGGTAAACCCACAGCAGATAGTGACCATTGACTCCCATAGTAGGAATAAAAAAGATGGAATTTTATAGGTTCAATGAAAATTCTTTCATAATTTACTCATCCTTGTGTTGTTTTAAACCTGTATACATAAGTTTTTTTCTGATTAACACAAAAGAAAATATTTTGAGGAATGATGGTAAACCCACAGCAGATAGTGACCATTGACTCCCATAGTAGGAATAAAAAAATGATGGAATTTTATAGGTTCCATGAAAATTCTTTCATAATTTACTCATCCTTGTGTTGTTTTAAACCTGTATGCATTAGTTTTTTTCTGATTAACACAAAAGAAAATATTTTGAAGAATGATGGTAAACCCACAGCAGATAGTGACCATTGACTCCCATAGTAGGAATAAAAAAATTATGGAATTTTATAGGTTCAATGAAAATTCTTTCATAATTTACTCATCCTTGTGTTGTTTAAAACCTGTATGCATTAGTTTTTTTCTGATTAACACAAAAGAAAATATTTTGAGGAATGATGGTAAACCCACAGCAGATAGTGACCATTGACTCCCATAGTAGGAATAAAAAAATGATGGAATTGTATAGGTTCAATGAAAATTCTTTCATACTTTACTCATTCTTGTGTAGTTTTAAACCTGTATGCATTCGTTTTTTTCTAATAAACACAAAAGAAAATATTTTGAGGAATGATGGTAAACCCACAGCAGATAGTGACCATTGACTCCCATAGTAGGAATAAAAAAATGATGGAATTTTATAGGTTCAATGAAAATTCTTTCATAATTTACTCATCCTTGTGTTGTTTTAAACCTGTATGCATTCGTTTTTTTCTAATAAACACAAAAGAAAATATTTTGAGGAATGATGGTAAACCCACAGCAGATAGTGACCATTGACTCCTATAGTAGGAATAAAAAAATGATGGAATTTTATAGGTTCAATAAAACTTCTTTCATAATTTACTCATCCTTGTGTTGTTTTAAACCTGTATGCATTAGTTTTTTTCTGATTAACACAAAAGAAAATATTTTGAGGAATGATGGTAAACCCACAGCAGATAGTGACCATTGACTCCCATAGTAGGAATAAAAAAATGATGGAATTTTATAGGTTCAATGAAAATTCTTTCATAATTTACTCATCCTTGTGTTGTTTTAAACCTGTATGCATTAGTTTTTTACTGATTAAGACAAAAAAATATATTTTGAGGAATGATGGTAAACCCACAGCAGATAGTGACCATTGACTCCCATAGTAGGAATAAAAAAATGATGGAATTTTATAGGTTCAATGAAAATTCTTTCATAATTTACTCATCCTTGTGTTGTTTTAAAACTGTATGCATTAGTTTTTTCTCTGATTAACACAAAATAAAATATTTTGAGGAATGATGGTAAACCCACAGCAGATAGTGACCATTGACTCCCATAGTAGGAATAAAAAAATGATGGAATTTTATAGGTTCAATGAAAATTCTATCATAATTTACTCATCCTCGTGTTGTTTTAAACGTGTATGAATTAGTTTTTTTCTGATTAACACAAAAGAAAATATTTTGAGGAATGATAGTAAACCCACAGCAGATAGTGACCATTGACTCCCATAGTAAGAATAAAAAAATGATGGAATTTTATAGGTTCAATGAAAATTCTATCATAATTTACTAATCCTCGTGTTGTTTTAAACGTGTATGCATTAGTTTTTTTCTGATTAACACAAAAGAAAATATTTTGAGGAATGATGGTAAACCCACAGCAGATAGTGACCATTGACTCCCATAGTAGGAATAAAAAAAAGATGGAATTTTATAGGTACAATGAAAATTCTTTCATAATTTACTCATCCTTGTGTTGTTTTAAACCTGTATGCATTCGTTTTTTTCTAATAAACACAAAAGAAAATATTTTGAGGAATGATGGTAAACCCACAGCAGATAGTGACCATTGACTCCCATAGTAGGAATAAAAAAATGATGGAATTTTATAGGTTCAATAAAACTTCTTTCATAATTTACTCATCCTTGTGTTGTTTTAAACCTGTATGCATTAGTTTTTTTCTGATTAACACAAAAGAAAATATTTTGAGGAATGATGGTAAACCCACAGCAGATAGTGACCATTGACTCCCATAGTAGGAATAAAAAAATGATGGAATTTTATAGGTTCAATGAAAATTCTTTCATAATTTACTCATCCTTGTGTTGTTTTAAACCTGTATGCATTCGTTTTTTTCTAATAAACACAAAAGAAAATATTTTGAGGAATGATGGTAAACCCTCAGCAGATAGTGACCATTGACTCCCATAGTAGGAATAAAAAAATGATGGAATTTAATAGGTTCAATGAAAATTCTTTCATAATTCACTCATCCTCGTGTTCTTTTAAACGTGTATGCATTAGTTTTTTTTCTGATTAACACAAAAGAAAATATTTTGAGGAATGATAGTAAACCCACAGCAGATAGTGACCATTGACTCCCATAGTAGGAATAAAAAATGATGGAATTTTATAGGTTCAATGAAAATTCTTTCATAATTTACTCATCCTCGTGTTCTTTTAAACGTGTATGCATTAGTTTTTTTTCTGATTAACACAAAAGAAAATATTTTGAGGAATGATGGTAAACCCACAGCAGATAGTGACCATTGACTCCCATAGTAGGAATAAAAAAGATGGAATTTTATAGGTTCAATGAAAATTCTTTCATAATTTACTCATCCTTGTGTTGTTTTAAACCTGTATACATAAGTTTTTTTCTGATTAACACAAAAGAAAATATTTTGAGGAATGATGGTAAACCCACAGCAGATAGTGACCATTGACTCCCATAGTAGGAATAAAAAAATGATGGAATTTTATAGGTTCCATGACAATTCTTTCATAATTTACTCATCCTTGTGTTGTTTTAAACCTGTATGCATTAGTTTTTTTCTGATTAACACAAAAGAAAATATTTTGAAGAATGATGGTAAACCCACAGCAGATAGTGACCATTGACTCCCATAGTAGGAATAAAAAAATTATGGAATTTTATAGGTTCAATGAAAATTCTTTCATAATTTACTCATCCTTGTGTTGTTTAAAACCTGTATGCATTAGTTTTTTTCTGATTAACACAAAAGAAAATATTTTGAGGAATGATGGTAAACCCACAGCAGATAGTGACCATTGACTCCCATAGTAGGAATAAAAAAATGATGGAATTGTATAGGTTCAATGAAAATTCTTTCATACTTTACTCATTCTTGTGTAGTTTTAAACCTGTATGCATTCGTTTTTTTCTAATAAACACAAAAGAAAATATTTTGAGGAATGATGGTAAACCCACAGCAGATAGTGACCATTGACTCCCATAGTAGGAATAAAAAAATGATGGAATTTTATAGGTTCAATGAAAATTCTTTCATAATTTACTCATCCTTGTGTTGTTTTAAACCTGTATGCATTCGTTTTTTTCTAATAAACACAAAAGAAAATATTTTGAGGAATGATGGTAAACCCACAGCAGATAGTGACCATTGACTCCTATAGTAGGAATAAAAAAATGATGGAATTTTATAGGTTCAATAAAACTTCTTTCATAATTTACTCATCCTTGTGTTGTTTTAAACCTGTATGCATTAGTTTTTTTCTGATTAACACAAAAGAAAATATTTTGAGGAATGATGGTAAACCCACAGCAGATAGTGACCATTGACTCCCATAGTAGGAATAAAAAAATGATGGAATTTTATAGGTTCAATGAAAATTCTTTCATAATTTACTCATCCTTGTGTTGTTTTAAACCTGTATGCATTAGTTTTTTACTGATTAAGACAAAAAAATATATTTTGAGGAATGATGGTAAACCCACAGCAGATAGTGACCATTGACTCCCATAGTAGGAATAAAAAAATGATGGAATTTTATAGGTTCAATGAAAATTCTTTCATAATTTACTCATCCTTGTGTTGTTTTAAAACTGTATGCATTAGTTTTTTCTCTGATTAACACAAAATAAAATATTTTGAGGAATGATGGTAAACCCACAGCAGATAGTGACCATTGACTCCCATAGTAGGAATAAAAAAATGATGGAATTTTATAGGTTCAATGAAAATTCTATCATAATTTACTCATCCTCGTGTTGTTTTAAACGTGTATGAATTAGTTTTTTTCTGATTAACACAAAAGAAAATATTTTGAGGAATGATAGTAAACCCACAGCAGATAGTGACCATTGACTCCCATAGTAAGAATAAAAAAATGATGGAATTTTATAGGTTCAATGAAAATTCTATCATAATTTACTAATCCTCGTGTTGTTTTAAACGTGTATGCATTAGTTTTTTTCTGATTAACACAAAAGAAAATATTTTGAGGAATGATGGTAAACCCACAGCAGATAGTGACCATTGACTCCCATAGTAGGAATAAAAAAAAGATGGAATTTTATAGGTACAATGAAAATTCTTTCATAATTTACTCATCCTCGTGTTGTTTTAAACCTGTATGCATTAGTTTTTTTCTGATTAACACAAAAGAAAATATTTTGAGGAATGATGGTAAACCACAGCAGATAGTGACAATTGACACCCATAGTAAGATTAAAAAAATGATGTAATTTTATAGGTTCAATGAAAATTCTTTCATAATTTACTCATCCTTGTGTTGTTTTAAACCTGTATACTTTAGTTTTTTTCTGATTAACACAAAAGAAAATATTTTGAGGAATGATGGTAAACCCACAGCAGATAGTGCAACCCAGTCTCATGAAAAAACGTACCCTGACTACGTTGGTCCAATTTGCAAAACGTGGAGGGGTTACAATAATGGCCCTAGAATTGTATGACTGTTACATTTTTTTTTCGCCTATTCTTTTAATGGCCCTTGAATTGTATGACTGTTACGTTTTTCTTTCGTCCAAGTCACGTGACTTTCAAGCTACCGGCCGTGAGAACAAAAAACATGGCGGACATTTCTCTCATTTTTAGTGGAAAAATCTATATTGTGAGTTAGTTTCTGCATAAAAATAAGTTTTGATTACATTTCTAGCGAGAAATATATATTTTATTTTCATAATATGCACTCAGTGAATTTACATAATCACTCGCTTGCTCGATGTTACGCAGATTTTTCAGATCTCGCCAGAATAATGTAAAACTGATACGTTTAGGTTGCTATGGTCGCTGCCAGGGCTCGTCACATGACGTCTTCTACAGACTATAATAAATAAGAATAAATAGGAAGAGGCAACAATAAATGATCTATGCCAGCGCAAGTCAATATTTATCTGGCCAGTCAACTGGTTTTTAATTTTAAAAATCCCTCGCAGTCTGAACTGCAACAGCACGGTCTGCGGTGAGTTAAACAACGTTCAACTGCAGGATCAATAGCATTCAGCGGTGAGTTTAACAACCCTCAAATGCGGTTAAAACAACATTCAGAGGGAAGCTTTATTTAAACCGCGTTCAACTGCAGATAAAACAACATTCAGAGGTGACTTTAACAACGCTCCACGGCGCGTGGGAGTAGCATTTTAAGCGTTTTCTGATCATGTAGGTAAGTGCTTTGATTACCTTTAGACGTGATGCATGCTGGGAGGCAAATATTTTTTTATCAAAGGCTCGTTGATGGTAATAAATATACATATAAATATACATTTTACTATACTACGATTGTGTTCGATTAATTAATGGGTTGTTTAATTATTAATTTGTTTATTTTAAATCCTGTAATTTAACAACTCTGACGTCATCGAATGCGACGATGCCAAGGTCCATTGCGATTTCCACTCGGTAAGTTGATGGAGATGATTCTTACATTTACACAGCAAAGAAATGTTTAATCGTGACAATAAGTTGTGTTTGGAACATTCTAATGTATAAGGTAGCAATCTTAGGATGGTAAATAATATAAGTCATTAAACAAATAACTTTGTTGCACCACATATGCATAGGCTAATAGCAAAAGTAGCTAATTAAACTATTTTTTGTCGCAAGTAAGTTGATAATGCAAGATACAGGGAAATGCAAGATTTTCAGTAGCGATATGTTACCTATATTACACTAGCTCGCAACAATTAAGCCTCTTTTAGCCAACATGATCAGATGAAGAACAGTGTTGCCAGATTGGTTTGTTTTCCAGCCCAGTAATTACTTAAAATCCACACAAAATTATACAATAAACTCCCAGAATGATCTATAATAAACAATACAACTTAATTCATAACAGCACTACTTTTGTGGCTTGTCATGTTGTAATATGAAATAATGAATAATTTAAGTGCTCTTTCAGATATTATATAGGAGCCTACGATAGACACTGCGAATGTAAAATTATTTTCCATTTCTGTACTTTCCCTTAAAATAACAAAATTTCACCTGCCCAAGCCCATTTTAATACACATAGTACAACCCAGAACCAACTAAATGGGTGGAAAACATTCTGCCTGACAAGACTGATGAAGAATACTGGTGAAAATGTAATGCTCTTTATCTCCTACAGCACACACACACACACACACACACACACACACACACACACTGGGACACACACACACACACACACTGGGGGAAAGCTGTCCTTAAAAGCAAATGCTGGTCGTATGATCTGTATCCACACATCCATCCAGTAAAACCTTTCATAGAAACTGCCAGTAAACAATAAATACGATAATTGTTTATAAACAAATAATATTATGCTCATAAAAATATGCCGATTTAGCTGTTTTATTTATTCTGCTATATATTATTACAAAAATGTGATTACAGTACAGAATATATATGACATAAACTGATTCACGTTCACAAGGTCACGTTCTTTCTGATCCCATTTTTAAACCCAGTTAGTGTGTAATGTTGCTTTTATAGCATAAATAATACCTGTAAAATGATAAAGCTGAAAGTTCACTGCCAGTCGATTTATTTTCTTTAACAGAATTTGCCTTTGAAAGCCTACAGCGAACGGACGGTTTGGACTTCAGCCCTCTACTTCCTGCTTTAATGATGTCACTAGAACAGTTTTTCGACTAAACTCCACCCACAGGAATACATCAGTGGCCAGCTAAGCTAACGGCAAGCTAATCTGCTATCAAATCACAACACACTAAACAAACTACACAATCACAACACACTAAACAAACTACACAATCACAACACACTAAACAAACTACACAATCAGAACTCGTTACTTATTTCTGAAGGAGGTACTTCACATAACAAGGAAGACTTCAGCCCATTTTTAGGACAGTGAAAACAGCCCTATAGACCCTTTTACTGTTTGTACACAATGATGACGTGGCAGCGTATGCGCGCACGCATTTAGGCAACGGAAGTATCGTAAGAATCAACAGTGAAGCAACACAAACAGTAAGTTATTTTAAAAAAATTGACTTTATCAACATTTTCAACACAGCTACCAGATCCGTGTACTATAGTGGAGTGGATAAAAGACGTTAGCAGATGGCCAAAAATAAAGTTGCCAGATACATATATACGTATATTAGTATATTATATTTTTGCAACCAAACGCAACAACAGGACATTTTGATGTTGAGAAACCGTTTTAATAAACTTTCTGAGTTGCTACCACGTTAGAACCAATGGGGAATAACACCACT
This sequence comes from Paramisgurnus dabryanus, assembly GCF_030506205.2. Taxonomy (NCBI): domain Eukaryota; kingdom Metazoa; phylum Chordata; class Actinopteri; order Cypriniformes; family Cobitidae; genus Paramisgurnus; species Paramisgurnus dabryanus. The sequence goes on along the minus strand of NC_133359.1, from coordinate 31,457,420 downwards.
TCTGTTGCCCAAATGCGCGCGCAGGCTATTTGATCACGTGAGCTGTAAAAGGGTCTATAGAGATAAGTAAATTATGTGAAAAATGTTTTTTTGAACGTGAAACATGAACACGTTATATTGCGCACTATAAACACAATCAAAGCTTTAAAAACACAGAAAGAACGGGAGCTTTAATGTTCATAACAGTTCTAATTGTGTTTGTGCGTTCTTTTGTTATGTTTTAAATTAAAAAGCAAATAATTTTAAAATAAGCAAATAATTCCAACTCATATCTCTCATCTTACCTCCTTGGTACCATCTAGTGCGTAAGAAACAATGTAATCATATTTTCATTAAACGAAAACAATATAAAAAATAGTTTAATATGTTTATTATGGTTTGATAAAATAACTTACAATGTGTTGTATGAGAAAGATACTGCTGACTGTCAGACCACATGAAGCATGATGTATCGCCATAAAAACTAAAATTGAATTTTTTATTAAAAATTGTTGTTTAAAAAAATCACACCAGAGGGACAATTTAGACCATTGCCTGAAAAAGTTAAAAACACAAAGTCTTCTTGATATATTCACAAACTCTCGACTGACTATCCCATTGTAAAGATACTGGTATGTCTCTGTGCTTTTATAGTTGCACACTGAAGACACGTCACCCCCGATCAACAACACAAAATCACTGAATATATCTTCATATGATATATCAAAACACTTTAATCCTCACACTGGTTCATACATGGCAGGTGTAGTAAATATTTACAATACTGTTAAAATCATGTTTTATGTGTGCTTCCACGATACTGTTTTCTACCGGCTGGTTATTGAAACGGAGGTCTTGTACAAAGAAGGGAAATACGTCAAATCACTAACGTCCACATTCAAAAATAAGGTGGATACAGTTCAAGACTAATATTTTTTTAATCTTTTATGGTAACACCTCATTTACTTGTTCATTTCAGGTGCGAGCCAAGCCAATTTTATTTATTGGGAAACAGGATAAAAAGGCTTCGAATAAGTGGGTTGCATATATTATTACCCATTGGCACCCCACTCCTGTCACTACAATTTTTTGGAGGAGATGCGGAGGTCTTTATCTTGACAAAAGGTCAGAGTAATGTTTATGTTTAGAGATTTAGGATTTAAAATACATGTATATTCCTTTGTTGATATGTACAGATTTTATGATGAAAGTAAACTTGTATTATAGCAACCTCCACAGGACAGCAGCCTGAGAGCCTTGCCATGGAGCGGCCTGAGAGCCCTGCTGTGAAATGGCCGGAGAACCTCACCAAGAAGTCTGAGGCTATATTTGTACTAAATCTTGTTCTTCTGTCTTCTAGACTCTCTCCAACCTCTCTTGCTCCTGCTACCTCTACTGCTTTAACAACAATTTTCTCTCCACTTTTTTTCCCCACCTTCACTGCCATGCTCTAAGTTTTTGCCACAGAGGAAGAGGAAGATAAAGAAATCTACCTCTTCCCACTATACCACACTTGTCTCTCTTCAATTTGCATCTGTCTCTTCCAGTTCTAAATCTCAGAAGTGGCCACTGGTGAAGAACAGAATGAAGGATAACTTTTCCTGTTACATCTTACTCCACAATTTGCTCCTAGTCAAATATGTCTTCATGTTAATTAAATTCATTTAGCTAACCAGGTATTTGTTAGCCAGTTCACAGTGTTTTAGAGCCCAATGTCCAAGGACTGTGGTCAATGTAAATTCCTGACTTAAAGGGACACTTCACTTTTTTTTGCTAATTTTCCAGCAGTAAGTTTTACCGTTTTAGAATCCATTCAGCTGATCTCTGCGTCTGGCACTACCACTTTTAGCATAGCTTAGCATAATACATTGAATCTGATTAGGCCATTACCATCACGCCAAAAAATTACCAAAGAGTTTCGATATTTTTCCTATTTAAAACTTGACTTGTACTAAGACAGACGGAAAATTTAAAGTTGTGATTTTCTCAGCTGATATTTCTAGGAACTATACTCTTATTCTGTCGTAATAATCAAGGACTTTGCTGTCGTAACATGGCTGCAGAAGGCATAATGATATAACGCAGTGCCCGAAAATAGTCCCCTTAGTATCTTTCAATAGCAGGGGCAATTTTCGGGCACTGCGTAATATCATTTTGGTTGATTGACAAAAACAAGCACAAATTTGTTTGACACTAATGGAAAGGACTGGATATCACTTCACATAAATATGGACTCATGTGATTCACCTACAAAGCATGGCATTCATGGCTTAATAAACTTTTTGTCTTTTCATCATTTCAGGTTGCTGAAAATGTAGTTGGCAGAAGGTTTCCTTTTCGATAAAATAACTGGGGAACAGATAAATGAGGTAAAATGTTATTTACTAAGATGAGTGCTTGTCTTAGTGACTGATTCGGACCTTTCAAAGATAATATCCAGTAATTCAACAGGTAAATAATTATTAATTGTGTTTTGTTTGTGTGTGTCTGTGTCTGTGTGTGTGTGTGTGTGTGCGACTGTGCGTGTGTCTGTGTGTGTGTTTGTGTAGAGGAAAGCCGAATTGAAAGTTCACTGGTTACGTGCTCTGTGTGGTAAGTCATATTTTATTACCTTATTATGTTTATTCCATTGAAATGCAAATAGTCCATTCCATAACCAATACAATGTAGGCAGTGATGTCTGTTAGATAAAGTTCCCTGGACATGTTGATCCTGACAGCAAAAATAAATAGTATTTAAAGAGTTAGTCTGGATTTAAACAGAGGGTGATCCTGAATGTGGAATGGGAGATGATCTATCTAATCTGTATGTAGAATAATCTATTAACATCTTGGAATTTTGTGAAGTGGATACAGTCAGGGTTCCCACGGAGCATGGAATTTTTGGAATATCATGGAATTTTAAAGGTCTTTTACAGACATTAATAGTCAATCATGGAATATCAGGGATTTTTGTTTGTTGCTTTAAGGTTTAGTTTCCATTTATGAACAGTTATTCAGCCTGTTAACTTGTATTACAATAGTAGGAGTGATTTGTGCACAAACAAATAAAAATGTTAGCATCTGAAACACTAAGCATGTGATAATTTAGTACTATTTCTGATAGGAGATCTGGTTTTACTTATGCTGGAAATGTGATTTAATAAAACGGTTGTATATTACATATTGTAACAATACATCCATTAAGAGTCAAATTAATTTCATCTTATTTTGGGATTTTGTTTTACCAATAATTAATACCTCTGTTTTGTCAGAATGCATCATGTTAGGATGATGCTGGAATTTGGTCTAGTAGTGTCTTGCAGTATTACTGTAATAATAAATGTGAGGAAGAGGAGAGCAATGATGAGTGGAAGTGATGCAGACACTATCCTTATCTAACGTGCCAGATCTGGAACACATTAAAACATGCAGAAATTGTTTACCTTATTCCGCTTATATAAAATAGCTTAGTTACCTTAACAAATAGGAGAATATCCTTAACTCACTAATGACAACTTAATAATTCATTTTAATAAATACATTTTGAAATCACTACATTTGAAGGTACATCCCTTCTGGAAAAACCAGCACACAAGCCAGATGGGAAAGTTGTGTTTTGGTGCTGGTTTGCTGGTGACTACCAGCATAGACCAGCATAATTCCCATGCTGGTTTGGTGCTGGTTTAGTGGTGATCAGCATACCAGCATGGACCGGCATGGGAATTATGCTGGTGTATGCTGTTTTTTTCAGCAGGGATGGCTTTCAATATACAGGAACTGTATGGATATTTATTTTAAAGTACTATTTTAACTACAGTCACCAGAAAATGTTGAGAAAAATATGCCAGCTAAGTACAAGTACCTCACATTTGTACTATGTGTTCTAATGACATTATCTGCACTTATATTACAGTGGAAAAACTTGGGATGACACATAGGAGCCTGCCAGCGAATTCCAACACAAGTCCCCACATCCCAACCAGTTTTCAGCATGACAGCCTACACCTTTACATTATCAAGCACCCTTCAACTGTTTAATTTTGAGTGTCTTTGCTTGCTGTTCTTTATTAAAGTTTTTGCACAGTACCCAGTCTCTTTTAGTTTTTTTTTCTTGAATTTTGTCTTTTTAAAAACTCTGTATTTGTCATGAACTAAACAGCAGACAAGAAGTGTCCCATGCAAGATCATAATGTAAAGATTTGTTTGTCATAATTAAATTCCCAAAGGCATTATAATTAAAGATTTTTGAAGCACAGCATGGGTAGTACAGTTTAGGTAAGTCTACTTTAACTATTTGTGTGGTATGCCAGCCATGAATAAGTACCAAAAATTCTCCCAAAGCTACTTAAATCTCACTTAAATTTTGTAGTCCTGATTGAAATGTTCAATTACAATATTAAATAAGAGTTACTTTGACATTTATAATTGTTATTAACAAATTGTAATTTACTTACATTTATTCAGAGTAAAACAATAAAAATTTAGTCATTCTAAATTTAAAACAGTAATTCAAATATATTTTATTTTTGGATATTTCTTTAAAGGACATAAAATATATTTTTTGGTAGCCCGCATGCTGCAATAACTTTATTTTATTTTGCAAGCAAAAATGAAACATTTTGAAATATTGTAGCCTATTATTTATTTCACATACAGTAGGCTATACATCTGGAACAAGTATATAATATTAGTAACCTTCAGGTTTATACTATTGAAACCAATAGGTATTTGCTTAGATAACTGAGAAAACCTTTTTTCCTGTTTCATTTAAGTGTGTGTTTCTGCGTGTGTAATAAACATTATAATCGTACCTACAGCGATTTACAGCGTTGCTGATAATTTACATTCAGGAAGAACGTGCACGTGATTACCATTTATAGACGTGTGACGTTTCCTTGGCGTTAAGCTTTGGTTGGACTAACTTTAATTAAAAAATAATAAGTGATCCGTTTTGCAAACTATGTTTTGCTGTTGTTATGACGTTAGTAATACTGTCAGTAATTGTAAGGTATTGCTATGTTAAAAGAAATTACCCGATTATCGAGATGCTAACCCTATGGTATAACTACACTCTTCAATGAACTACAATTTACAACGCCATGTTTTCCCGTCCCATCGATAGAATGACAATGGCTTATGGGCAATGTAGTTTAAAAACGTTTAGTATTAGAATTAAATAAATACAATCTTTAATGAACAAAATGGCATGTAAATATGTTCATTGTACAAACCTCTATAACATATTTAAGAGTTAGAATGAAATATTGTACTTTATTGTGATTACTTTTTATAATGCTTTTTAACAGCTTTCCATGCATGTCACAAATCTCTGTCCAACATTATTTAGTAAACATATCATATCATAAATAGCTGTCCTAACAATTTTCTCTTTAATAAACTAATCAGACTTTGGTTTAAAGCCATTTGAAATGTGCATTATTTTTGCATTTCCATGGGCTGTTACTGGGCCCCTACACAGATGTACCCTCTTCATCATGGATAACAATCTGTGCTGAGTGACATTTTTATCTGAACAATATTCTTATTTCCCACCTTTTCCAAATTCATTGTGTTAGGTTTTGTTGATATTATGAGAAAATCAGAATACAGAAATACAGTAACAAATTTAACAGATAAGTCAGGCGAGTCATAAAAATCATGCAATGCAAACAATCACAATATAAAAGACAATAATAGAGCATTATTGTCACAAATGTCATAACATAATGTGACTAAGATACTTTTAATAAATTACACAGAAAAATTGTTGTATCATAACTGTATCATAATGATTTTCAGGATTACATTTTTATACAGCACACTACAGTTCAACTAAACTGTACTATTTTATTCTCAGCCACCAGCTGATGTTCAAACATCCAATTTCTCCCTGTCAATCATTCTTTGATTATTATTACTCATCCAAGATTATTTGTTGGTGTAGTTGAGGTGATTAGCTGAGGTTGTGTAAATATTAGTTGCCAATCAAATAGTTTATTCTATAGTTTATCGTTTTGCTTATAACAATATTAGTTCATTTTTTTCTATCTAAATGACAATGGAATAAAAATAGAAGGTCGGATGAGAAGAAATACCTCAAATCTCTACTACAATACAGTGGATGTTTGTTGGAGTTGTGCACTTTGACTTTGGCTCTATCATTCAAAAGATATTTAAGATAGATTAATACTTTTTTTACACAATCAACACACACCTCTCTGCTACAAATGAACACTTATAGTTTGTTTATGTGACCCACCGTTATTGTACAATTACACCGAAAGTTACTGGAGTGCAAACATTACAACTTACCTCATAGGTGGGGTTCATTGTAACAAAAAGAGGGTTTGAAAATTTGGTTAAAAGACAAATAATTCAGTTCAATTCAGTCTATATAATAAAGGTGGATGTTCATATCTGCCTATAATAGATGAATGTGTGAATGTCTATCCCAGTGGTTCTCAAACTGGGGGCCGGGAGATGGTGCCAGGGGGGGCCCAGTTTTATGACATTTTATAAAATACATTCATTTATCATGAATTCTGTGTAATTAAACCTAAAAAAATAATAAGCCAACTAACCAACAGCACTACTAGGTATTATTTAATATGTTTTGTTTAATTAAAATAATACATTTTAGAACTGTTTTTGTCATAAAAAATTCTGGGGGGCCGCAAAAGAATGCACTGTACACAAGAGGGGCCGCACACTGAAAAAGTTTGAGAACCACTGGTCTATCCATCCTTCATCTAACATCCTTGCATTATGCATCAATGCATATAAATAGATTTTTATAGGGCCGCACAATTAAGACAAAAAAAATCATAATTGTGATTTATTTTCCCTGATATTGTATTATCATTTTAGTATTTACACTGTTTTCATTTCACTATCATTGTCTACCCGACTGTGTTACAACTAACCCCGCTGTGTAAAAATTATTTCAATCCCAGCTATCAGCTATATGCTGACATGTTTCAAAAACCTGTTATGTTTAAGGTAACAAGACAGTGATCAAAATAATGCAAGGTTGGATTTGGTGACTTACACACCCAACTCAAAAATAGAAAAAAACATTAGACAAAGAAATTTACTTCCATGCCTCTAAAACACTCTCTGTTCAATATCTTAACCAAAACACATTACACAAATTCATCTTCGACAGTCAGAAAAAAGACCAAAAGCACAGATTGCTTGGCCCTGTATAAAAAACATGTAACCGTCTTACAATCAACCCCATGTTTATTTGTGCCCCGCTCACCCCTACTTTAATTATTCACTTTATTTCCACCACTGAGTAGTTGTAGAAGCATATTGTACATGTATACAGTATGTGTATTATGTGAATAAAGAGGCTACATAAGGTTATGAAAAGTAGATTTTATTAAATGCTTTATATTGACAGTTAGAAGTCTTTGTCCAGAATGATGGAAGGTGACAGTCTTGTGGATTACAGACCATCATCAGAAATGTCAAAGTCACTGTCGTACTCATCAGGTGAAGCACTGTACAAGAAGTTGATGTTCTCTGCTCCAGACAAAACTTGTAGGTAACAGTCTCTTGCTTGCAAATTTTTCTGATTTTATGTTGCTCTCTGAGAATGGTGCTCAGCAGACCTTTTAGACCCTCTTCACTTAGGCCACATGGTGAATCTTAAAAGAGGAACACAATAACTTTAATTAGAAACTTAATAAACAGACAGTATATTTATTAGAGCAGCCCCTATAAGTCAACAAAATGTTTGCTGGTCAGAAGAGTCATAGTCTGGCAAATTTTGATTGGTGGCTGCACAAAAAGTCTATAGGATGTGGTGACAATCCGACGGACCACACGGCTGGTCCCTATGGTTATTAGAAAGTAGTTATATATTTCAGGAAGAAAAAAGTGCAATGACTTGTTGACCTACAGCCACTTATGGTTTAATAAAATGTGTTTTCATTACTACTTGTTACTTCAATGATTAGAGAGGATATGTCCTATATGTAGTTATGTGAATGTGCACTTTAGCAGATTTAAGTTAATAGGTTATACTCTTACTAAAAACAAAATAAAAATATCCATTGCCATTATGCCATATATTACAAATACATACTTTCCATTGTCTCATTAGAAAACAAGCAGGACAGCTCTCTGATGGCATCAGCACAAGCTTAGAGATTTCCAATGATGGTCCATCTCTGCAACAAGCATCTTCTGCTCCTAAGTCAGCTTGGAGACTTCAGGAGATGTACAGAGTCTGGAATGCAATAATGAAAAAAGTCTTAAGTCATATGTATTAAAAGTCAACCTTCAAATAATCTCTGAACTTGTATAGGGATACAGACTAATATTTGAAGCATTTTGGAAATTGTGTCCTTTTTCATAAAATTTGTCAAATGCATTCATAATATAACAAATTATTATTTCATCACAATCTGCCCATTCCTTTATATCACTGACCTAGCCTTCCAATTAGCTTTCTGTCACTGCCAATTGGGCTTTCATGGACTCTAGGTTTTCTAACTGGCTTTCCAGAGCTTTTTGGTCTACAATGACAAACAATCACAGATAACAAGAAACAAAAAACAAATGTTGTTTAATGCACTTCTTCAAACATTGCTCAGACACATTTCAAAACATCTAAAACAAATTCTACTGATTTCATTACTTTCTGATATCGACGAGTAATTGAGATGGCTAAATTGTTAAACTTTTGCTGATTCCAGCGCATGGCCATGAGAGGCAGATTGTCTGCGCGTCCTGCGAACACAGAAAATGTGTCAGATATCAACATATTTATTATATGATTATATAACTAGTGCAGTTGTCTTACCTGCTTTTCACAATTGTTTTGTAGTCACTGCAATCCTAGAGAGGAAGGTACTGCACTGTCCCACCTCCTCTCCTAGTGTTAATACAGCAACATCCTGCATTTGCCCCACTCCATTTCACCTAGTTAAAGAAAAAAAATATACATAGATGTTCACTTTATTTTCTATCACATAGCAACTTTTCCATACCTCACATTTAAAATTATGGGCTTTGGCATGAAAAACTGAAAGGAATGGGTTCATGTTAAAGGAACACGACAACTTTTTGTGACTTTAGCTTATTCACTGTATCCCCAGAGTTAGATAAATCCATATAAACCTTTTTCATCTCTGTGCGTGCCGTAACTTTGTCTGACGCACCCACCGCTAGCCTAGCTTAGCACAAAGACTGGAAGTAAATGGCTCCAGCTAGCATACTGCTCTCAATTTGTATAGTTTATGTATATATATATGTATGTGTGTATGTGTATGTATATGTGTATGTGTGTGTATGTGTATGTGTGTGTATGTGCGTGCGTGTGCGTGTGCGTGCGTGCGCGTATATATATATATATAAGCACTGCTACTTGGGCAGAATAATTTGCTCGCAGCACCTGAGAATGGTGAGGAGAAGAGAGTTAGCTAATCACTCCGCCCAAGTAGCAGTGCTTTGCCTTCTTAGAATTTTGTTCACAGTATATATACGATTAAAAGATGATTATGTCTCATATGACCTTGTTATTTGTACACGAGGTGACGATACAAATCACAACATGGCGTTATTTTGTCACTTATTGGGAGCAGTATGCTAGCTGGAGCTATTTACTTCCAGTCTTTGTGCTAAGCTAGGCTAGCAGTGGGTGTGTCAGACAGAGTTATGGCATGCACAGAGATGAAAAAGGTATGTATGGACTTATCTAACTCTGGGGGTTATCTAACTCTCTAAAGTCCCAAGAAGTCGGCGTGTTCCTTTAAGAAGGTGCTGGAGCTCTGGACAGCTTTTCACAACTATTGAAGGCCAATATTTACAGGTTACATCCTGTTTTCTGGCAAGCTTTTCGTTGTGGTTGTGTTGTGAATGTAGTCCACAAATCTGGTAACATCTTTATCCTTGGCTATAAAGACACCTTCAAAGATGGCCGGTTCCTCAGATCTAAAAATGGGGCAAAACAATTTATGATAACTTATTGTGTAGGTTTACTTGATGCACAAGATTTAAGTTTCTAGATAACACTTTACAGTAAGGTTGTATTTGTTAACAATTAGTTAATGCATTAGCTAACATGAACTAACAATAAACAATATTTCTACAGCATTAATTAATTTTAGTTCATGTTAATTTCTGCATTTACAAATACATTTATAAAATCAAATGTTGTACATTTTAAGTCATACACCATGAGCTAACATTAATTACTGTAATGACATAAAATAACATTAACAAGAATTAAAACATGTTGGAAAACGATATTGTTAATTGTTTGTTCAAGTTAGTTAATGCGTTTACTAATACATTATTGTAAAGCGTTTAGTGCTGCTTTGCAGAAGAAAAGTGTGTGTACTGTGTATAATAATTATGTATATATAAATACACACACATACATGTATAGTTTTAAGAAAAAAAATAAATAAATTATATATAAATATAAACATATATATGCACATGCAAATGTTTCGGTAACACTTTATTTTACGACCCGCAAAGTACCGCGTAATTAAACCGAATTTACAGCGTACCTATTTGTAACAACAGGGTAGGTAACCTGTAGGTATAAGGGAATAATATTTTAAGTTTGGGGTAATAAGGGGGTAAGAATATGAAGAATTATAAATTATTTATACTCTAAGTATTTTATAACAACAGGGTACCTATTGTAATATTACGTGGTATGTATGACTTAGTCAAGTCTATGGGGAAATTATGTTTTATTTATTTTTTATTGTGAATTTTTCATATTGACTACTGAATGTTGTATACAGTCAATGCTACGAGCCACATCGGCAAATAAATATAACAGCACATCACTTTTATTTTAGTAGCCTATATTACTTGCTTTTAATAACAAAAGTCAAGCTGATTCAATGTGGTTATCTTTTTTTTAAGGTAAGTACAATAAAAATAGCAACTTATTCCCTATTTACCAGGAAACTCCTACATTTGCGGACATATTTGAAGTGGTGCTTTGCAATTTATTTACTGTAAACACAAGTATTTTAGCCAAATATAATTTATGCAATGGCAAACCAGAATGAAACAACAGCAGATATCAGCTCCCGCTAAAGCAAAAGACGACTACATGCGTAGACTACTGCGCAGGCGTAGAGCGCGCGGTCGTCTGCAGGAGGTTTGCTGGAACGCGATCCTGAGGTGAAATTTCTTTAAGAGGTTTTAAAAACGTTCTACACTTTGGAGTACAGCTGCGAGTGATGTTAGCAGGTTCCGCATGCTGGATAAGGTGACTGGTTTTGTTAATACATGACTCACGCATTTCAAACAATGTTTTTCAAGAAAGTTGCTAGCTAACGGTAGCAGGTTAGCTAGCACATAAGTAAGCCTAAAATTTATAAACGTAACTGGCTTAGAAAACTCTGTTTCTGTCAAGGCACAGTGAAGAAACATTTACTGAAGGCTTTCATTTATGTTTTTTATATGTAATGCAGAACAGCATTTGTGAGACGACATCAACTCATCATCCGAGTGGACAAGAACACCAACAGAGGAAGCCAAGCCGCAAAAACAATGAAAAATTGTCATGACTTTTTATTTTAAATAAAAGTTATGTGATAATAAACATTAAGTGTTGGCTTAATTATAGTGTTTTAAAGATGTTTTGAAATAAGTTGTTTTAAAATAAAAATAACAATATTCTGTATGTTTATGGTATTTACCCTATAACATTTATTAACAAGAGGTGAACAAAGCACCACTTTAGTTTACAGCCCGCAAATATGAGAGTTACCTGGTACATACACAGAACAATCGGGGAATAAGCCCCACTTCAATTTACAGCCCGCAAATATAAGAGTTACCTGGTACATACACAGAACAATCGGGGAATAAGCCCCACTTCAATTTACAGCCCGCAAATATAAGAGTTACCTGGTACATACACAGAACAATCGGGGAATAAGCCCCACTTCAATTTACAGCCCGCAAATATAAGAGTTACCTGGTACATACACAGAACAATCGGGGAATAAGCCCCACTTCAATTTACAGCCCGCAAATATAAGAGTTACCTGGTACATACACAGAACAATCGGGGAATAAGCCCCACTTCAATTTACAGCCCGCAAATATAAGAGTTACCTGGTACATACACAGAACAATCGGGGAATAAGCCCCACTTCAATTTACAGCCCGCAAATATAAGAGTTACCTGGTAACTCCTGTATACATATACAGATCAAAGAGGTACAAGTTGCTATTATCTTTATTGTGTGTTATATTTTATTTGCCGACGTGGCTTGTAGACATCAACTGTAGGCTATACAAAACACTTCATCAGGTAAGTAGCAAATATGAAAAAAAAACCTATTACACATAGACCATATTACCCATAGACGTAAGTCATACATATCACGTAATATTACAATAGGTACCCTGTAGTTATGAAATACTTAGAGAATAATTTTCCATATATTCTTACCCCCTTATTACCCCAAACTTAAAATATTATTCCCTTATAACTACAAGTACGTACTGTAGAGGTACTCTGTTGTTACAAATAGGTACGCTGTAAATTCGGTTTAATTACGCGGTACTTTGCGGGTCGTAAAATAAAGTGTTACCAATGTTTCTAAATTATATACTTGTTTGTTTATTATTATTATACACAGTACACCCACATAATATCATGTAAACAAACTTTTATTCTGCAAATGATTAGTCGCGACTAATCGTGAGGCAGCACTAAAAGTGTTACCATTTTCTTTTTAATACAAACACTGTGAAAAAAAGTTTGGAGTACCTAGCAGTATTCTTGAAATGATCTACTGAACTGCAAGCATCTCTGGGGTGCATGCAGGGCAGATGAAAGGCTCTTCCTTGCAAATATTGTCCACCTTGAATCGCACAGCCTCCCACTCAAAAAAACTTTTCTGAAAACTGTCTGCTGAGATCTTGCCAGTCTATTAAAAATAAGGAAATCAACAGCTAATAATGTGCAACAAATACATTAGCACCAAGCAGCTTTCAACCCACAATTCAAATATATTATCAATACTGTAGGATAAATACTCACACGACCAAAGCAGACAGTTCGCTGATCCAGCATTCTTAAAAAATGCTTGACAGGACAGTCCTGGTGCCGCCATCTTCATCTCTTGAAATGAAAACAAGATATCTATGGCATAAATTGTGGTGAATTGAAGGGTTGCAGGCCAGTACCCACTTCTGTTTAAGTCTCCCACTGCACATTCCCTGTAAAATAAACCTTAATTAGATTCATTAGTGTTTGATTTCTTTGTACAATTTATACATTTCTTTCTACTTTTCATACTTAAATGTTGTATCAATGCTAAATTATTGGAAATCAAGTATGTAAAGATTTTTAAGATTCTACTATAACAGAACAAAACAAAGTTCTTCACTCTGGTGAACAACCACAGATTTTGTCAGGCATTTCCACGGGTACAAGCCGCACTGAAAAACATCATACAGTGCAGGACAATTAAGATTGTTTGATTTGACTGAATAATATAAGATTGTAATTGAATAATGGTGGCTGACAAGCAGTATCCACATAAATTCATCATCAAACAGAAATAAGAGACAAAAAGGTATAATTGAAATAGTAAAGCTTATTACTGTAGCTTAACTACTTACTTAGGCAGATGTGTGATACCACATTTTCTTGTGCAACAGCCGTGTTCACCAGATGGGCTCTCTCTGCCCTCCACCTCTCTGAAGAGACTTTGACGTGTTCTCCAGTTTGAGGAAGCCAGAAGAAGATCTCTTGGGGTTCCAGGAGGTGATGCCTCGTCACCTGAGAAATCGTTCAGTGAATGCACTCTGTAAAAAATAGTATGCAGTATACAAAAACAATACTTTTATATTTCCCTTTATGAATATACATTTACAGCATTTATTGTACTTCATGGAATGGCTTTGAGTGTAAAAGGTCCGGTATTCTATCAAATTTAAGAAAAGTATTTACATTATAACCTACTGTTATATACTGTAATTTAAACACATTGATGTACACACCAACAGTCTCTGGAGCAAAGGCCACCTCACAATGAGTGTCAGGAGCATTGGGAGGATCAGTGTTCCGAATGTGATCAGCTTTAGAGGATAAAAACAACACAAAGCAACATTTATATATAATATACATATATACAAAATTCCAACTTGTCCCAAGGCTAGTGGCACAGTCTGGTTACCAGTTTGAAATGGTGCAAGCTCTCTGTTTAAAGGTCCCATTTTTCCTGTTTTGAAAGGGGAATCCTGTTAAAGGAAACATATCGCTTGGCATTGAACTTTAAGCTTTATAATTCTGAAGGTATTGTTTATGCACTAACAGCAACCTTACACAAAAAACATTATAGCTAAAGAGAAAAACTACAACACTTTAATTTCCCAAACCCTAATGTTAACAGTCCAGTTACTGGATGGTTATCTATGTCATGCAGATGATGACAGCAAATAAGAATGCTTTAATAAAACAGATTATAAAGAAACAAACTGATTGGCCATTGACATTATCCTTAGAAGTAGAATCCATTAATTTTATACACCTGTAAGTCCTAAACAGTGTAGATACTAAAATATATATTTTAAAATATAAACAATACTGACCTTTCTTTGGTTGATTCCTGCTTGACCTTGGCCTTGCATAGACAATATTTACATCAGTGTCTCTTTGTCTCCAATGCACCCTCGGCTCAGGTGTCTTCTCTGGTGGTGCTGCTGCCTCCTCTTCTTACAGATCACCAAGTGTGTGTGTGTGTGTGTGTGTGTGTGTGTGTGTTTGTGATGGGGGCATAAAGAGTTGAAGGACCTAAACAGAAAAGAAATAAATAACACACCTATATATAAACACACACATATATGTATGCACACACACACAAATTTAAGCTCAAATCTATGTGATATTGATTTTGTACAGTTAAATGTTTATAATTTATACTGATCGTGTTGGCTGAAATTGGCTTTAATTACTTTATATTAAAACATGATGAGCCACAATAATGGTGCTGTTATGAATTAAGTTGTATTGTTTATTATAGATCATTCTGGGAGTTTATTGTATAATTTTGTGTGGATTTTAAGTAATTACTGGGCTGGAAAACAAACCAATCTGGCAACACTGTTCTTCATCTGATCATGTTGGCTAAAAGAGGCTTAATTGTTGCGAGCTAGTGTAATATAGGTAACATATCGCTACTGAAAATCTTGCATTTCCCTGTATCTTGCATTATCAACTTATTTGCGACAAAAAATAGTTTAATTAGCTACTTTTGCTATTAGCCTATGCATATGTGGTGCAACAAAGTTATTTGTTTAATGACTTATATTATTTACCATCCTAAGATTGCTACCTTATACATTAGAATGTTCCAAACACAACTTATTGTCACGATTAAACATTTCTTTGCTGTGTAAATGTAAGAATCATCTCCATCAACTTACCGAGTGGAAATCGCAATGGACCTTGGCATCGTCGCATTCGATGACGTCAGAGTTGTTAAATTACAGGATTTAAAATAAACAAATTAATAATTAAACAACCCATTAATTAATCGAACACAATCGTAGTATAGTAAAATGTATATTTATATGTATATTTATTACCATCAACGAGCCTTTGATAAAAAAATATTTGCCTCCCAGCATGCATCACGTCTAAAGGTAATCAAAGCACTTACCTACATGATCAGAAAACGCTTAAAATGCTACTCCCACGCGCGTGGAGCGTTGTTAAAGTCACCTCTGAATGTTGTTTTATCTGCAGTTGAACGCGGTTTAAATAAAGCTTCCCTCTGAATGTTGTTTTAACCGCATTTGAGGGTTGTTAAACTCACCGCTGAATGCTATTGATCCTGCAGTTGAACGTTGTTTAACTCACCGCAGACCGTGCTGTTGCAGTTCAGACTGCGAGGGATTTTTAAAATTAAAAACCAGTTGACTGGCCAGATAAATATTGACTTGCGCTGGCATAGATCATTTATTGTTGCCTCTTCCTATTTATTCTTATTTATTATGGTCTGTGGAAGACGTCATGTGACGAGCCCTGGCAGCAACCATAGCAACCAAAAACGTATCAGTTTTACATTATTCTGGCGAGATCTGAAAAATCTGCGTAACATCGAGCAAGCGAGTGATTATGTAAATTCACTGAGTGCATATTATGATAATAAAATATATATTTCTCGCTAGAAATGTAATCAAAACTTATTTTTATGCAGAAACTAACTCACAATATAGATTTTTCCACTAAAAATGAGAGAAATGTCCGCCATGTTTTTTTGTTCTCACGGCCGGTAGCTTGAAAGTCACGTGACTTGGACGAAAGAAAAACGTAACAGTCATACAATTCAAGGGCCATTAAAAGAATAGGCGAAAAAAAAATGTAACAGTCATACAATTCTAGGGCCATTATTGTAACCCCTCCACGTTTTGCAAATTGGACCAACGTAGTCAGGGTACGTTTTTTCATGAGACTGGGTTGGATAGTGACCATTAACTCCCATAGTAGGATTAAAAAAAAGATGGAATTTTATAGGTTCAATGAAAATTCTTTCATAATTTACTCATCCTCGTGTTGTTTTAAACCTGTATGCATTAGTTTTTTTCTGATTAACACAAAAGAAAATATTTTGAGGAATGATGGTAAACCCACAGCAGATAATGACCATTGACTCCCATACTAGGAATAAAAAAATGATGGAATTTTATAGGTTCAATGAAAATTCTTTCATAATTTACTCATCCTCGTGTTCTTTTAAACGTGTATGCATTAGTTTTTTTCTGATTAACACAAAAGAAAATATTTTGAGGAATGATGGTAAACCCACAGCAGATAGTGACCATTGACTCCCATAGTAGGAATAAAAAAATGATGGAATTTTTTAGGTTCAATGAAAATTCTTTCATAATTTACTCATCCTCGTGTTGTTTTAAACCTGTATGCATTAGTTTTTTTCTGATTAACACAAAAGAAAATATTTTGAGGAATGATGGTAAACCCACAGCAGATAATGACCATTGAATCCCATAGTAGGAATAAAAAAATGATGGTATTTTATAGGTTCAATGAAAATTCTTTCATAATTTACTCATCCTTGTGTTGTTTTAAACCTGTATGCATTAGTTTTTTTCTGATTAACACAAAAGAAAATATTTTGAGGAATGATAGTAAACCCACAGCAGATAGTGACCATTGACTCCCATAGTAGAAATAAAAAAATGATGGAATTTTATAGGTTCAATGAAAATTCTTTCATAATATACTCATCCTTGTGTTGTTTTAAACCTGTATGCATTAGTTTTTTTCTGATTAACACAAAAGAAAATATTTTGAGGAATGATAGTAAACCCACAGCAGATAGTGACCATTGACTCCCATAGTAGGAATAAAAAATGATGGAATTTTATAGGTTCAATGAAAATTCTTTCATAATTTACTCATCCTTGTGTTGTTTTAAACGTGTATGCATTAGTTTTTTTTCTGATTAACACAAAAGAAAATATTTTGAGGAATGATAGTAAACCCATAGCAGATAGTGACCATTGACTCCCATAGTAGGAATAAAAAAATGATGGAATTTTATAGGTTCAATGAAAATTCTTTCATACTTTACTCATTCTTGTGTTGTTTTAAACCTGTATGCATTCGTTTTTTTCTAATAAACACAAAAGAAAATATTTTGAGGAATGATGGTAAACCCACAGCAGATAGTGACCATTGACTCCCATAGTAGGAATAAAAAAATGATAGAATTTTATAGGTTCAATGAAAATTCTTTCATAATTTACTCATCCTTGTGTTGTTTTAAACCTGTATACATTAGTTTTTTTCTGATTAACACAAAAGAAAATATTTTGAGGAATGATGGTAAACCCACAGCAGATGGTGACCATTGACTCCCATAGTAGGAATAAAAAAATGATGGAATTTTATAGGTTCAATGAAAATTCTTTCATAATTTACTTATCCTCGTGTTCTTTTAAACGTGTATGCATTAGTTTTTTTCTGATTAACACAAAAGAAAATATTTTGAGGAATGATAGTAATCCCACAGCAGATAGTGACCATTGACTCCCATAGTAGGAATAAAAAATGATGGAATTTTATAGGTTCAATGAAAATTCTTTCATAATTTACTCATCCTTGTGTTGTTTTAAACCTGTATGCATTAGTTTTTTTCTGATTAACACAAAAGAAAATATTTTGAGGAATGATGGTAAACCCACAGCAGATAGTGACCATTGACTCCCATAGTAGGAATAAAAAAGATGGAATTTTATAGGTTCAATGAAAATTCTTTCATAATTTACTTATCCTTGTGTTGTTTTAAACCTGTATACATAAGTTTTTTTCTGATTAACACAAAAGAAAATATTTTGAGGAATGATGGTAAACCCACAGCAGATAGTGACCATTGACTCCCATAGTAGGAATAAAAAAATGATGGAATTTTATAGGTTCCATGAAAATTCTTTCATAATTTACTCATCCTTGTGTTGTTTTAAACCTGTATGCATTAGTTTTTTTCTGATTAACACAAAAGAAAATATTTTGAAGAATGATGGTAAACCCACAGCAGATAGTGACCATTGAGTCCCATAGTAGGAATAAAAAAATTATGGAA
Source organism: Paramisgurnus dabryanus (assembly GCF_030506205.2). NCBI lineage: Eukaryota > Metazoa > Chordata > Actinopteri > Cypriniformes > Cobitidae > Paramisgurnus > Paramisgurnus dabryanus. The sequence continues at coordinate 31,438,855 of NC_133359.1, read as the reverse complement.
TTTTATAGGTTCAATGAAAATTCTTTCATAATTTACTCATCCTTGTGTTGTTTAAAACCTGTATGCATTAGTTTTTTTCTGATTAACACAAAAGAAAATATTTTGAGGAATGATGGTAAACCCACAGCAGATAGTGACCATTGACTCCCATAGTAGGAATAAAAAAATGATGGAATTGTATAGGTTCAATGAAAATTCTTTCATACTTTACTCATTCTTGTGTTGTTTTAAACCTGTATGCATTCGTTTTTTTCTAATAAACACAAAAGAAAATATTTTGAGGAATGATGGTAAACCCACAGCAGATAGTGACCATTGACTCCCATAGTAGGAATAAAAAAATGATGGAATTTTATAGGTTCAATGAAAATTCTTTCATAATTTACTCATCCTTGTGTTGTTTTAAACCTGTATGCATTCGTTTTTTTCTAATAAACACAAAAGAAAATATTTTGAGGAATGATGGTAAACCCACAGCAGATAGTGACCATTGACGCCCATAGTAGGAATAAAAAAATGATGGAATTTTATAGGTTCAATAAAACTTCTTTCATAATTTACTCATCCTTGTGTTGTTTTAAACCTGTATGCATTAGTTTTTTTCTGATTAACACAAAAGAAAATATTTTGAGGAATGATGGTAAACCCACAGCAGATAGTGACCATTGACTCCCATAGTAGGAATAAAAAAATGATGGAATTTTATAGGTTCAATGAAAATTCTTTCATAATTTACTCATCCTTGTGTTGTTTTAAACCTGTATGCATTCGTTTTTTTCTAATAAACACAAAAGAAAATATTTTGAGGAATGATGGTAAACCCTCAGCAGATAGTGACCATTGACTCCCATAGTAGGAATAAAAAAATGATGGAATTTAATAGGTTCAATGAAAATTCTTTCATAATTCACTCATCCTCGTGTTCTTTTAAACGTGTATGCATTAGTTTTTTTTCTGATTAACACAAAAGAAAATATTTTGAGGAATGATAGTAAACCCACAGCAGATAGTGACCATTGACTCCCATAGTAGGAATAAAAAATGATGGAATTTTATAGGTTCAATGAAAATTCTTTCATAATTTACTCATCCTCGTGTTCTTTTAAACGTGTATGCATTAGTTTTTTTTCTGATTAACACAAAAGAAAATATTTTGAGGAATGATGGTAAACCCACAGCAGATAGTGACCATTGACTCCCATAGTAGGAATAAAAAAAAGATGGAATTTTATAGGTACAATGAAAATTCTTTCATAATTTACTCATCCTCGTGTTGTTTTAAACCTGTATGCATTAGTTTTTTTCTGATTAACACAAAAGAAAATATTTTGAGGAATGATGGTAAACCACAGCAGATAGTGACAATTGACACCCATAGTAAGATTAAAAAAATGATGTAATTTTATAGGTTCAATGAAAATTCTTTCATAATTTACTCATCCTTGTGTTGTTTTAAACCTGTATACTTTAGTTTTTTTCTGATTAACACAAAAGAAAATATTTTGAGGAATGATGGTAAACCCACAGCAGATAGTGACCATTAACTCCCATAGTAGGATAAAAAAAAAGATGGAATTTTATAGGTTCAATGAAAATTCTTTCATAATTTACTCATCCTTGTGTTGTTTTAAACCTGTATACATTAGTTTTTTTCTGATTAACACAAAAGAAAATATTTTGAGGAATGATGGTAAACCCACAGCAGATGGTGACCATTGACTCCCATAGTAGGAATAAAAAAATGATGGAATTTTATAGGTTCAATGAAAATTCTTTCATAATTTACTTATCCTCGTGTTCTTTTAAACGTGTATGCATTAGTTTTTTTCTGATTAACACAAAAGAAAATATTTTGAGGAATGATAGTAATCCCACAGCAGATAGTGACCATTGACTCCCATAGTAGGAATAAAAAATGATGGAATTTTATAGGTTCAATGAAAATTCTTTCATAATTTACTCATCCTTGTGTTGTTTTAAACCTGTATGCATTAGTTTTTTTCTGATTAACACAAAAGAAAATATTTTGAGGAATGATGGTAAACCCACAGCAGATAGTGACCATTGACTCCCATAGTAGGAATAAAAAAGATGGAATTTTATAGGTTCAATGAAAATTCTTTCATAATTTACTCATCCTTGTGTTGTTTTAAACCTGTATACATAAGTTTTTTTCTGATTAACACAAAAGAAAATATTTTGAGGAATGATGGTAAACCCACAGCAGATAGTGACCATTGACTCCCATAGTAGGAATAAAAAAATGATGGAATTTTATAGGTTCCATGAAAATTCTTTCATAATTTACTCATCCTTGTGTTGTTTTAAACCTGTATGCATTAGTTTTTTTCTGATTAACACAAAAGAAAATATTTTGAAGAATGATGGTAAACCCACAGCAGATAGTGACCATTGAGTCCCATAGTAGGAATAAAAAAATTATGGAATTTTATAGGTTCAATGAAAATTCTTTCATAATTTACTCATCCTTGTGTTGTTTAAAACCTGTATGCATTAGTTTTTTTCTGATTAACACAAAAGAAAATATTTTGAGGAATGATGGTAAACCCACAGCAGATAGTGACCATTGACTCCCATAGTAGGAATAAAAAAATGATGGAATTGTATAGGTTCAATGAAAATTCTTTCATACTTTACTCATTCTTGTGTTGTTTTAAACCTGTATGCATTCGTTTTTTTCTAATAAACACAAAAGAAAATATTTTGAGGAATGATGGTAAACCCACAGCAGATAGTGACCATTGACTCCCATAGTAGGAATAAAAAAATGATGGAATTTTATAGGTTCAATGAAAATTCTTTCATAATTTACTCATCCTTGTGTTGTTTTAAACCTGTATGCATTCGTTTTTTTCTAATAAACACAAAAGAAAATATTTTGAGGAATGATGGTAAACCCACAGCAGATAGTGACCATTGACGCCCATAGTAGGAATAAAAAAATGATGGAATTTTATAGGTTCAATAAAACTTCTTTCATAATTTACTCATCCTTGTGTTGTTTTAAACCTGTATGCATTAGTTTTTTTCTGATTAACACAAAAGAAAATATTTTGAGGAATGATGGTAAACCCACAGCAGATAGTGACCATTGACTCCCATAGTAGGAATAAAAAAATGATGGAATTTTATAGGTTCAATGAAAATTCTTTCATAATTTACTCATCCTTGTGTTGTTTTAAACCTGTATGCATTCGTTTTTTTCTAATAAACACAAAAGAAAATATTTTGAGGAATGATGGTAAACCCTCAGCAGATAGTGACCATTGACTCCCATAGTAGGAATAAAAAAATGATGGAATTTAATAGGTTCAATGAAAATTCTTTCATAATTCACTCATCCTCGTGTTCTTTTAAACGTGTATGCATTAGTTTTTTTTCTGATTAACACAAAAGAAAATATTTTGAGGAATGATAGTAAACCCACAGCAGATAGTGACCATTGACTCCCATAGTAGGAATAAAAAATGATGGAATTTTATAGGTTCAATGAAAATTCTTTCATAATTTACTCATCCTCGTGTTCTTTTAAACGTGTATGCATTAGTTTTTTTTCTGATTAACACAAAAGAAAATATTTTGAGGAATGATGGTAAACCCACAGCAGATAGTGACCATTGACTCCCATAGTAGGAATAAAAAAAAGATGGAATTTTATAGGTACAATGAAAATTCTTTCATAATTTACTCATCCTCGTGTTGTTTTAAACCTGTATGCATTAGTTTTTTTCTGATTAACACAAAAGAAAATATTTTGAGGAATGATGGTAAACCACAGCAGATAGTGACAATTGACACCCATAGTAAGATTAAAAAAATGATGTAATTTTATAGGTTCAATGAAAATTCTTTCATAATTTACTCATCCTTGTGTTGTTTTAAACCTGTATACTTTAGTTTTTTTCTGATTAACACAAAAGAAAATATTTTGAGGAATGATGGTAAACCCACAGCAGATAGTGACCATTAACTCCCATAGTAGGATAAAAAAAAAGATGGAATTTTATAGGTTCAATGAAAATTCTTTCATAATTTACTCATCCTCGTGTTGTTTTAAACCTGTATGCATTAGTTTTTTTCTGATTAACACAAAAGAAAATATTTTGAGGAATGATGGTAAACCCACAGCAGATAATGACCATTGACTCCCATACTAGGAATAAAAAAATGATGGAATTTTATAGGTTCAATGAAAATTCTTTCATAATTTACTCATCCTCGTGTTCTTTTAAACGTGTATGCATTAGTTTTTTTCTGATTAACACAAAAGAAAATATTTTGAGGAATGATGGTAAACCCACAGCAGATAGTGACCATTGACTCCCATAGTAGGAATAAAAAAATGATGGAATTTTTTAGGTTCAATGAAAATTCTTTCATAATTTACTCATCCTCGTGTTGTTTTAAACCTGTATGCATTAGTTTTTTTCTGATTAACACAAAAGAAAATATTTTGAGGAATGATGGTAAACCCACAGCAGATAATGACCATTGACTCCCATAGTAGGAATAAAAAAATGATGGTATTTTATAGGTTCAATGAAAATTCTTTCATAATTTATTCATCCTTGTGTTGTTTTAAACCTGTATGCATTAGTTTTTTTCTGATTAACACAAAAGAAAATATTTTGAGGAATGATAGTAAACCCACAGCAGATAGTGACCATTGACTCCCATAGTAGAAATAAAAAAATGATGGAATTTTATAGGTTCAATGAAAATTCTTTCATAATATACTCATCCTTGTGTTGTTTTAAACCTGTATGCATTAGTTTTTTTTCTGATTAACACAAAAGAAAATATTTTGAGGAATGATAGTAAACCCACAGCAGATAGTGACCATTGACTCCCATAGTAGGAATAAAAAATGATGGAATTTTATAGGTTCAATGAAAATTCTTTCATAATTTACTCATCCTTGTGTTGTTTTAAACGTGTATGCATTAGTTTTTTTTCTGATTAACACAAAAGAAAATATTTTGAGGAATGATAGTAAACCCATAGCAGATAGTGACCATTGACTCCCATAGTAGGAATAAAAAAATGATGGAATTTTATATGTTCAATGAAAATTCTTTCATAATTTACTCATCCTTGTGTTGTTTTAAACCTGTAGGCATTCGTTTTTTTCTAATAAACACAAAAGAAAATATTTTGAGGAATGATGGTAAACCCACAGCAGATAGTGACCATTGACTCCCATAGTAGGAATAAAAAAATGATGGAATTTTATAGGTTCAATAAAACTTCTTTCATAATTTACTCATCCTTGTGTTGTTTTAAACCTGTATGCATTAGTTTTTTTCTGATTAACACAAAAGAAAATATTTTGAGGAATGATGGTAAACCCACAGCAGATAGTGACCATTGACTCCCATAGTAGGAATAAAAAATGATGGAATTTTATAGGTTCAATGAAAATTCTTTCATAATTTACTCATCCTCGTGTTCTTTTAAACGTGTATGCATTAGTTTTTTTTCTGATTAACACAAAAGAAAATATTTTGAGGAATGATGGTAAACCCACAGCAGATAGTGACCATTGACTCCCATAGTAGGAATAAAAAAAGATGGAATTTTATAGGTACAATGAAAATTCTTTCATAATTTACTCATCCTCGTGTTGTTTTAAACCTGTATGCATTAGTTTTTTTCTGATTAACACAAAAGAAAATATTTTGAGGAATGATGGTAAACCACAGCAGATAGTGACAATTGACACCCATAGTAAGATTAAAAAAATGATGTAATTTTATAGGTTCAATGAAAATTCTTTCATAATTTACTCATCCTTGTGTTGTTTTAAACCTGTATACTTTAGTTTTTTTCTGATTAACACAAAAGAAAATATTTTGAGGAATGATGGTAAACCCACAGCAGATAGTGACCATTAACTCCCATAGTAGGATTAAAAAAAAGATGGAATTTTATAGGTTCAATGAAAATTCTTTCATAATTTACTCATCCTCGTGTTGTTTTAAACCTGTATGCATTAGTTTTTTTCTGATTAACACAAAAGAAAATATTTTGAGGAATGATGGTAAACCCACAGCAGATAATGACCATTGACTCCCATACTAGGAATAAAAAAATGATGGAATTTTATAGGTTCAATGAAAATTCTTTCATAATTTACTCATCCTCGTGTTCTTTTAAACGTGTATGCATTAGTTTTTTTCTGATTAACACAAAAGAAAATATTTTGAGGAATGATGGTAAACCCACAGCAGATAGTGACCATTGACTCCCATAGTAGGAATAAAAAAATGATGGAATTTTTTAGGTTCAATGAAAATTCTTTCATAATTTACTCATCCTCGTGTTGTTTTAAACCTGTATGCATTAGTTTTTTTCTGATTAACACAAAAGAAAATATTTTGAGGAATGATGGTAAACCCACAGCAGATAATGACCATTGACTCCCATAGTAGGAATAAAAAAATGATGGTATTTTATAGGTTCAATGAAAATTCTTTCATAATTTATTCATCCTTGTGTTGTTTTAAACCTGTATGCATTAGTTTTTTTCTGATTAACACAAAAGAAAATATTTTGAGGAATGATAGTAAACCCACAGCAGATAGTGACCATTGACTCCCATAGTAGAAATAAAAAAATGATGGAATTTTATAGGTTCAATGAAAATTCTTTCATAATATACTCATCCTTGTGTTGTTTTAAACCTGTATGCATTAGTTTTTTTTCTGATTAACACAAAAGAAAATATTTTGAGGAATGATAGTAAACCCACAGCAGATAGTGACCATTGACTCCCATAGTAGGAATAAAAAATGATGGAATTTTATAGGTTCAATGAAAATTCTTTCATAATTTACTCATCCTTGTGTTGTTTTAAACGTGTATGCATTAGTTTTTTTTCTGATTAACACAAAAGAAAATATTTTGAGGAATGATAGTAAACCCATAGCAGATAGTGACCATTGACTCCCATAGTAGGAATAAAAAAATGATGGAATTTTATATGTTCAATGAAAATTCTTTCATAATTTACTCATCCTTGTGTTGTTTTAAACCTGTAGGCATTAGTTTTTTTCTGATTAACACAAAAGAAAATATTTTGAGGAATGATGGTAAACCCACAGCAGATAGTGACCATTGACTCCCATAGTAGGAATAAAAAAATGATGGAATTTTATAGGTTCAATGAAAATTCTTTCATAATTTACTCATCCTTGTGTTGTTTTAAACCTGTATGCATTCGTTTTTTTCTAATAAACACAAAAGAAAATATTTTGAGGAATGATGGTAAACCCACAGCAGATAGTGACCATTGACTCCCATAGTAGGAATAAAAAAATGATGGAATTTTATAGGTTCAATAAAACTTCTTTCATAATTTACTCATCCTTGTGTTGTTTTAAACCTGTATGCATTAGTTTTTTTCTGATTAACACAAAAGAAAATATTTTGAGGAATGATGGTAAACCCACAGCAGATAGTGACCATTGACTCCCATAGTAGGAATAAAAAATGATGGAATTTTATAGGTTCAATGAAAATTCTTTCATAATTTACTCATCCTCGTGTTCTTTTAAACGTGTATGCATTAGTTTTTTTTCTGATTAACACAAAAGAAAATATTTTGAGGAATGATGGTAAACCCACAGCAGATAGTGACCATTGACTCCCATAGTAGGAATAAAAAAAGATGGAATTTTATAGGTACAATGAAAATTCTTTCATAATTTACTCATCCTCGTGTTGTTTTAAACCTGTATGCATTAGTTTTTTTCTGATTAACACAAAAGAAAATATTTTGAGGAATGATGGTAAACCACAGCAGATAGTGACAATTGACACCCATAGTAAGATTAAAAAAATGATGTAATTTTATAGGTTCAATGAAAATTCTTTCATAATTTACTCATCCTTGTGTTGTTTTAAACCTGTATACTTTAGTTTTTTTCTGATTAACACAAAAGAAAATATTTTGAGGAATGATGGTAAACCCACAGCAGATAGTGACCATTAACTCCCATAGTAGGAATAAAAAAATGATGGAATTTTATATGTTCAATGAAAATTCTTTCATAATTTACTCATCCTTGTGTTGTTTTAAACCTGTAGGCATTAGTTTTTTTCTGATTAACACAAAAGAAAATATTTTGAGGAATGATGGTAAACCCACAGCAGATAGTGACCATTGACTCCCATAGTAGGAATAAAAAAATGATGGAATTTTATATGTTCAATGAAAATTCTTTCATAATTTACTCATCCTTGTGTTGTTTTAAACCTGTAGGCATTAGTTTTTTTCTGATTAACACAAAAGAAAATATTTTGAGGAATGATGGTAAACCCACAGCAGATAGTGACCATTGACTCCCATAGTAGGAATAAAAAAATGATGGAATTTTATAGGTTCAATGAAAATTCTTTCATAATTTACTCATCCTTGTGTTGTTTTAAACCTGTATGCATTCGTTTTTTTCTAATAAACACAAAAGAAAATATTTTGAGGAATGATGGTAAACCCACAGCAGATAGTGACCATTGACTCCCATAGTAGGAATAAAAAAATGATGGAATTTTATAGGTTCAATAAAACTTCTTTCATAATTTACTCATCCTTGTGTTGTTTTAAACCTGTATGCATTAGTTTTTTTCTGATTAACACAAAAGAAAATATTTTGAGGAATGATGGTAAACCCACAGCAGATAGTGACCATTGACTCCCATAGTAGGAATAAAAAATGATGGAATTTTATAGGTTCAATGAAAATTCTTTCATAATTTACTCATCCTCGTGTTCTTTTAAACGTGTATGCATTAGTTTTTTTTCTGATTAACACAAAAGAAAATATTTTGAGGAATGATGGTAAACCCACAGCAGATAGTGACCATTGACTCCCATAGTAGGAATAAAAAAAGATGGAATTTTATAGGTACAATGAAAATTCTTTCATAATTTACTCATCCTCGTGTTGTTTTAAACCTGTATGCATTAGTTTTTTTCTGATTAACACAAAAGAAAATATTTTGAGGAATGATGGTAAACCACAGCAGATAGTGACAATTGACACCCATAGTAAGATTAAAAAAATGATGTAATTTTATAGGTTCAATGAAAATTCTTTCATAATTTACTCATCCTTGTGTTGTTTTAAACCTGTATACTTTAGTTTTTTTCTGATTAACACAAAAGAAAATATTTTGAGGAATGATGGTAAACCCACAGCAGATAGTGACCATTAACTCCCATAGTAGGATTAAAAAAAAGATGGAATTTTATAGGTTCAATGAAAATTCTTTCATAATTTACTCATCCTCGTGTTGTTTTAAACCTGTATGCATTAGTTTTTTTCTGATTAACACAAAAGAAAATATTTTGAGGAATGATGGTAAACCCACAGCAGATAATGACCATTGACTCCCATACTAGGAATAAAAAAATGATGGAATTTTATAGGTTCAATGAAAATTCTTTCATAATTTACTCATCCTCGTGTTCTTTTAAACGTGTATGCATTAGTTTTTTTCTGATTAACACAAAAGAAAATATTTTGAGGAATGATGGTAAACCCACAGCAGATAGTGACCATTGACTCCCATAGTAGGAATAAAAAAATGATGGAATTTTTTAGGTTCAATGAAAATTCTTTCATAATTTACTCATCCTCGTGTTGTTTTAAACCTGTATGCATTAGTTTTTTTCTGATTAACACAAAAGAAAATATTTTGAGGAATGATGGTAAACCCACAGCAGATAATGACCATTGACTCCCATAGTAGGAATAAAAAAATGATGGTATTTTATAGGTTCAATGAAAATTCTTTCATAATTTATTCATCCTTGTGTTGTTTTAAACCTGTATGCATTAGTTTTTTTCTGATTAACACAAAAGAAAATATTTTGAGGAATGATAGTAAACCCACAGCAGATAGTGACCATTGACTCCCATAGTAGAAATAAAAAAATGATGGAATTTTATAGGTTCAATGAAAATTCTTTCATAATATACTCATCCTTGTGTTGTTTTAAACCTGTATGCATTAGTTTTTTTCTGATTAACACAAAAGAAAATATTTTGAGGAATGATAGTAAACCCACAGCAGATAGTGACCATTGACTCCCATAGTAGGAATAAAAAATGATGGAATTTTATAGGTTCAATGAAAATTCTTTCATAATTTACTCATCCTTGTGTTGTTTTAAACGTGTATGCATTAGTTTTTTTTCTGATTAACACAAAAGAAAATATTTTGAGGAATGATAGTAAACCCATAGCAGATAGTGACCATTGACTCCCATAGTAGGAATAAAAAAATGATGGAATTTTATATGTTCAATGAAAATTCTTTCATAATTTACTCATCCTTGTGTTGTTTTAAACCTGTAGGCATTAGTTTTTTTCTGATTAACACAAAAGAAAATATTTTGAGGAATGATGGTAAACCCACAGCAGATAGTGACCATTGACTCCCATAGTAGGAATAAAAAAATGATGGAATTTTATAGGTTCAATGAAAATTCTTTCATAATTTACTCATCCTTGTGTTGTTTTAAACCTGTATGCATTCGTTTTTTTCTAATAAACACAAAAGAAAATATTTTGAGGAATGATGGTAAACCCACAACAGATAGTGACCATTGACTCCCATAGTAGGAATAAAAAAATGATGGAATTTTATAGGTTCAATAAAACTTCTTTCATAATTTACTCATCCTTGTGTTGTTTTAAACCTGTATGCATTAGTTTTTTTCTGATTAACACAAAAGAAAATATTTTGAGGAATGATGGTAAACCCACAGCAGATAGTGACCATTGACTCCCATAGTAGGAATAAAAAATGATGGAATTTTATAGGTTCAATGAAAATTCTTTCATAATTTACTCATCCTTGTGTTGTTTTAAACCTGTAGGCATTAGTTTTTTTCTGATTAACACAAAAGAAAATATTTTGAGGAATGATGGTAAACCCACAGCAGATAGTGACCATTGACTCCCATAGTAGGAATAAAAAATGATGGAATTTTATAGGTTCAATGAAAATTCTTTCATAATTTACTCATCCTCGTGTTCTTTTAAACGTGTATGCATTAGTTTTTTTTCTGATTAACACAAAAGAAAATATTTTGAGGAATGATGGTAAACCCACAGCAGATAGTGACCATTGACTCCCATAGTAGGAATAAAAAAAGATGGAATTTTATAGGTACAATGAAAATTCTTTCATAATTTACTCATCCTCGTGTTGTTTTAAACCTGTATGCATTAGTTTTTTTCTGATTAACACAAAAGAAAATATTTTGAGGAATGATGGTAAACCACAGCAGATAGTGACAATTGACACCCATAGTAAGATTAAAAAAATGATGTAATTTTATAGGTTCAATGAAAATTCTTTCATAATTTACTCATCCTTGTGTTGTTTTAAACCTGTATACTTTAGTTTTTTTCTGATTAACACAAAAGAAAATATTTTGAGGAATGATGGTAAACCCACAGCAGATAGTGACCATTAACTCCCATAGTAGGATTAAAAAAAAGATGGAATTTTATAGGTTCAATGAAAATTCTTTCATAATTTACTCATCCTCGTGTTGTTTTAAACCTGTATGCATTAGTTTTTTTCTGATTAACACAAAAGAAAATATTTTGAGGAATGATGGTAAACCCACAGCAGATAATGACCATTGACTCCCATACTAGGAATAAAAAAATGATGGAATTTTATAGGTTCAATGAAAATTCTTTCATAATTTACTCATCCTCGTGTTCTTTTAAACGTGTATGCATTAGTTTTTTTCTGATTAACACAAAAGAAAATATTTTGAGGAATGATGGTAAACCCACAGCAGATAGTGACCATTGACTCCCATAGTAGGAATAAAAAAATGATGGAATTTTTTAGGTTCAATGAAAATTCTTTCATAATTTACTCATCCTCGTGTTGTTTTAAACCTGTATGCATTAGTTTTTTTCTGATTAACACAAAAGAAAATATTTTGAGGAATGATGGTAAACCCACAGCAGATAATGACCATTGACTCCCATAGTAGGAATAAAAAAATGATGGTATTTTATAGGTTCAATGAAAATTCTTTCATAATTTATTCATCCTTGTGTTGTTTTAAACCTGTATGCATTAGTTTTTTTCTGATTAACACAAAAGAAAATATTTTGAGGAATGATAGTAAACCCACAGCAGATAGTGACCATTGACTCCCATAGTAGAAATAAAAAAATGATGGAATTTTATAGGTTCAATGAAAATTCTTTCATAATATACTCATCCTTGTGTTGTTTTAAACCTGTATGCATTAGTTTTTTTCTGATTAACACAAAAGAAAATATTTTGAGGAATGATAGTAAACCCACAGCAGATAGTGACCATTGACTCCCATAGTAGGAATAAAAAATGATGGAATTTTATAGGTTCAATGAAAATTCTTTCATAATTTACTCATCCTTGTGTTGTTTTAAACGTGTATGCATTAGTTTTTTTTCTGATTAACACAAAAGAAAATATTTTGAGGAATGATAGTAAACCCATAGCAGATAGTGACCATTGACTCCCATAGTAGGAATAAAAAAATGATGGAATTTTATATGTTCAATGAAAATTCTTTCATAATTTACTCATCCTTGTGTTGTTTTAAACCTGTAGGCATTAGTTTTTTTCTGATTAACACAAAAGAAAATATTTTGAGGAATGATGGTAAACCCACAGCAGATAGTGACCATTGACTCCCATAGTAGGAATAAAAAAATGATGGAATTTTATAGGTTCAATGAAAATTCTTTCATAATTTACTCATCCTTGTGTTGTTTTAAACCTGTATGCATTCGTTTTTTTCTAATAAACACAAAAGAAAATATTTTGAGGAATGATGGTAAACCCACAACAGATAGTGACCATTGACTCCCATAGTAGGAATAAAAAAATGATGGAATTTTATAGGTTCAATAAAACTTCTTTCATAATTTACTCATCCTTGTGTTGTTTTAAACCTGTATGCATTAGTTTTTTTCTGATTAACACAAAAGAAAATATTTTGAGGAATGATGGTAAACCCACAGCAGATAGTGACCATTGACTCCCATAGTAGGAATAAAAAATGATGGAATTTTATAGGTTCAATGAAAATTCTTTCATAATTTACTCATCCTCGTGTTCTTTTAAACGTGTATGCATTAGTTTTTTTTCTGATTAACACAAAAGAAAATATTTTGAGGAATGATGGTAAACCCACAGCAGATAGTGACCATTGACTCCCATAGTAGGAATAAAAAAAAGATGGAATTTTATAGGTACAATGAAAATTCTTTCATAATTTACTCATCCTCGTGTTGTTTTAAACCTGTATGCATTAGTTTTTTTCTGATTAACACAAAAGAAAATATTTTGAGGAATGATGGTAAACCACAGCAGATAGTGACAATTGACACCCATAGTAAGATTAAAAAAATGATGTAATTTTATAGGTTCAATGAAAATTCTTTCATAATTTACTCATCCTTGTGTTGTTTTAAACCTGTATACTTTAGTTTTTTTCTGATTAACACAAAAGAAAATATTTTGAGGAATGATGGTAAACCCACAGCAGATAGTGACCATTAACTCCCATAGTAGGATTAAAAAAAAGATGGAATTTTATAGGTTCAATGAAAATTCTTTCATAATTTACTCATCCTCGTGTTGTTTTAAACCTGTATGCATTAGTTTTTTTCTGATTAACACAAAAGAAAATATTTTGAGGAATGATGGTAAACCCACAGCAGATAGTGACCATTGACTCCCATAGTAGGAATAAAAAAATGATGGAATTTTTTAGGTTCAATGAAAATTCTTTCATAATTTACTCATCCTCGTGTTGTTTTAAACCTGTATGCATTAGTTTTTTTCTGATTAACACAAAAGAAAATATTTTGAGGAATGATGGTAAACCCACAGCAGATAATGACCATTGACTCCCATAGTAGGAATAAAAAAATGATGGTATTTTATAGGTTCAATGAAAATTCTTTCATAATTTACTCATCCTTGTGTTGTTTTAAACCTGTATGCATTAGTTTTTTTCTGATTAACACAAAAGAAAATATTTTGAGGAATGATAGTAAACCCACAGCAGATAGTGACCATTGACTCCCATAGTAGGAATAAAAAATGATGGAATTTTATAGGTTCAATGAAAATTCTTTCATAATTTACTCATCCTTGTGTCGTTTTAAACGTGTATGCATTAGTTTTTTTTCTGATTAACACAAAAGAAAATATTTTGAGGAATGATAGTAAACCCATAGCAGATAGTGACCATTGACTCCCATAGTAGGAATAAAAAAATGATGGAATTTTATATGTTCAATGAAAATTCTTTCATAATTTACTCATCCTTGTGTTGTTTTAAACCTGTAGGCATTAGTTTTTTTCTGATTAACACAAAAGAAAATATTTTGAGGAATGATGGTAAACCCACAGCAGATAGTGACCATTGACTCCCATAGTAGGAATAAAAAAATGATAGAATTTTATAGGTTCAATGAAAATTCTTTCATAATTTACTCATCCTTGTGTTGTTTTAAACCTGTATACATTAGTTTTTTTCTGATTAACACAAAAGAAAATATTTTGAGGAATGATGGTAAACCCACAGCAGATGGTGACCATTGACTCCCATAGTAGGAATAAAAAAATGATGGAATTTTATAGGTTCAATGAAAATTCTTTCATAATTTACTCATCCTCGTGTTCTTTTAAACGTGTATGCATTAGTTTTTTTCTGATTAACACAAAAGAAAATATTTTGAGGAATGATAGTAATCCCACAGCAGATAGTGACCATTGACTCCCATAGTAGGAATAAAAAATGATGGAATTTTATAGGTTCAATGAAAATTCTTTCATAATTTACTCATCCTTGTGTTGTTTTAAACCTGTATACATTAGTTTTTTTCTGATTAACACAAAAGAAAATATTTTGAGGAATGATGGTAAACCCACAGCAGATAGTGACCATTGACTCCCATAGTAGGAATAAAAAAATGATGGAATTTTATAGGTTCACTGAAAATTCTTTCATAATTTACTCATCTTCGTGTTCTTTTAAACGTGTATGCATTAGTTTTTTTTCTGATTAACACAAAAGAAAATATTTTGAGGAATGATGGTAAACCACAGCAGATAGTGACAATTGACACCCATAGTAAGATTAAAAAAATGATGTAATTTTATAGGTTCAATGAAAATTCTTTCATAATTTACTCATCCTTGTGTTGTTTTAAACCTGCATACTTTAGTTTTTTTCTGATTAACACAAAAGAAAATATTTTGAGGAATGATGGTAAACCCACAGCAGATAGTGACCATTAACTCCCATAGTAGGATTAAAAAAAAGATGGAATTTTATAGGTTCAATGAAAATTCTTTCATAATTTACTCATCCTCGTGTTGTTTTAAACCTGTATGCATTAGTTTTTTTCTGATTAACACAAAAGAAAATATTTTGAGGAATGATGGTAAACCCACAGCAGATAATGACCATTGACTCCCATACTAGGAATAAAAAAATGATGGAATTTTATAGGTTCAATGAAAATTCTTTCATAATTTACTCATCCTCGTGTTCTTTTAAACGTGTATGCATTAGTTTTTTTCTGATTAACACAAAAGAAAATATTTTGAGGAATGATGGTAAACCCACAGCAGATAGTGACCATTGACTCCCATAGTAGGAATAAAAAAATGATGGAATTTTTTAGGTTCAATGAAAATTCTTTCATAATTTACTCATCCTCGTGTTGTTTTAAACCTGTATGCATTAGTTTTTTTCTGATTAACACAAAAGAAAATATTTTGAGGAATGATGGTAAACCCACAGCAGATAATGACCATTGACTCCCATAGTAGGAATAAAAAAATGATGGTATTTTATAGGTTCAATGAAAATTCTTTCATAATTTATTCATCCTTGTGTTGTTTTAAACCTGTATGCATTAGTTTTTTTCTGATTAACACAAAAGAAAATATTTTGAGGAATGATAGTAAACCCACAGCAGATAGTGACCATTGACTCCCATAGTAGAAATAAAAAAATGATGGAATTTTATAGGTTCAATGAAAATTCTTTCATAATATACTCATCCTTGTGTTGTTTTAAACCTGTATGCATTAGTTTTTTTTCTGATTAATACAAAAGAAAATATTTTGAGGAATGATAGTAAACCCACAGCAGATAGTGACCATTGACTCCCATAGTAGGAATAAAAAATGATGGAATTTTATAGGTTCAATGAAAATTCTTTCATAATTTACTCATCCTTGTGTTGTTTTAAACGTGTATGCATTAGTTTTTTTTCTGATTAACACAAAAGAAAATATTTTGAGGAATGATAGTAAACCCATAGCAGATAGTGACCATTGACTCCCATAGTAGGAATAAAAAAATGATGGAATTTTATATGTTCAATGAAAATTCTTTCATAATTTACTCATCCTTGTGTTGTTTTAAACCTGTAGGCATTAGTTTTTTTCTGATTAACACAAAAGAAAATATTTTGAGGAATGATGGTAAACCCACAGCAGATAGTGACCATTGACTCCCATAGTAGGAATAAAAAAATGATGGAATTTTATAGGTTCAATGAAAATTCTTTCATAATTTACTCATCCTTGTGTTGTTTTAAACCTGTATGCATTCGTTTTTTTCTAATAAACACAAAAGAAAATATTTTGAGGAATGATGGTAAACCCACAGCAGATAGTGACCATTGACTCCCATAGTAGGAATAAAAAAATGATGGAATTTTATAGGTTCAATAAAACTTCTTTCATAATTTACTCATCCTTGTGTTGTTTTAAACCTGTATGCATTAGTTTTTTTCTGATTAACACAAAAGAAAATATTTTGAGGAATGATGGTAAACCCACAGCAGATAGTGACCATTGACTCCCATAGTAGGAATAAAAAATGATGGAATTTTATAGGTTCAATGAAAATTCTTTCATAATTTACTCATCCTCGTGTTCTTTTAAACGTGTATGCATTAGTTTTTTTTCTGATTAACACAAAATAAAATATTTTGAGGAATGATGGTAAACCCACAGCAGATAGTGACCATTGACTCCCATAGTAGGAATAAAAAAAGATGGAATTTTATAGGTACAATGAAAATTCTTTCATAATTTACTCATCCTCGTGTTGTTTTAAACCTGTATGCATTAGTTTTTTTCTGATTAACACAAAAGAAAATATTTTGAGGAATGATGGTAAACCACAGCAGATAGTGACAATTGACACCCATAGTAAGATTAAAAAAATGATGTAATTTTATAGGTTCAATGAAAATTCTTTCATAATTTACTCATCCTTGTGTTGTTTTAAACCTGTATACTTTAGTTTTTTTCTGATTAACACAAAAGAAAATATTTTGAGGAATGATGGTAAACCCACAGCAGATAGTGACCATTAACTCCCATAGTAGGATTAAAAAAAAGATGGAATTTTATAGGTTCAATGAAAATTCTTTCATAATTTACTCATCCTCGTGTTGTTTTAAACCTGTATGCATTAGTTTTTTTCTGATTAACACAAAAGAAAATATTTTGAGGAATGATGGTAAACCCACAGCAGATAATGACCATTGACTCCCATACTAGGAATAAAAAAATGATGGAATTTTATAGGTTCAATGAAAATTCTTTCATAATTTACTCATCCTCGTGTTCTTTTAAACGTGTATGCATTAGTTTTTTTCTGATTAACACAAAAGAAAATATTTTGAGGAATGATGGTAAACCCACAGCAGATAGTGACCATTGACTCCCATAGTAGGAATAAAAAAATGATGGAATTTTTTAGGTTCAATGAAAATTCTTTCATAATTTACTCATCCTCGTGTTGTTTTAAACCTGTATGCATTAGTTTTTTTCTGATTAACACAAAAGAAAATATTTTGAGGAATGATGGTAAACCCACAGCAGATAATGACCATTGACTCCCATAGTAGGAATAAAAAAATGATGGTATTTTATAGGTTCAATGAAAATTCTTTCATAATTTATTCATCCTTGTGTTGTTTTAAACCTGTATGCATTAGTTTTTTTCTGATTAACACAAAAGAAAATATTTTGAGGAATGATAGTAAACCCACAGCAGATAGTGACCATTGACTCCCATAGTAGAAATAAAAAAATGATGGAATTTTATAGGTTCAATGAAAATTCTTTCATAATATACTCATCCTTGTGTTGTTTTAAACCTGTATGCATTAGTTTTTTTTCTGATTAACACAAAAGAAAATATTTTGAGGAATGATAGTAAACCCACAGCAGATAGTGACCATTGACTCCCATAGTAGGAATAAAAAATGATGGAATTTTATAGGTTCAATGAAAATTCTTTCATAATTTACTCATCCTTGTGTTGTTTTAAACGTGTATGCATTAGTTTTTTTTCTGATTAACACAAAAGAAAATATTTTGAGGAATGATAGTAAACCCATAGCAGATAGTGACCATTGACTCCCATAGTAGGAATAAAAAAATGATGGAATTTTATATTTTCAATGAAAATTCTTTCATAATTTACTCATCCTTGTGTTGTTTTAAACCTGTAGGCATTAGTTTTTTTCTGATTAACACAAAAGAAAATATTTTGAGGAATGATGGTAAACCCACAGCAGATAGTGACCATTGACTCCCATAGTAGGAATAAAAAAATGATGGAATTTTATAGGTTCAATGAAAATTCTTTCATAATTTACTCATCCTTGTGTTGTTTTAAACCTGTATGCATTAGTTTTTTTCTGATTAACACAAAAGAAAATATTTTGAGGAATGATGGTAAACCCACAGCAGATAGTGACCATTGACTCCCATAGTAGGAATAAAAAATGATGGAATTTTATAGGTTCAATGAAAATTCTTTCATAATTTACTCATCCTCGTGTTCTTTTAAACGTGTATGCATTAGTTTTTTTTCTGATTAACACAAAAGAAAATATTTTGAGGAATGATGGTAAACCCACAGCAGATAGTGACCATTGACTCCCATAGTAGGAATAAAAAAAAGATGGAATTTTATAGGTACAATGAAAATTCTTTCATAATTTACTCATCCTCGTGTTGTTTTAAACCTGTATGCATTAGTTTTTTTCTGATTAACACAAAAGAAAATATTTTGAGGAATGATGGTAAACCACAGCAGATAGTGACAATTGACACCCATAGTAAGATTAAAAAAATGATGTAATTTTATAGGTTCAATGAAAATTCTTTCATAATTTACTCATCCTCGTGTTGTTTTAAACCTGTATGCATTAGTTTTTTTCTGATTAACACAAAAGAAAATATTTTGAGGAATGATGGTAAACCCACAGCAGATAGTGACCATTGACTCCCATAGTAGGAATAAAAAAATGATGGAATTTTTTAGGTTCAATGAAAATTCTTTCATAATTTACTCATCCTCGTGTTGTTTTAAACCTGTATGCATTAGTTTTTTTCTGATTAACACAAAAGAAAATATTTTGAGGAATGATGGTAAACCCACAGCAGATAATGACCATTGACTCCCATAGTAGGAATAAAAAAATGATGGTATTTTATAGGTTCAATGAAAATTCTTTCATAATTTACTCATCCTTGTGTTGTTTTAAACCTGTATGCATTAGTTTTTTTCTGATTAACACAAAAGAAAATATTTTGAGGAATGATAGTAAACCCACAGCAGATAGTGACCATTGACTCCCATAGTAGAAATAAAAAAATGATGGAATTTTATAGGTTCAATGAAAATTCTTTCATAATATACTCATCCTTGTGTTGTTTTAAACCTGTATGCATTAGTTTTTTTCTGATTAACACAAAAGAAAATATTTTGAGGAATGATAGTAAACCCACAGCAGATAGTGACCATTGACTCCCATAGTAGGAATAAAAAATGATGGAATTTTATAGGTTCAATGAAAATTCTTTCATAATTTACTCATCCTTGTGTTGTTTTAAACGTGTATGCATTAGTTTTTTTTCTGATTAACACAAAAGAAAATATTTTGAGGAATGATAGTAAACCCATAGCAGATAGTGACCATTGACTCCCATAGTAGGAATAAAAAAATGATGGAATTTTATATGTTCAATGAAAATTCTTTCATAATTTACTCATCCTTGTGTTGTTTTAAACCTGTAGGCATTAGTTTTTTTCTGATTAACACAAAAGAAAATATTTTGAGGAATGATGGTAAACCCACAGCAGATAGTGACCATTGACTCCCATAGTAGGAATAAAAAAATGATAGAATTTTATAGGTTCAATGAAAATTCTTTCATAATTTACTCATCCTTGTGTTGTTTTAAACCTGTATACATTAGTTTTTTTCTGATTAACACAAAAGAAAATATTTTGAGGAATGATGGTAAACCCACAGCAGATGGTGACCATTGACTCCCATAGTAGGAATAAAAAAATGATGGAATTTTATAGGTTCAATGAAAATTCTTTCATAATTTACTCATCCTCGTGTTCTTTTAAACGTGTATGCATTAGTTTTTTTCTGATTAACACAAAAGAAAATATTTTGAGGAATGATAGTAATCCCACAGCAGATAGTGACCATTGACTCCCATAGTAGGAATAAAAAATTATGGAATTTTATAGGTTCAATGAAAATTCTTTCATAATTTACTCATCCTTGTGTTGTTTTAAACCTGTATACATTAGTTTTTTTCTGATTAACACAAAAGAAAATATTTTGAGGAATGATGGTAAACCCACAGCAGATAGTGACCATTGACTCCCATAGTAGGAATAAAAAAATGATGGAATTTTATAGGTTCACTGAAAATTCTTTCATAATTTACTCATCTTCGTGTTCTTTTAAACGTGTATGCATTAGTTTTTTTTCTGATTAACACAAAAGAAAATATTTTGAGGAATGATGGTAAACCACAGCAGATAGTGACAATTGACACCCATAGTAAGATTAAAAAAATGATGTAATTTTATAGGTTCAATGAAAATTCTTTCATAATTTACTCATCCTTGTGTTGTTTTAAACCTGTATACTTTAGTTTTTTTCTGATTAACACAAAAGAAAATATTTTGAGGAATGATGGTAAACCCACAGCAGATAGTGACCATTGACTCCCATAGTAGGATTAAAAAAAAGATGGAATTTTATAGGTTCAATGAAAATTCTTTCATAATTTACTCATCCTCGTGTTGTTTTAAACCTGTATGCATTAGTTTTTTTCTGATTAACACAAAAGAAAATATTTTGAGGAATGATGGTAAACCCACAGCAGATAATGACCATTGACTCCCATACTAGGAATAAAAAAATGATGGAATTTTATAGGTTCAATGAAAATTCTTTCATAATTTACTCATCCTCGTGTTCTTTTAAACGTGTATGCATTAGTTTTTTTCTGATTAACACAAAAGAAAATATTTTGAGGAATGATGGTAAACCCACAGCAGATAGTGACCATTGACTCCCATAGTAGGAATAAAAAAATGATGGAATTTTTTAGGTTCAATGAAAATTCTTTCATAATTTACTCATCCTCGTGTTGTTTTAAACCTGTATGCATTAGTTTTTTTCTGATTAACACAAAAGAAAATATTTTGAGGAATGATGGTAAACCCACAGCAGATAATGACCATTGACTCCCATAGTAGGAATAAAAAAATGATGGTATTTTATAGGTTCAATGAAAATTCTTTCATAATTTATTCATCCTTGTGTTGTTTTAAACCTGTATGCATTAGTTTTTTTCTGATTAACACAAAAGAAAATATTTTGAGGAATGATAGTAAACCCACAGCAGATAGTGACCATTGACTCCCATAGTAGAAATAAAAAAATGATGGAATTTTATAGGTTCAATGAAAATTCTTTCATAATATACTCATCCTTGTGTTGTTTTAAACCTGTATGCATTAGTTTTTTTTCTGATTAACACAAAAGAAAATATTTTGAGGAATGATAGTAAACCCACAGCAGATAGTGACCATTGACTCCCATAGTAGGAATAAAAAATGATGGAATTTTATAGGTTCAATGAAAATTCTTTCATAATTTACTCATCCTTGTGTTGTTTTAAACGTGTATGCATTAGTTTTTTTTCTGATTAACACAAAAGAAAATATTTTGAGGAATGATAGTAAACCCATAGCAGATAGTGACCATTGACTCCCATAGTAGGAATAAAAAAATGATGGAATTTTATATGTTCAATGAAAATTCTTTCATAATTTACTCATCCTTGTGTTGTTTTAAACCTGTAGGCATTAGTTTTTTTCTGATTAACACAAAAGAAAATATTTTGAGGAATGATGGTAAACCCACAGCAGATAGTGACCATTGACTCCCATAGTAGGAATAAAAAAATGATGGAATTTTATAGGTTCAATGAAAATTCTTTCATAATTTACTCATCCTTGTGTTGTTTTAAACCTGTATGCATTCGTTTTTTTCTAATAAACACAAAAGAAAATATTTTGAGGAATGATGGTAAACCCACAGCAGATAGTGACCATTGACTCCCATAGTAGGAATAAAAAAATGATGGAATTTTATAGGTTCAATAAAAATTCTTTCATAATTTACTCATCCTTGTGTTGTTTTAAACCTGTATGCATTAGTTTTTTTCTGATTAACACAAAAGAAAATATTTTGAGGAATGATGGTAAACCCACAGCAGATAGTGACCATTGACTCCCATAGTAGGAATAAAAAATGATGGAATTTTATAGGTTCAATGAAAATTCTTTCATAATTTACTCATCCTCGTGTTCTTTTAAACGTGTATGCATTAGTTTTTTTTCTGATTAACACAAAATAAAATATTTTGAGGAATGATGGTAAACCCACAGCAGATAGTGACCATTGACTCCCATAGTAGGAATAAAAAAAGATGGAATTTTATAGGTACAATGAAAATTCTTTCATAATTTACTCATCCTCGTGTTGTTTTAAACCTGTATGCATTAGTTTTTTTCTGATTAACACAAAAGAAAATATTTTGAGGAATGATGGTAAACCACAGCAGATAGTGACAATTGACACCCATAGTAAGATTAAAAAAATGATGTAATTTTATAGGTTCAATGAAAATTCTTTCATAATTTACTCATCCTTGTGTTGTTTTAAACCTGTATACTTTAGTTTTTTTCTGATTAACACAAAAGAAAATATTTTGAGGAATGATGGTAAACCCACAGCAGATAGTGACCATTAACTCCCATAGTAGGATTAAAAAAAAGATGGAATTTTATAGGTTCAATGAAAATTCTTTCATAATTTACTCATCCTCGTGTTGTTTTAAACCTGTATGCATTAGTTTTTTTCTGATTAACACAAAAGAAAATATTTTGAGGAATGATGGTAAACCCACAGCAGATAATGACCATTGACTCCCATACTAGGAATAAAAAAATGATGGAATTTTATAGGTTCAATGAAAATTCTTTCATAATTTACTCATCCTCGTGTTCTTTTAAACGTGTATGCATTAGTTTTTTTCTGATTAACACAAAAGAAAATATTTTGAGGAATGATGGTAAACCCACAGCAGATAGTGACCATTGACTCCCATAGTAGGAATAAAAAAATGATGGAATTTTTTAGGTTCAATGAAAATTCTTTCATAATTTACTCATCCTCGTGTTGTTTTAAACCTGTATGCATTAGTTTTTTTCTGATTAACACAAAAGAAAATATTTTGAGGAATGATGGTAAACCCACAGCAGATAATGACCATTGACTCCCATAGTAGGAATAAAAAAATGATGGTATTTTATAGGTTCAATGAAAATTCTTTCATAATTTATTCATCCTTGTGTTGTTTTAAACCTGTATGCATTAGTTTTTTTCTGATTAACACAAAAGAAAATATTTTGAGGAATGATAGTAAACCCACAGCAGATAGTGACCATTGACTCCCATAGTAGAAATAAAAAAATGATGGAATTTTATAGGTTCAATGAAAATTCTTTCATAATATACTCATCCTTGTGTTGTTTTAAACCTGTATGCATTAGTTTTTTTTCTGATTAACACAAAAGAAAATATTTTGAGGAATGATAGTAAACCCACAGCAGATAGTGACCATTGACTCCCATAGTAGGAATAAAAAATGATGGAATTTTATAGGTTCAATGAAAATTCTTTTATAATTTACTCATCCTTGTGTTGTTTTAAACGTGTATGCATTAGTTTTTTTTCTGATTAACACAAAAGAAAATATTTTGAGGAATGATAGTAAACCCATAGCAGATAGTGACCATTGACTCCCATAGTAGGAATAAAAAAATGATGGAATTTTATATGTTCAATGAAAATTCTTTCATAATTTACTCATCCTTGTGTTGTTTTAAACCTGTAGGCATTAGTTTTTTTCTGATTAACACAAAAGAAAATATTTTGAGGAATGATGGTAAACCCACAGCAGATAGTGACCATTGACTCCCATAGTAGGAATAAAAAAATGATGGAATTTTATAGGTTCAATGAAAATTCTTTCATAATTTACTCATCCTTGTGTTGTTTTAAACCTGTATGCATTCGTTTTTTTCTAATAAACACAAAAGAAAATATTTTGAGGAATGATGGTAAACCCACAGCAGATAGTGACCATTGACTCCCATAGTAGGAATAAAAAAATGATGGAATTTTATAGGTTCAATAAAACTTCTTTCATAATTTACTCATCCTTGTGTTGTTTTAAACCTGTATGCATTAGTTTTTTTCTGATTAACACAAAAGAAAATATTTTGAGGAATGATGGTAAACCCACAGCAGATAGTGACCATTGACTCCCATAGTAGGAATAAAAAATGATGGAATTTTATAGGTTCAATGAAAATTCTTTCATAATTTACTCATCCTCGTGTTCTTTTAAACGTGTATGCATTAGTTTTTTTTCTGATTAACACAAAAGAAAATATTTTGAGGAATGATGGTAAACCCACAGCAGATAGTGACCATTGACTCCCATAGTAGGAATAAAAAAAGATGGAATTTTATAGGTACAATGAAAATTCTTTCATAATTTACTCATCCTCGTGTTGTTTTAAACCTGTATGCATTAGTTTTTTTCTGATTAACACAAAAGAAAATATTTTGAGGAATGATGGTAAACCACAGCAGATAGTGACAATTGACACCCATAGTAAGATTAAAAAAATGATGTAATTTTATAGGTTCAATGAAAATTCTTTCATAATTTACTCATCCTTGTGTTGTTTTAAACCTGTATACTTTAGTTTTTTTCTGATTAACACAAAAGAAAATATTTTGAGGAATGATGGTAAACCCACAGCAGATAGTGACCATTAACTCCCATAGTAGGATTAAAAAAAAGATGGAATTTTATAGGTTCAATGAAAATTCTTTCATCATTTACTCATCCTCGTGTTGTTTTAAACCTGTATGCATTAGTTTTTTTCTGATTAACACAAAAGAAAATATTTTGAGGAATGATGGTAAACCCACAGCAGATAATGACCATTGACTCCCATACTAGGAATAAAAAAATGATGGAATTTTATAGGTTCAATGAAAATTCTTTCATAATTTACTCATCCTCGTGTTCTTTTAAACGTAAATGCATTAGTTTTTTTCTGATTAACACAAAAGAAAATATTTTGAGGAATGATGGTAAACCCACAGCAGATAGTGACCATTGACTCCCATAGTAGGAATAAAAAAATGATGGAATTTTTTAGGTTCAATGAAAATTCTTTCATAATTTACTCATCCTCGTGTTGTTTTAAACCTGTATGCATTAGTTTTTTTCTGATTAGCACAAAAGAAAATATTTTGAGGAATGATGGTAAACCCACAGCAGATAATGACCATTGACTCCCATAGTAGGAATAAAAAAATGATGGTATTTTATAGGTTCAATGAAAATTCTTTCATAATTTATTCATCCTTGTGTTGTTTTAAACCTGTATGCATTAGTTTTTTTCTGATTAACACAAAAGAAAATATTTTGAGGAATGATAGTAAACCCACAGCAGATAGTGACCATTGACTCCCATAGTAGAAATAAAAAAATGATGGAATTTTATAGGTTCAATGAAAATTCTTTCATAATATACTCATCCTT
This sequence comes from Paramisgurnus dabryanus, assembly GCF_030506205.2. NCBI lineage: Eukaryota > Metazoa > Chordata > Actinopteri > Cypriniformes > Cobitidae > Paramisgurnus > Paramisgurnus dabryanus. Next base: position 31,412,752 of record NC_133359.1, on the reverse strand, counting down.
GTGTTGTTTTAAACCTGTATGCATTAGTTTTTTTTCTGATTAACACAAAAGAAAATATTTTGAGGAATGATAGTAAACCCACAGCAGATAGTGACCATTGACTCCCATAGTAGGAATAAAAAATGATGGAATTTTATAGGTTCAATGAAAATTCTTTCATAATTTACTCATCCTTGTGTTGTTTTAAACGTGTATGCATTAGTTTTTTTTCTGATTAACACAAAAGAAAATATTTTGAGGAATGATAGTAAACCCATAGCAGATAGTGACCATTGACTCCCATAGTAGGAATAAAAAAATGATGGAATTTTATATGTTCAATGAAAATTCTTTCATAATTTACTGATCCTTGTGTTGTTTTAAACCTGTAGGCATTAGTTTTTTTCTGATTAACACAAAAGAAAATATTTTGAGGAATGATGGTAAACCCACAGCAGATAGTGACCATTGACTCCCATAGTAGGAATAAAAAAATGATGGAATTTTATAGGTTCAATGAAAATTCTTTCATAATTTACTCATCCTTGTGTTGTTTTAAACCTGTATGCATTCGTTTTTTTCTAATAAACACAAAAGAAAATATTTTGAGGAATGATGGTAAACCCACAGCAGATAGTGACCATTGACTCCCATAGTAGGAATAAAAAAATGATGGAATTTTATAGGTTCAATAAAACTTCTTTCATAATTTACTCATCCTTGTGTTGTTTTAAACCTGTATGCATTAGTTTTTTTCTGATTAACACAAAAGAAAATATTTTGAGGAATGATGGTAAACCCACAGCAGATAGTGACCATTGACTCCCATAGTAGGAATAAAAAATGATGGAATTTTATAGGTTCAATGAAAATTCTTTCATAATTTACTCATCCTCGTGTTCTTTTAAACGTGTATGCATTAGTTTTTTTTCTGATTAACACAAAAGAAAATATTTTGAGGAATGATGGTAAACCCACAGCAGATAGTGACCATTGACTCCCATAGTAGGAATAAAAAAAGATGGAATTTTATAGGTACAATGAAAATTCTTTCATAATTTACTCATCCTCGTGTTGTTTTAAACCTGTATGCATTAGTTTTTTTCTGATTAACACAAAAGAAAATATTTTGAGGAATGATGGTAAACCACAGCAGATAGTGACAATTGACACCCATAGTAAGATTAAAAAAATGATGTAATTTTATAGGTTCAATGAAAATTCTTTCATAATTTACTCATCCTTGTGTTGTTTTAAACCTGTATACTTTAGTTTTTTTCTGATTAACACAAAAGAAAATATTTTGAGGAATGATGGTAAACCCACAGCAGATAGTGACCATTAACTCCCATAGTAGGATTAAAAAAAAGATGGAATTTTATAGGTTCAATGAAAATTCTTTCATCATTTACTCATCCTCGTGTTGTTTTAAACCTGTATGCATTAGTTTTTTTCTAATAAACACAAAAGAAAATATTTTGAGGAATGATGGTAAACCCACAGCAGATAGTGACCATTGACTCCCATAGTAGGAATAAAAAAATGATGGAATTTTATAGGTTCAATAAAACTTCTTTCATAATTTACTCATCCTTGTGTTGTTTTAAACCTGTATGCATTAGTTTTTTTCTGATTAACACAAAAGAAAATATTTTGAGGAATGATGGTAAACCCACAGCAGATAGTGACCATTGACTCCCATAGTAGGAATAAAAAATGATGGAATTTTATAGGTTCAATGAAAATTCTTTCATAATTTACTCATCCTCGTGTTCTTTTAAACGTGTATGCATTAGTTTTTTTTCTGATTAACACAAAATAAAATATTTTGAGGAATGATGGTAAACCCACAGCAGATAGTGACCATTGACTCCCATAGTAGGAATAAAAAAGATGGAATTTTATAGGTACAATGAAAATTCTTTCATAATTTACTCATCCTCGTGTTGTTTTAAACCTGTATGCATTAGTTTTTTTCTGATTAACACAAAAGAAAATATTTTGAGGAATGATGGTAAACCACAGCAGATAGTGACAATTGACACCCATAGTAAGATTAAAAAAATGATGTAATTTTATAGGTTCAATGAAAATTCTTTCATAATTTACTCATCCTTGTGTTGTTTTAAACCTGTATACTTTAGTTTTTTTCTGATTAACACAAAAGAAAATATTTTGAGGAATGATGGTAAACCCACAGCAGATAGTGACCATTAACTCCCATAGTAGGATTTAAAAAAAGATGGAATTTTATAGGTTCAATGAAAATTCTTTCATAATTTACTCATCCTCGTGTTGTTTTAAACCTGTATGCATTAGTTTTTTTCTGATTAACACAAAAGAAAATATTTTGAGGAATGATGGTAAACCCACAGCAGATAATGACCATTGACTCCCATAGTAGGAATAAAAAAATGATGGTATTTTATAGGTTCAATGAAAATTCTTTCATAATTTATTCATCCTTGTGTTGTTTTAAACCTGTATGCACTAGTTTTTTTCTGATTAACACAAAAGAAAATATTTTGAGGAATGATAGTAAACCCACAGCAGATAGTGACCATTGACTCCCATAGTAGAAATAAAAAAATGATGGAATTTTATAGGTTCAATGAAAATTCTTTCATAATATACTCATCCTTGTGTTGTTTTAAACCTGTATGCATTAGTTTTTTTTCTGATTAACACAAAAGAAAATATTTTGAGGAATGATAGTAAACCCACAGCAGATAGTGACCATTGACTCCCATAGTAGGAATAAAAAATGATGGAATTTTATAGGTTCAATGAAAATTCTTTCATAATTTACTCATCCTTGTGTTGTTTTAAACGTGTATGCATTAGTTTTTTTTCTGATTAACACAAAAGAAAATATTTTGAGGAATGATAGTAAACCCATAGCAGATAGTGACCATTGACTCCCATAGTAGGAATAAAAAAATGATGGAATTTTATATGTTCAATGAAAATTCTTTCATAATTTACTCATCCTTGTGTTGTTTTAAACCTGTAGGCATTAGTTTTTTTCTGATTAACACAAAAGAAAATATTTTGAGGAATGATGGTAAACCCACAGCAGATAGTGACCATTGACTCCCATAGTAGGAATAAAAAAATGATGGAATATTATAGGTTCAATGAAAATTCTTTCATAATTTACTCATCCTTGTGTTGTTTTAAACCTGTATGCATTCGTTTTTTTCTAATAAACACAAAAGAAAATATTTTGAGGAATGATGGTAAACCCACAGCAGATAGTGACCATTGACTCCCATAGTAGGAATAAAAAAATGATGGAATTTTATAGGTTCAATAAAACTTCTTTCATAATTTACTCATCCTTGTGTTGTTTTAAACCTGTATGCATTAGTTTTTTTCTGATTAACACAAAAGAAAATATTTTGAGGAATGATGGTAAACCCACAGCAGATAGTGACCATTGACTCCCATAGTAGGAATAAAAAATGATGGAATTTTATAGGTTCAATGAAAATTCTTTCATAATTTACTCATCCTCGTGTTCTTTTAAACGTGTATGCATTAGTTTTTTTTCTGATTAACACAAAATAAAATATTTTGAGGAATGATGGTAAACCCACAGCAGATAGTGACCATTGACTCCCATAGTAGGAATAAAAAAAGATGGAATTTTATAGGTACAATGAAAATTCTTTCATAATTTACTCATCCTCGTGTTGTTTTAAACCTGTATGCATTAGTTTTTTTCTGATTAACACAAAAGAAAATATTTTGAGGAATGATGGTAAACCACAGCAGATAGTGACAATTGACACCCATAGTAAGATTAAAAAAATGATGTAATTTTATAGGTTCAATGAAAATTCTTTCATAATTTACTCATCCTTGTGTTGTTTTAAACCTGTATACTTTAGTTTTTTTCTGATTAACACAAAAGAAAATATTTTGAGGAATGATGGTAAACCCACAGCAGATAGTGACCATTAACTCCCATAGTAGGATTAAAAAAAAGATGGAATTTTATAGGTTCAATGAAAATTCTTTCATAATTTACTCATCCTCGTGTTGTTTTAAACCTGTATGCATTAGTTTTTTTCTGATTAACACAAAAGAAAATATTTTGAGGAATGATGGTAAACCCACAGCAGATAATGACCATTGACTCCCATACTAGGAATAAAAAAATGATGGAATTTTATAGGTTCAATGAAAATTCTTTCATAATTTACTCATCCTCGTGTTCTTTTAAACGTGTATGCATTAGTTTTTTTCTGATTAACACAAAAGAAAATATTTTGAGGAATGATGGTAAACCCACAGCAGATAGTGACCATTGACTCCCATAGTAGGAATAAAAAAATGATGGAATTTTTTAGGTTCAATGAAAATTCTTTCATAATTTACTCATCCTCGTGTTGTTTTAAACCTGTATGCATTAGTTTTTTTCTGATTAACACAAAAGAAAATATTTTGAGGAATGATGGTAAACCCACAGCAGATAATGACCATTGACTCCCATAGTAGGAATAAAAAAATGATGGTATTTTATAGGTTCAATGAAAATTCTTTCATAATTTATTCATCCTTGTGTTGTTTTAAACCTGTATGCATTAGTTTTTTTCTGATTAACACAAAAGAAAATATTTTGAGGAATGATAGTAAACCCACAGCAGATAGTGACCATTGACTCCCATAGTAGAAATAAAAAAATGATGGAATTTTATAGGTTCAATGAAAATTCTTTCATAATATACTCATCCTTGTGTTGTTTTAAACCTGTATGCATTAGTTTTTTTCTGATTAACACAAAAGAAAATATTTTGAGGAATGATAGTAAACCCACAGCAGATAGTGACCATTGACTCCCATAGTAGGAATAAAAAATGATGGAATTTTATAGGTTCAATGAAAATTCTTTCATAATTTACTCATCCTTGTGTTGTTTTAAACGTGTATGCATTAGTTTTTTTTCTGATTAACACAAAAGAAAATATTTTGAGGAATGATAGTAAACCCATAGCAGATAGTGACCATTGACTCCCATAGTAGGAATAAAAAAATGATGGAATTTTATATGTTCAATGAAAATTCTTTCATAATTTACTCATCCTTGTGTTGTTTTAAACCTGTAGGCATTAGTTTTTTTCTGATTAACACAAAAGAAAATATTTTGAGGAATGATGGTAAACCCACAGCAGATAGTGACCATTGACTCCCATAGTAGGAATAAAAAAATGATGGAATTTTATAGGTTCAATGAAAATTCTTTCATAATTTACTCATCCTTGTGTTGTTTTAAACCTGTATGCATTCGTTTTTTTCTAATAAACACAAAAGAAAATATTTTGAGGAATGATGGTAAACCCACAGCAGATAGTGACCATTGACTCCCATAGTAGGAATAAAAAAATGATGGAATTTTATAGGTTCAATAAAACTTCTTTCATAATTTACTCATCCTTGTGTTGTTTTAAACCTGTATGCATTAGTTTTTTTCTGATTAACACAAAAGAAAATATTTTGAGGAATGATGGTAAACCCACAGCAGATAGTGACCATTGACTCCCATAGTAGGAATAAAAAATGATGGAATTTTATAGGTTCAATGAAAATTCTTTCATAATTTACTCATCCTCGTGTTCTTTTAAACGTGTATGCATTAGTTTTTTTTCTGATTAACACAAAAGAAAATATTTTGAGGAATGATGGTAAACCCACAGCAGATAGTGACCATTGACTCCCATAGTAGGAATAAAAAAAGATGGAATTTTATAGGTACAATGAAAATTCTTTCATAATTTACTCATCCTCGTGTTGTTTTAAACCTGTATGCATTAGTTTTTTTCTGATTAACACAAAAGAAAATATTTTGAGGAATGATGGTAAACCACAGCAGATAGTGACAATTGACACCCATAGTAAGATTAAAAAAATGATGTAATTTTATAGGTTCAATGAAAATTCTTTCATAATTTACTCATCCTTGTGTTGTTTTAAACCTGTATACTTTAGTTTTTTTCTGATTAACACAAAAGAAAATATTTTGAGGAATGATGGTAAACCCACAGCAGATAGTGACCATTAACTCCCATAGTAGGATTAAAAAAAAGATGGAATTTTATAGGTTCAATGAAAATTCTTTCATCATTTACTCATCCTCGTGTTGTTTTAAACCTGTATGCATTAGTTTTTTTCTAATAAACACAAAAGAAAATATTTTGAGGAATGATGGTAAACCCACAGCAGATAGTGACCATTGACTCCCATAGTAGGAATAAAAAAATGATGGAATTTTATAGGTTCAATAAAACTTCTTTCATAATTTACTCATCCTTGTGTTGTTTTAAACCTGTATGCATTAGTTTTTTTCTGATTAACACAAAAGAAAATATTTTGAGGAATGATGGTAAACCCACAGCAGATAGTGACCATTGACTCCCATAGTAGGAATAAAAAATGATGGAATTTTATAGGTTCAATGAAAATTCTTTCATAATTTACTCATCCTCGTGTTCTTTTAAACGTGTATGCATTAGTTTTTTTTCTGATTAACACAAAATAAAATATTTTGAGGAATGATGGTAAACCCACAGCAGATAGTGACCATTGACTCCCATAGTAGGAATAAAAAAAGATGGAATTTTATAGGTACAATGAAAATTCTTTCATAATTTACTCATCCTCGTGTTGTTTTAAACCTGTATGCATTAGTTTTTTTCTGATTAACACAAAAGAAAATATTTTGAGGAATGATGGTAAACCACAGCAGATAGTGACAATTGACACCCATAGTAAGATTAAAAAAATGATGTAATTTTATAGGTTCAATGAAAATTCTTTCATAATTTACTCATCCTTGTGTTGTTTTAAACCTGTATACTTTAGTTTTTTTCTGATTAACACAAAAGAAAATATTTTGAGGAATGATGGTAAACCCACAGCAGATAGTGACCATTAACTCCCATAGTAGGATTAAAAAAAAGATGGAATTTTATAGGTTCAATGAAAATTCTTTCATAATTTACTCATCCTCGTGTTGTTTTAAACCTGTATGCATTAGTTTTTTTCTGATTAACACAAAAGAAAATATTTTGAGGAATGATGGTAAACCCACAGCAGATAATGACCATTGACTCCCATACTAGGAATAAAAAAATGATGGAATTTTATAGGTTCAATGAAAATTCTTTCATAATTTACTCATCCTCGTGTTGTTTTAAACCTGTATGCATTAGTTTTTTTCTGATTAACACAAAAGAAAATATTTTGAGGAATGATGGTAAACCCACAGCAGATAATGACCATTGACTCCCATAGTAGGAATAAAAAAATGATGGTATTTTATAGGTTCAATGAAAATTCTTTCATAATTTATTCGTCCTTGTGTTGTTTTAAACCTGTATGCATTAGTTTTTTTCTGATTAACACAAAAGAAAATATTTTGAGGAATGATAGTAAACCCACAGCAGATAGTGACCATTGACTCCCATAGTAGAAATAAAAAAATGATGGAATTTTATAGGTTCAATGAAAATTCTTTCATAATATACTCATCCTTGTGTTGTTTTAAACCTGTATGCATTAGTTTTTTTCTGATTAACACAAAAGAAAATATTTTGAGGAATGATAGTAAACCCACAGCAGATAGTGACCATTGACTCCCATAGTAGGAATAAAAAATGATGGAATTTTATAGGTTCAATGAAAATTCTTTCATAATTTACTCATCCTTGTGTTGTTTTAAACGTGTATGCATTAGTTTTTTTTCTGATTAACACAAAAGAAAATATTTTGAGGAATGATAGTAAACCCATAGCAGATAGTGACCATTGACTCCCATAGTAGGAATAAAAAAATGATGGAATTTTATATGTTCAATGAAAATTCTTTCATAATTTACTCATCCTTGTGTTGTTTTAAACCTGTAGGCATTAGTTTTTTTCTGATTAACACAAAAGAAAATATTTTGAGGAATGATGGTAAACCCACAGCAGATAGTGACCATTGACTCCCATAGTAGGAATAAAAAAATGATGGAATTTTATAGGTTCAATGAAAATTCTTTCATAATTTACTCATCCTTGTGTTGTTTTAAACCTGTATGCATTCGTTTTTTTCTAATAAACACAAAAGAAAATATTTTGAGGAATGATGGTAAACCCACAGCAGATAGTGACCATTGACTCCCATAGTAGGAATAAAAAAATGATGGAATTTTATAGGTTCAATAAAACTTCTTTCATAATTTACTCATCCTTGTGTTGTTTTAAACCTGTATGCATTAGTTTTTTTCTGATTAACACAAAAGAAAATATTTTGAGGAATGATGGTAAACCCACAGCAGATAGTGACCATTGACTCCCATAGTAGGAATAAAAAATGATGGAATTTTATAGGTTCAATGAAAATTCTTTCATAATTTACTCATCCTCGTGTTCTTTTAAACGTGTATGCATTAGTTTTTTTTCTGATTAACACAAAAGAAAATATTTTGAGGAATGATGGTAAACCCACAGCAGATAGTGACCATTGACTCCCATAGTAGGAATAAAAAAAGATGGAATTTTATAGGTACAATGAAAATTCTTTCATAATTTACTCATCCTCGTGTTGTTTTAAACCTGTATGCATTAGTTTTTTTCTGATTAACACAAAAGAAAATATTTTGAGGAATGATGGTAAACCACAGCAGATAGTGACAATTGACACCCATAGTAAGATTAAAAAAATGATGTAATTTTATAGGTTCAATGAAAATTCTTTCATAATTTACTCATCCTTGTGTTGTTTTAAACCTGTATACTTTAGTTTTTTTCTGATTAACACAAAAGAAAATATTTTGAGGAATGATGGTAAACCCACAGCAGATAGTGACCATTAACTCCCATAGTAGGATTAAAAAAAAGATGGAATTTTATAGGTTCAATGAAAATTCTTTCATCATTTACTCATCCTCGTGTTGTTTTAAACCTGTATGCATTAGTTTTTTTCTGATTAACACAAAAGAAAATATTTTGAGGAATGATGGTAAACCCACAGCAGATAATGACCATTGACTCCCATACTAGGAATAAAAAAATGATGGAATTTTATAGGTTCAATGAAAATTCTTTCATAATTTACTCATCCTCGTGTTCTTTTAAACGTGTATGCATTAGTTTTTTTCTGATTAACACAAAAGAAAATATTTTGAGGAATGATGGTAAACCCACAGCAGATAGTGACCATTGACTCCCATAGTAGGAATAAAAAAATGATGGAATTTTTTAGGTTCAATGAAAATTCTTTCATAATTTACTCATCCTCGTGTTGTTTTAAACCTGTATGCATTAGTTTTTTTCTGATTAACACAAAAGAAAATATTTTGAGGAATGATGGTAAACCCACAGCAGATAATGACCATTGACTCCCATAGTAGGAATAAAAAAATGATGGTATTTTATAGGTTCAATGAAAATTCTTTCATAATTTATTCATCCTTGTGTTGTTTAAACCTGTATGCATTAGTTTTTTTCTGATTAACACAAAAGAAAATATTTTGAGGAATGATAGTAAACCCACAGCAGATAGTGACCATTGACTCCCATAGTAGAAATAAAAAAATGATGGAATTTTATAGGTTCAATGAAAATTCTTTCATAATATACTCATCCTTGTGTTGTTTTAAACCTGTATGCATTAGTTTTTTTTCTGATTAACACAAAAGAAAATATTTTGAGGAATGATAGTAAACCCACAGCAGATAGTGACCATTGACTCCCATAGTAGGAATAAAAAATGATGGAATTTTATAGGTTCAATGAAAATTCTTTCATAATTTACTCATCCTTGTGTTGTTTTAAACGTGTATGCATTAGTTTTTTTTCTGATTAACACAAAAGAAAATATTTTGAGGAATGATAGTAAACCCATAGCAGATAGTGACCATTGACTCCCATAGTAGGAATAAAAAAATGATGGAATTTTATAGGTTCAATGAAAATTCTTTCATAATTTACTCATCCTTGTGTTGTTTTAAACCTGTATGCATTCGTTTTTTTCTAATAAACACAAAAGAAAATATTTTGAGGAATGATGGTAAACCCACAGCAGATAGTGACCATTGACTCCCATAGTAGGAATAAAAAAATGATGGAATTTTATAGGTTCAATAAAACTTCTTTCATAATTTACTCATCCTTGTGTTGTTTTAAACCTGTATGCATTAGTTTTTTTCTGATTAACACAAAAGAAAATATTTTGAGGAATGATGGTAAACCCACAGCAGATAGTGACCATTGACTCCCATAGTAGGAATAAAAAATGATGGAATTTTATAGGTTCAATGAAAATTCTTTCATAATTTACTCATCCTCGTGTTCTTTTAAACGTGTATGCATTAGTTTTTTTTCTGATTAACACAAAATAAAATATTTTGAGGAATGATGGTAAACCCACAGCAGATAGTGACCATTGACTCCCATAGTAGGAATAAAAAAAGATGGAATTTTATAGGTACAATGAAAATTCTTTCATAATTTACTCATCCTCGTGTTGTTTTAAACCTGTATGCATTAGTTTTTTTCTGATTAACACAAAAGAAAATATTTTGAGGAATGATGGTAAACCACAGCAGATAGTGACAATTGACACCCATAGTAAGATTAAAAAAATGATGTAATTTTATAGGTTCAATGAAAATTCTTTCATAATTTACTCATCCTCGTGTTCTTTTAAACGTGTATGCATTAGTTTTTTTTCTGATTAACACAAAATAAAATATTTTGAGGAATGATGGTAAACCCACAGCAGATAGTGACCATTAACTCCCATAGTAGGATTAAAAAAAAGATGGAATTTTATAGGTTCAATGAAAACTCTTTCATAATTTACTCATCCTCGTGTTCTTTTAAACGTGTATGCATTAGTTTTTTTTCTGATTAACACAAAAGAAAATATTTTGAGGAATGATGGTAAACCCACAGCAGATAGTGACCATTGACTCCCATAGTAGGAATAAAAAAAGATGGAATTTTATAGGTACAATGAAAATTCTTTCATAATTTACTCATCCTCGTGTTGTTTTAAACCTGTATGCATTAGTTTTTTTCTGATTAACACAAAAGAAAATATTTTGAGGAATGATGGTAAACCACAGCAGATAGTGACAATTGACACCCATAGTAAGATTAAAAAAATGATGTAATTTTATAGGTTCAATGAAAATTCTTTCATAATTTACTCATCCTTGTGTTGTTTTAAACCTGTATACTTTAGTTTTTTTCTGATTAACACAAAAGAAAATATTTTGAGGAATGATGGTAAACCCACAGCAGATAGTGACCATTAACTCCCATAGTAGGATTAAAAAAAAGATGGAATTTTATAGGTTCAATGAAAATTCTTTCATCATTTACTCATCCTCGTGTTGTTTTAAACCTGTATGCATTAGTTTTTTTCTAATAAACACAAAAGAAAATATTTTGAGGAATGATGGTAAACCCACAGCAGATAGTGACCATTGACTCCCATAGTAGGAATAAAAAAATGATGGAATTTTATAGGTTCAATAAAACTTCTTTCATAATTTACTCATCCTTGTGTTGTTTTAAACCTGTATGCATTAGTTTTTTTCTGATTAACACAAAAGAAAATATTTTGAGGAATGATGGTAAACCCACAGCAGATAGTGACCATTGACTCCCATAGTAGGAATAAAAAATGATGGAATTTTATAGGTTCAATGAAAATTCTTTCATAATTTACTCATCCTCGTGTTCTTTTAAACGTGTATGCATTAGTTTTTTTTCTGATTAACACAAAATAAAATATTTTGAGGAATGATGGTAAACCCACAGCAGATAGTGACCATTGACTCCCATAGTAGGAATAAAAAAAGATGGAATTTTATAGGTACAATGAAAATTCTTTCATAATTTACTCATCCTCGTGTTGTTTTAAACCTGTATGCATTAGTTTTTTTCTGATTAACACAAAAGAAAATATTTTGAGGAATGATGGTAAACCACAGCAGATAGTGACAATTGACACCCATAGTAAGATTAAAAAAATGATGTAATTTTATAGGTTCAATGAAAATTCTTTCATAATTTACTCATCCTTGTGTTGTTTTAAACCTGTATACTTTAGTTTTTTTCTGATTAACACAAAAGAAAATATTTTGAGGAATGATGGTAAACCCACAGCAGATAGTGACCATTAACTCCCATAGTAGGATTAAAAAAAAGATGGAATTTTATAGGTTCAATGAAAATTCTTTCATAATTTACTCATCCTCGTGTTGTTTTAAACCTGTATGCATTAGTTTTTTTCTGATTAACACAAAAGAAAATATTTTGAGGAATGATGGTAAACCCACAGCAGATAATGACCATTGACTCCCATACTAGGAATAAAAAAATGATGGAATTTTATAGGTTCAATGAAAATTCTTTCATAATTTACTCATCCTCGTGTTCTTTTAAACGTGTATGCATTAGTTTTTTTCTGATTAACACAAAAGAAAATATTTTGAGGAATGATGGTAAACCCACAGCAGATAGTGACCATTGACTCCCATAGTAGGAATAAAAAAATGATGGAATTTTTTAGGTTCAATGAAAATTCTTTCATAATTTACTCATCCTCGTGTTGTTTTAAACCTGTATGCATTAGTTTTTTTCTGATTAACACAAAAGAAAATATTTTGAGGAATGATGGTAAACCCACAGCAGATAATGACCATTGACTCCCATAGTAGGAATAAAAAAATGATGGTATTTTATAGGTTCAATGAAAATTCTTTCATAATTTATTCATCCTTGTGTTGTTTTAAACCTGTATGCATTAGTTTTTTTCTGATTAACACAAAAGAAAATATTTTGAGGAATGATAGTAAACCCACAGCAGATAGTGACCATTGACTCCCATAGTAGAAATAAAAAAATGATGGAATTTTATAGGTTCAATGAAAATTCTTTCATAATATACTCATCCTTGTGTTGTTTTAAACCTGTATGCATTAGTTTTTTTCTGATTAACACAAAAGAAAATATTTTGAGGAATGATAGTAAACCCACAGCAGATAGTGACCATTGACTCCCATAGTAGGAATAAAAAATGATGTAATTTTATAGGTTCAATGAAAATTCTTTCATAATTTACTCATCCTTGTGTTGTTTTAAACGTGTATGCATTAGTTTTTTTTCTGATTAACACAAAAGAAAATATTTTGAGGAATGATAGTAAACCCATAGCAGATAGTGACCATTGACTCCCATAGTAGGAATAAAAAAATGATGGAATTTTATATGTTCAATGAAAATTCTTTCATAATTTACTCATCCTTGTGTTGTTTTAAACCTGTAGGCATTAGTTTTTTTCTGATTAACACAAAAGAAAATATTTTGAGGAATGATGGTAAACCCACAGCAGATAGTGACCATTGACTCCCATAGTAGGAATAAAAAAATGATGGAATTTTATAGGTTCAATGAAAATTCTTTCATAATTTACTCATCCTTGTGTTGTTTTAAACCTGTATGCATTCGTTTTTTTCTAATAAACACAAAAGAAAATATTTTGAGGAATGATGGTAAACCCACAGCAGATAGTGACCATTGACTCCCATAGTAGGAATAAAAAAATGATGGAATTTTATAGGTTCAATAAAACTTCTTTCATAATTTACTCATCCTTGTGTTGTTTTAAACCTGTATGCATTAGTTTTTTTCTGATTAACACAAAAGAAAATATTTTGAGGAATGATGGTAAACCCACAGCAGATAGTGACCATTGACTCCCATAGTAGGAATAAAAAATGATGGAATTTTATAGGTTCAATGAAAATTCTTTCATAATTTACTCATCCTCGTGTTCTTTTAAACGTGTATGCATTAGTTTTTTTTCTGATTAACACAAAAGAAAATATTTTGAGGAATGATGGTAAACCCACAGCAGATAGTGACCATTGACTCCCATAGTAGGAATAAAAAAAGATGGAATTTTATAGGTACAATGAAAATTCTTTCATAATTTACTCATCCTCGTGTTGTTTTAAACCTGTATGCATTAGTTTTTTTCTGATTAACACAAAAGAAAATATTTTGAGGAATGATGGTAAACCACAGCAGATAGTGACAATTGACACCCATAGTAAGATTAAAAAAATGATGTAATTTTATAGGTTCAATGAAAATTCTTTCATAATTTACTCATCCTTGTGTTGTTTTAAACCTGTATACTTTAGTTTTTTTCTGATTAACACAAAAGAAAATATTTTGAGGAATGATGGTAAACCCACAGCAGATAGTGACCATTAACTCCCATAGTAGGATTAAAAAAAAGATGGAATTTTATAGGTTCAATGAAAATTCTTTCATCATTTACTCATCCTCGTGTTGTTTTAAACCTGTATGCATTAGTTTTTTTCTGATTAACACAAAAGAAAATATTTTGAGGAATGATGGTAAACCCACAGCAGATAATGACCATTGACTCCCATACTAGGAATAAAAAAATGATGGAATTTTATAGGTTCAATGAAAATTCTTTCATAATTTACTCATCCTCGTGTTCTTTTAAACGTGTATGCATTAGTTTTTTTCTGATTAACACAAAAGAAAATATTTTGAGGAATGATGGTAAACCCACAGCAGATAGTGACCATTGACTCCCATAGTAGGAATAAAAAAATGATGGAATTTTTTAGGTTCAATGAAAATTCTTTCATAATTTACTCATCCTCGTGTTGTTTTAAACCTGTATGCATTAGTTTTTTTCTGATTAACACAAAAGAAAATATTTTGAGGAATGATGGTAAACCCACAGCAGATAATGACCATTGACTCCCATAGTAGGAATAAAAAAATGATGGTATTTTATAGGTTCAATGAAAATTCTTTCATAATTTATTCATCCTTGTGTTGTTTTAAACCTGTATGCATTAGTTTTTTTCTGATTAACACAAAAGAAAATATTTTGAGGAATGATAGTAAACCCACAGCAGATAGTGACCATTGACTCCCATAGTAGAAATAAAAAAATGATGGAATTTTATAGGTTCAATGAAAATTCTTTCATAATATACTCATCCTTGTGTTGTTTTAAACCTGTATGCATTAGTTTTTTTCTGATTAACACAAAAGAAAATATTTTGAGGAATGATAGTAAACCCACAGCAGATAGTGACCATTGACTCCCATAGTAGGAATAAAAAATGATGGAATTTTATAGGTTCAATGAAAATTCTTTCATAATTTACTCATCCTTGTGTTGTTTTAAACGTGTATGCATTAGTTTTTTTTCTGATTAACACAAAAGAAAATATTTTGAGGAATGATAGTAAACCCATAGCAGATAGTGACCATTGACTCCCATAGTAGGAATAAAAAAATGATGGAATTTTATATGTTCAATGAAAATTCTTTCATAATTTACTCATCCTTGTGTTGTTTTAAACCTGTAGGCATTAGTTTTTTTCTGATTAACACAAAAGAAAATATTTTGAGGAATGATGGTAAACCCACAGCAGATAGTGACCATTGACTCCCATAGTAGGAATAAAAAAATGATGGAATTTTATAGGTTCAATGAAAATTCTTTCATAATTTACTCATCCTTGTGTTGTTTTAAACCTGTATGCATTCGTTTTTTTTCTAATAAACACAAAAGAAAATATTTTGAGGAATGATGGTAAACCCACAGCAGATAGTGACCATTGACTCCCATAGTAGGAATAAAAAAATGATGGAATTTTATAGGTTCAATAAAACTTCTTTCATAATTTACTCATCCTTGTGTTGTTTTAAACCTGTATGCATTAGTTTTTTTCTAATTAACACAAAAGAAAATATTTTGAGGAATGATGGTAAACCCACAGCAGATAGTGACCATTGACTCCCATAGTAGGAATAAAAAATGATGGAATTTTATAGGTTCAATGAAAATTCTTTCATAATTTACTCATCCTCGTGTTCTTTTAAACGTGTATGCATTAGTTTTTTTTCTGATTAACACAAAAGAAAATATTTTGAGGAATGATGGTAAACCCACAGCAGATAGTGACCATTGACTCCCATAGTAGGAATAAAAAAAAGATGGAATTTTATAGGTACAATGAAAGTTCTTTCATAATTTACTCATCCTCGTGTTGTTTTAAACCTGTATGCATTAGTTTTTTTCTGATTAACACAAAAGAAAATATTTTGAGGAATGATGGTAAACCACAGCAGATAGTGACAATTGACACCCATAGTAAGATTAAAAAAATGATGTAATTTTATAGGTTCAATGAAAATTCTTTCATAATTTACTCATCCTTGTGTTGTTTTAAACCTGTATACTTTAGTTTTTTTCTGATTAACACAAAAGAAAATATTTTGAGGAATGATGGTAAACCCACAGCAGATAGTGACCATTAACTCCCATAGTAGGATTAAAAAAAAGATGGAATTTTATAGGTTCAATGAAAATTCTTTCATAATTTACTCATCCTCGTGTTGTTTTAAACCTGTATGCATTAGTTTTTTTCTGATTAACACAAAAGAAAATATTTTGAGGAATGATGGTAAACCCACAGCAGATAGTGACCATTGACTCCCATAGTAGGAATAAAAAAATGATGGAATTTTTTAGGTTCAATGAAAATTCTTTCATAATTTACTCATCCTCGTGTTGTTTTAAACCTGTATGCATTAGTTTTTTTCTGATTAACACAAAAGAAAATATTTTGAGGAATGATGGTAAACCCACAGCAGATAATGACCATTGACTCCCATAGTAGGAATAAAAAAATGATGGTATTTTATAGGTTCAATGAAAATTCTTTCATAATTTACTCATCCTTGTGTTGTTTTAAACCTGTATGCATTAGTTTTTTTCTGATTAACACAAAAGAAAATATTTTGAGGAATGATAGTAAACCCACAGCAGATAGTGACCATTGACTCCCATAGTAGAAATAAAAAAATGATGGAATTTTATAGGTTCAATGAAAATTCTTTCATAATATACTCATCCTTGTGTTGTTTTAAACCTGTATGCATTAGTTTTTTTCTGATTAACACAAAAGAAAATATTTTGAGGAATGATAGTAAACCCACAGCAGATAGTGACCATTGACTCCCATAGTAGGAATAAAAAATGATGGAATTTTATAGGTTCAATGAAAATTCTTTCATAATTTACTCATCCTTGTGTTGTTTTAAACGTGTATGCATTAGTTTTTTTTCTGATTAACACAAAAGAAAATATTTTGAGGAATGATAGTAAACCCATAGCAGATAGTGACCATTGACTCCCATAGTAGGAATAAAAAAATGATGGAATTTTATATGTTCAATGAAAATTCTTTCATAATTTACTCATCCTTGTGTTGTTTTAAACCTGTAGGCATTAGTTTTTTTCTGATTAACACAAAAGAAAATATTTTGAGGAATGATGGTAAACCCACAGCAGATAGTGACCATTGACTCCCATAGTAGGAATAAAAAAATGATAGAATTTTATAGGTTCAATGAAAATTCTTTCATAATTTACTCATCCTTGTGTTGTTTTAAACCTGTATACATTAGTTTTTTTCTGATTAACACAAAAGAAAATATTTTGAGGAATGATGGTAAACCCACAGCAGATGGTGACCATTGACTCCCATAGTAGGAATAAAAAAATGATGGAATTTTATAGGTTCAATGAAAATTCTTTCATAATTTACTCATCCTCGTGTTCTTTTAAACGTGTATGCATTAGTTTTTTTCTGATTAACACAAAAGAAAATATTTTGAGGAATGATAGTAATCCCACAGCAGATAGTGACCATTGACTCCCATAGTAGGAATAAAAAATGATGGAATTTTATAGGTTCAATGAAAATTCTTTCATAATTTACTCATCCTTGTGTTGTTTTAAACCTGTATACATTAGTTTTTTTCTGATTAACACAAAAGAAAATATTTTGAGGAATGATGGTAAACCCACAGCAGATAGTGACCATTGACTCCCATAGTAGGAATAAAAAAATGATGGAATTTTATAGGTTCACTGAAAATTCTTTCATAATTTACTCATCTTCGTGTTCTTTTAAACGTGTATGCATTAGTTTTTTTTCTGATTAACACAAAAGAAAATATTTTGAGGAATGATGGTAAACCACAGCAGATAGTGACAATTGACACCCATAGTAAGATTAAAAAAATGATGTAATTTTATAGGTTCAATGAAAATTCTTTCATAATTTACTCATCCTTGTGTTGTTTTAAACCTGTATACTTTAGTTTTTTTCTGATTAACACAAAAGAAAATATTTTGAGGAATGATGGTAAACCCACAGCAGATAGTGACCATTAACTCCCATAGTAGGATTAAAAAAAAGATGGAATTTTATAGGTTCAATGAAAATTCTTTCATAATTTACTCATCCTCGTGTTGTTTTAAACCTGTATGCATTAGTTTTTTTCTGATTAACACAAAAGAAAATATTTTGAGGAATGATGGTAAACCCACAGCAGATAATGACCATTGACTCCCATACTAGGAATAAAAAAATGATGGAATTTTATAGGTTCAATGAAAATTCTTTCATAATTTACTCATCCTCGTGTTCTTTTAAACGTGTATGCATTAGTTTTTTTCTGATTAACACAAAAGAAAATATTTTGAGGAATGATGGTAAACCCACAGCAGATAGTGACCATTGACTCCCATAGTAGGAATAAAAAAATGATGGAATTTTTTAGGTTCAATGAAAATTCTTTCATAATTTACTCATCCTCGTGTTGTTTTAAACCTGTATGCATTAGTTTTTTTCTGATTAACACAAAAGAAAATATTTTGAGGAATGATGGTAAACCCACAGCAGATAATGACCATTGACTCCCATAGTAGGAATAAAAAAATGATGGTATTTTATAGGTTCAATGAAAATTCTTTCATAATTTATTCATCCTTGTGTTGTTTTAAACCTGTATGCATTAGTTTTTTTCTGATTAACACAAAAGAAAATATTTTGAGGAATGATAGTAAACCCACAGCAGATAGTGACCATTGACTCCCATAGTAGAAATAAAAAAATGATGGAATTTTATAGGTTCAATGAAAATTCTTTCATAATATACTCATCCTTGTGTTGTTTTAAACCTGTATGCATTAGTTTTTTTTCTGATTAACACAAAAGAAAATATTTTGAGGAATGATAGTAAACCCACAGCAGATAGTGACCATTGACTCCCATAGTAGGAATAAAAAATGATGGAATTTTATAGGTTCAATGAAAATTCTTTCATAATTTACTCATCCTTGTGTTGTTTTAAACGTGTATGCATTAGTTTTTTTTCTGATTAACACAAAAGAAAATATTTTGAGGAATGATAGTAAACCCATAGCAGATAGTGACCATTGACTCCCATAGTAGGAATAAAAAAATGATGGAATTTTATATGTTCAATGAAAATTCTTTCATAATTTACTCATCCTTGTGTTGTTTTAAACCTGTAGGCATTAGTTTTTTTCTGATTAACACAAAAGAAAATATTTTGAGGAATGATGGTAAACCCACAGCAGATAGTGACCATTGACTCCCATAGTAGGAATAAAAAAATGATGGAATTTTATAGGTTCAATGAAAATTCTTTCATAATTTACTCATCCTTGTGTTGTTTTAAACCTGTATGCATTCGTTTTTTTCTAATAAACACAAAAGAAAATATTTTGAGGAATGATGGTAAACCCACAGCAGATAGTGACCATTGACTCCCATAGTAGGAATAAAAAAATGATGGAATTTTATAGGTTCAATAAAACTTCTTTCATAATTTACTCATCCTTGTGTTGTTTTAAACCTGTATGCATTAGTTTTTTTCTGATTAACACAAAAGAAAATATTTTGAGGAATGATGGTAAACCCACAGCAGATAGTGACCATTGACTCCCATAGTAGGAATAAAAAATGATGGAATTTTATAGGTTCAATGAAAATTCTTTCATAATTTACTCATCCTCGTGTTCTTTTAAACGTGTATGCATTAGTTTTTTTTCTGATTAACACAAAATAAAATATTTTGAGGAATGATGGTAAACCCACAGCAGATAGTGACCATTGACTCCCATAGTAGGAATAAAAAAAGATGGAATTTTATAGGTACAATGAAAATTCTTTCATAATTTACTCATCCTCGTGTTGTTTTAAACCTGTATGCATTAGTTTTTTTCTGATTAACACAAAAGAAAATATTTTGAGGAATGATGGTAAACCACAGCAGATAGTGACAATTGACACCCATAGTAAGATTAAAAAAATGATGTAATTTTATAGGTTCAATGAAAATTCTTTCATAATTTACTCATCCTTGTGTTGTTTTAAACCTGTATACTTTAGTTTTTTTCTGATTAACACAAAAGAAAATATTTTGAGGAATGATGGTAAACCCACAGCAGATAGTGACCATTAACTCCCATAGTAGGATTAAAAAAAAGATGGAATTTTATAGGTTCAATGAAAATTCTTTCATAATTTACTCATCCTCGTGTTGTTTTAAACCTGTATGCATTAGTTTTTTTCTGATTAACACAAAAGAAAATATTTTGAGGAATGATGGTAAACCCACAGCAGATAATGACCATTGACTCCCATAGTAGGAATAAAAAAATGATGGTATTTTATAGGTTCAATGAAAATTCTTTCATAATTTATTCATCCTTGTGTTGTTTTAAACCTGTATGCATTAGTTTTTTTCTGATTAACACAAAAGAAAATATTTTGAGGAATGATAGTAAACCCACAGCAGATAGTGACCATTGACTCCCATAGTAGAAATAAGAAAATGATGGAATTTTATAGGTTCAATGAAAATTCTTTCATAATATACTCATCCTTGTGTTGTTTTAAACCTGTATGCATTAGTTTTTTTTCTGATTAACACAAAAGAAAATATTTTGAGGAATGATAGTAAACCCACAGCAGATAGTGACCATTGACTCCCATAGTAGGAATAAAAAATGATGGAATTTTATAGGTTCAATGAAAATTCTTTCATAATTTACTCATCCTTGTGTTGTTTTAAACCTGTATGCATTAGTTTTTTTCTGATTAACACAAAAGAAAATATTTTGAGGAATGATGGTAAACCCACAGCAGATAATGACCATTGACTCCCATAGTAGGAATAAAAAAATGATGGAATTTTATAGGTTCAATGAAACTTCTTTCATAATTTACTCATCCTTGTGTTGTTTTAAACCTGTATGCATTAGTTTTTTTCTGATTAATACAAAAGAAAATATTTTGAGGAATGATGGTAAACCCACAGCAGATAGTGACCATTGACTCCCATAGTAGGAATAAAAAAATGATGGAATTTAATAGGTTCAATGAAAATTCTTTCATAATTCACTCATCCTCGTGTTCTTTTAAACGTGTATGCATTAGTTTTTTTTCTGATTAACACAAAAGAAAATATTTTGAGGAATGATAGTAAACCCACAGCAGATAGTGACCATTGACTCCCATAGTAGGAATAAAAAAATGATGGAATTTTATAGGTTCAATGAAAATTCTTTCATAATTTACTCATCCTTGTGTTGTTTTAAACCTGTATGCATTAGTTTTTTTCTGATTAACACAAAAGAAAATATTTTGAGGAATAATGGTAAACCCACAGCATATAGTGACCATTGACTCCCATAGTAGGAATAAAAAAATGATGGAATTTAATAGGTTCAATGAAAATTCTTTCATAATTCACTCATCCTCGTGTTCTTTTAAACGTGTATGCATTAGTTTTTTTTCTGATTAACACAAAAGAAAATATTTTGAGGAATGATAGTAAACCCACAGCAGATAGTGACCATTGACTCCCATAGTAGGAATAAAAAAATGATGGAATTTTATAGGTTCAATGAAAATTCTTTCATAATTTACTCATCCTTGTGTTGTTTTAAACCTGTATGCATTAGTTTTTTTCTGATTAACACAAAAGAAAATATTTTGAAGAATGATGGTAAACCCACAGCAGATAGTGACCATTGACTCCCATAGTAGGAATAAAAAAATGATGGAATTTTATAGGTTCAATGAAACTTCTTTCATAATTTACTCATCCTTGTGTTGTTTTAAACCTGTATGCATTAGTTTTTTTCTGATTAACACAAAAGAAAATATTTTGAGGAATGATGGTAAACCCACAGCAGATAGTGACCATTGACTCCCATAGTAGGAATAAAAAAATGATGGAATTTTATAGGTTCAATGAAAATTCTTTCATAATTTACTCATCCTTGTGTTGTTTTAAACCTGTATGCATTAGTTTTTTTCTGATTAACACAAAAGAAAATATTTTGAGGAATGATGGTAAACCCACAGCAGATAGTGACCATTGACTCCCATAGTAGGAATAAAAAAATGATGGAATTTTATAGGTTCAATGAAAATTCTTTCATAATTTACTCATCCTTATGTTGTTTTAAACCTGTATGCATTCGTTTTTTTCTAATAAACACAAAAGAAAATATTTTGAGGAATGATGGTAAACCCACAGCAGATAGTGACCATTGACTCCCATAGTAGGAATAAAAAAAATGATGGAATTTTATAGGTTCAATGAAACTTCTTTCATAATTTACTCATCCTTGTGTTGTTTTAAACCTGTATGCATTAGTTTTTTTCTGATTAACACAAAAGAAAATATTTTGAGGAATGATGGTAAACCCACAGCAGATAGTGACCATTGACTCCCATAGTAGGAATAAAAAAATGATGGAATTTTATAGGTTCAATGAAAATTCTTTCATAATTTGCTCATCCTTGTGTTGTTTTAAACCTGTATGCATTAGTTTTTTTCTGATTAACACAAAAGAAAATATTTTGAGGAATGATGGTAAACCCACAGCAGATAGTGACCATTGACTCCCATAGTAGGAATAAAAAAATGATGGAATTTAATAGGTTCAATGAAAATTCTTTCATAATTCACTCATCCTCGTGTTCTTTTAAACGTGTATGCATTAGTTTTTTTTCTGATTAACACAAAAGAAAATATTTTGAGGAATGATAGTAAACCCACAGCAGATAGTGACCATTGACTCCCATAGTAGAAATAAAAAAATGATGGAATTTTATAGGTTCAATGAAAATTCTTTCATAATTTACTCATCCTTGTGTTGTTTTAAACCTGTATGCATTAGTTTTTTTCTGATTAACACAAAAGAAAATATTTTGAGGAATGATGGTAAACCCACAGCAGATAGTGACCATTGACTCCCATAGTAGGAATAAAAAAGTGATGGAATTTTATAGGTTCAATGAAAATTCTTTCATAATTTACTCATCCTTGTGTTGTTTTAAACCTGTATGCATTCGTTTTTTTCTAATAAACACAAAAGAAAATATTTTGAGGAATGATGGTAAACCCACAGCAGATAGTGACCATTGACTCCCATAGTAGGAATAAAAAAAATGATGGAATTTTATAGGTTCAATGAAACTTCTTTCATAATTTACTCATCCTTGTGTTGTTTTAAACCTGTATGCATTAGTTTTTTTCTGATTAACACAAAAGAAAATATTTTGAGGAATGATGGTAAACCCACAGCAGATAGTGACCATTGACTCCCATAGTAGGAATAAAAAAATGATGGAATTTTATAGGTTCAATGAAAATTCTTTCATAATTTACTCATCCTTGTGTTGTTTTAAACCGGTATGCATTCGTTTTTTTCTAATAAACACAAAAGAAAATATTTTGAGGAATGATGGTAAACCCACAGCAGATAGTGACCATTGACTCCCATAGTAGGAATAAAAAAATGATGGAATTTAATAGGTTCAATGAAAATTCTTTCATAATTTACTCATCCTCGTGTTCTTTTAAACGTGTATGCATTAGTTTTTTTTCTGATTAACACAAAAGAAAATATTTTGAGGAATGATAGTAAACCCACAGCAGATAGTGACCATTGACTCCCATAGTAGGAATAAAAAAATGATGGAATTTTATAGGTTCAATGAAAATTCTTTCATAATTTACTCATCCTTGTGTTGTTTTAAACCTGTATGCATTAGTTTTTTTCTGATTAACACAAAAGAAAATATTTTGAGGAATGATGGTAAACCCACAGCAGATAGTGACCATTGACTCCCATAGTAGGAATAAAAAAATGATGGATTTTTATAGGTTCAATGAAAATTCTTTCATAATTCACTCATCCTCGTGTTCTTTTAAACGTGTATGCATTAGTTTTTTTTTTTCTGATTAACACAAAAGAAAATATTTTGAGGAATGATAGTAAACCCACAGCAGATAGTGACCATTGACTCCCATAGTAGGAATAAAAAAATGATGGAATTTTATAGGTTCAATGAAAATTCTTTCATAATTTACTCATCCTTGTGTTGTTTTAAACCTGTATGCATTAGTTTTTTTCTGATTAACACAAAAGAAAATATTTTGAGGAATGATAATAAACCCACAGCAGATAATGACCATTGACTCCCATAGTAGGAATAAAAAAATGATGGAATTTTATAGGTTCAATGAAAATTCTTTCATAATTTACTCATCCTCGTGTTCTTTTAAACGTGTATGCATTAGTTTTTTCTGATTAACACAAAAGAAAATATTTTGAGGAATGATGGTAAACCCACAGCAGATAGTGACCATTGACTCCCATAGTAGGAATAAAAAAATGATGGAATTTTATAGGTTCAATGAAAATTCTTTCATAATTTACTCATCCTTGTGTTGTTTTAAACCTGTATGCATTCGTTTTTTTCTAATAAACACAAAAGAAAATATTTTGAAGAATGATGGTAAACCCACAGCAGATAGTGACCATTGACTCCCATAGTAGGAATAAAAAAATGATGGAATTTTATAGGTTCAATGAAACTTCTTTCATAATTTACTCATCCTTGTGTTGTTTTAAACCTGTATGCATTAGTTTTTTTCTGATTAACACAAGAGAAAATATTTTGAGGAATGATGGTAAACCCACAGCAGATAGTGACCATTGACTCCCATAGTAGGAATAAAAAAATGATGGAATTTTATAGGTTCAATGAAAATTCTTTCATAATTTGCTCATCCTTGTGTTGTTTTAAACCTGTATGCATTAGTTTTTTTCTGATTAACACAAAAGAAAATATTTTGAGGAATGATGGTAAACCCACAGCAGATAATGACCATTGACTCCCATAGTAGGAATAAAAAAATGATGGAATTTTATAGGTTCAATGAAAATTCTTTCATAATTTACTCATCCTCGTGTTCTTTTAAACGTGTATGCATTAGTTTTTTCTGATTAACACAAAAGAAAATATTTTGAGGAATGATGGTAAACCCACAGCAGATAGTGACCATTGACTCCCATAGTAGGAATAAAAAAATGATGGAATTTTATAGGTTCAATGAAAATTCTTTCATAATTTACTCATCCTTGTGTTGTTTTAAACCTGTATGCATTCGTTTTTTTCTAATAAACACAAAAGAAAATATTTTGAAGAATGATGGTAAACCCACAGCAGATAGTGACCATTGACTCCCATAGTAGGAATAAAAAAATGATGGAATTTTATAGGTTCAATGAAAATTCTTTCATAATTTACTCATCCTCGTGTTCTTTTAAACGTGTATGCATTAGTTTTTTTTCTGATTAACACAAAAGAAAATATTTTGAGGAATGATAGTAAACCCACAGCAGATAGTGACCATTGACTCCCATAGTAGGAATAAAAAAATGATGGAATTTTATAGGTTCAATGAAAATTCTTTCATAATTTACTCATCCTTGTGTTGTTTTAATCCTGTATGCATTAGTTTTTTTTCTGATTAACACAAAAGAAAATATTTTGAGGAATGATGGTAAACCCACAGCAGATAATGACCATTGACTCATAAAAAAATTATGGAATTTTATAGGTTCAATGAAAATTCTTTCATAATTTACTCATCCTTGTGTTGTTTTAAACCTGTATGCATTAGTTTTTTTCTGATTAACACAAAAGAAAATATTTTGAGGAATGATAGTAAACCCACAGCAGATAGTGACCATTGACTCCCATAGTAGGAATAAAAAAATGATGGAATTTTATAGGTTCAATGAAAATTCTTTCATAATTTACTCATCCTTGTGTTGTTTTAAACCTGTATGCATTAGTTTTTTTCTGATTAACACAAAATAAAATATTTTGAGGAATGATGGTAAACCCACAGCAGATAATGACCATTGACTCCCATAGTAGGAATAAAAAAATTATGGAATTTTATAGGTTCAATGAAAATTCTTTCATAATTTACTCATCCTTGTGTTGTTTTAAACCTGTATGCATTAGTTTTTTTCTGATTAACACAAAAGAAAATATTTTGAGGAATGATGGTAAACCCACAGCAGATAGTGACCATTGACTCCCATAGTAGGAATAAAAAAATGATGGAATTTTATAGGTTCAATGAAAATTCTTTCATAATTTACTTATCCTTGTGTTGTTTTAAACCTGTATGCATTCGTTTTTTTCTAATAAACAAAAAATAAAATATTTTGAGGAATGATGGTAAACCCACAGCAGATAGTGACCATTGACTCCCATAGTAGGAATAAAAAATGATGGAATTTTATAGGTTCAATGAAACTTCTTTCATAATTTACTCATCCTTGTGTTGTTTTAAACCTGTATGCATTAGTTTTTTTCTGATTAACACAAAAGAAAATATTTTGAGGAATGATGGTAAACCCACAGCAGATAGTGACCATTGACTCCCATAGTAGGAATAAAAAAATGATGGAATTTTATAGGTTCAATGAAAATTCTTTCATAATTTGCTCATCCTTGTGTTGTTTTAAACCTGTATGCATTAGTTTTTTTCTGATTAACACAAAAGAAAATATTTTGAGGAATGATAGTAAACCCACAGCAGATAGTGACCATTGACTCCCATAGTAGGAATAAAAAAATGATGGAATTTTATAGGTTCAATGAAAATTCTTTCATAATTTACTCATCCTTGTGTTGTTTTAAACCTGTATGCATTAGTTTTTTTCTGATTAACACAAAAGAAAATATTTTGAGGAATGATGGTAAACCCACAGCAGATAGTGACCATTGACTCCCATAGTAGGAATAAAAAAATTATGGAATTTTATAGGTTCAATGAAAATTCTTTCATAATTTATTCATCCTCGTGTTCTTTTAAACGTGTATGCATTAGTTTTTTTTCTGATTAACACAAAAGAAAATATTTTGAGGAATGATAGTAAACCCACAGCAGATAGTGACCATTGACTCCCATAGTAGGAATAAAAAAATGATGGAATTTTATAGGTTCAATGAAAATTCTTTCATAATTTACTCATCCTTGTTTTGTTTTAAACCTGTATGCATTAGTTTTTTTCTGATTAACACAAAAGAAAATATTTTGAGGAATGTGGGTAAACCCACAGCAGATAGTGATCATTGACTCCCATAGTAGGAATAAAAAAATGATGGAATTTTATGGGTTCAAAGAAAATTCTTTAATAATATACTCATCCTTGTGTTGTTTTAAACCTGTATGCATTAGTTTTTTTCTGATTAACACAAAAGAAAATATTTTGAGGAATGATGGTAAACCCACAGCAGATAGTGACCATTGACTCCCATAGTAGGAATAAAAAAATGATGGAATTTTATAGGTTCAATGAAAATTCTTTCATAATTTACTCATCCTTGTGTTGTTTTAAACCTGTATGCATTCGTTTTTTTCTAATAAACACAAAAGAAAATATTTTGAGGAATGATGGTAAACCCACAGCAGATAGTGACCATTGACTCCCATAGTAGGAATAAAAAAATGATGGAATTTAATAGGTTCAATGAAAATTCTTTCATAATTCACTCATCGTCGTGTTGTTTTAAACCTGTATGCATTAGTTTTTTTCTAATAAACACAAAAGAAAATATTTTGAGGAATGATGGTAAACCCACAGCAGATAGTGACCATTGACTTCCATAGTAGGAATAAAAAAATGATGGAATTTTATAGGTTCAATGAAAATTCTTTCATAATTTACTCATCGTCGTGTTGTTTTAAACCTGTATGCAGTAGTTTTTTTCTAATAAACACAAAAGAAAATATTTTGAGGAATGATGGTAAACCCACAGCAGATAGTGACCATTGACTTCCATAGTAGGAATAAAAAAATGATGGAATTTTATAGGTTCAATGAAAATTCTTTCATAATTTACTCATCCTTGTGTTGTTTTAAACCTGTATGCATTAGTTTTTTTCTGATTAACACAAAAGAAAATATTTTGAGGAATGATAGTAAACCCACAGCAGATAGTGACCATTGACTCCCATAGTAGGAATAAAAAAATGATGGAATTTTATAGGTTCAATGAAAATTCTTTCATAATTTACTCATCCTTGTGTTGTTTTAAACCTGTATGCATTAGTTTTTTTCTGATTGACACAAAACAAAATATTTTGAGGAATGATGGTAAACCCACAGCAGATAGTGACCATTGACTCCCATAGTAGGAATAAAAAATGATGGAATTTTATAGGTTCAATGAAAATTCTTTCATAATTTACTCATCCTTGTGTTGTTTTAAACCTGTATGCATTCGTTTTTTTCTAATAAACACAAAAGAAAATATTTTGAGGAATGATGGTAAACCCACATCAGATAGTGACCATTGACTCCCACAGTAGGAATAAAAAAATGATGGAAATTTATAGGTTCAATGAAAATTCTTTCATAATTTACTCATCCTTGTGTTGTTTTAAACCTGTATGCATTAGTTTTTTTTCTGATTAACACAAAAGAAAATATTTTGAGGAGTGATGGTAAACCCACAGCAGATAATGACCATTGACTCCCATAGTAGGAATAAAAAAATGATGGAATTTTATAGGTTCAATGAAAATTCTTTCATAATTTACTCATCCTTGTGTTGTTTTAAACCTGTATACATTAGTTTTTTTCTGATTAACACAAACTAAAATATTTTGAGGAATGATGGTAAACCCACAGCAGTTAGTGACCATTGACTCCCATAGTAGGAATAAAAAAAATGATGTAATTTAATAGGTACCATCAGCTGTGTGCTAATTATAATCTAATAATAATTTTTCATAATATTTTCTTCATCATTTATAAAGATACTTCCAAAATATTTTTTTCCTACTATGGAAGTCAATGGTAATTTATTTCATTATTTGCTTTACAGGCTTGCAGAGCTGATATGATGACGACTTAAACATCTTCGACACAACTGGAGGCACAACTTAAAGAGATAGTTCAATGAAAATTCTTTCATAATTTACTCATCCTCGTGTTGTTTTAAACCTGTATGCATTAGTTTTCTTCTGATTAACACAAAAGAAAATATTTTGAGGAATGATGGTAAACCCACAGCAGATAGTGACCATTGACTCCCATAGTAGGAATAAAAAAATGATGGAATTTTATAGGTTCAATGAAAATTCTTTCATAATTTACTCATCCTTGTGTTGTTTTAAACCTGTATGCATTAGTTATTTTTCTGATTAACACAAAAGAAAATATTTTGAGGACTGATAGTAAACCCACAGCAGATAGTGACCATTGACTCCCATAGTAGGAATAAAAAAATGATGGAATTTTATAGGTTCAATGAAAATTCTTTCATAATTTACTCATCCTTGTGTTGTTTTAAACCTGTATGCATTAGTTTTTTTTCTGATTAACACAAAAGAAAACATTTTGAGGAATGATGGTAAACCCACAGCAGATAGTGACCATTGACTCCCATAGTAGGAATAAAAAAATGATGGAATTTTATAGGTTCAATGAAAATTCTTTCATAATTTACTCATCCTCGTGTTCTTTTAAACGTGTATGCATTAGTTTTTTTTCTGATTAACACAAAA
This sequence comes from Paramisgurnus dabryanus, assembly GCF_030506205.2. Classification (NCBI taxonomy): domain Eukaryota; kingdom Metazoa; phylum Chordata; class Actinopteri; order Cypriniformes; family Cobitidae; genus Paramisgurnus; species Paramisgurnus dabryanus. The sequence continues at coordinate 31,382,936 of NC_133359.1, read as the reverse complement.
GAAAATATTTTGAGGAATGATAGTAAACCCACAGCAGATAGTGACCATTGACTCCCATAGTAGGAATAAAAAATGATGGAATTTTATTGGTTCAATGAAAATTCTTTCATAATTTACTCATCCTTGTGTTGTTTTAAACCTGTATACATTAGTTTTTTTCTGATTAACACAAACTAAAATATTTTGAGGAATGATGGTAAACCCACAGCAGATAGTGACCATTGACTCCCATAGTAGGAATAAAAAAATGATGTAATTTAATAGGTACCATCAGCTGTGTGCTAATTATAATCTAATAATAATTTTTCATAATATTTTCTTCATCATTTATAAAGATACTTCCAAAATATTTTTTTCCTACTATGGAAGTCAATGGTAATTTATTTCATTATTTGCTTTACAGGCTTGCAGAGCTGATATGATGACGACTTAAACATCTTCGACACAACTGGAGGCACAACTTAAAGAGATAGTTCAATGAAAATTCTTTCATAATTTACTCATCCTTGTGTTGTTTTAAACCTGTATGCATTAGTTTTTTTTCTGATTAACACAAAAGAAAATATTTTGAGGAATGATGGTAAACCCACAGCAGATAGTGACCATTGACTCCCATAGTAGGATTAAAAAAATGATGGAATTTTATAGGTTCAATGAAAATTCTTTCATAATTTACTCATCCTCGTGTTCTTTTAAACGTGTATGCATTAGTTTTTTTCTGATTAACACAAAAGAAAATATTTTGAGGAATGATGGTAAACCCACAGCAGATAGTGACCATTGACTCCCATAGTAGGAATAAAAAAATGATGGAATTTTATAGGTTCAATGAAAATTCTTTCATAATTTATTCATCCTCGTGTTCTTTTAAACGTGTATGCATTAGTTTTTTTTCTGATTAACACAAAAGAAAATATTTTGAGGAATGATAGTAAACCCACAGCAGATAGTGACCATTGACTCCCATAGTAGGAATAAAAAAATGATGGAATTTTATAGGTTCAATGAAAATTCTTTCATAATTTACTCATCCTTGTTTTGTTTTAAACCTGTATGCATTAGTTTTTTTCTGATTAACACAAAAGAAAATATTTTGAGGAATGTGGGTAAACCCACAGCAGATAGTGATCATTGACTCCCATAGTAGGAATAAAAAAATGATGGAATTTTATGGGTTCAAAGAAAATTCTTTAATAATATACTCATCCTTGTGTTGTTTTAAACCTGTATGCATTAGTTTTTTTCTGATTAACACAAAAGAAAATATTTTGAGGAATGATGGTAAACCCACAGCAGATAGTGACCATTGACTCCCATAGTAGGAATAAAAAAATGATGGAATTTTATAGGTTCAATGAAAATTCTTTCATAATTTACTCATCCTTGTGTTGTTTTAAACCTGTATGCATTCGTTTTTTTCTAATAAACACAAAAGAAAATATTTTGAGGAATGATGGTAAACCCACAGCAGATAGTGACCATTGACTCCCATAGTAGGAATAAAAAAATGATGGAATTTAATAGGTTCAATGAAAATTCTTTCATAATTCACTCATCGTCGTGTTGTTTTAAACCTGTATGCATTAGTTTTTTTTCTAATAAACACAAAAGAAAATATTTTGAGGAATGATGGTAAACCCACAGCAGATAGTGACCATTGACTTCCATAGTAGGAATAAAAAAATGATGGAATTTTATAGGTTCAATGAAAATTCTTTCATAATTTACTCATCGTCGTGTTGTTTTAAACCTGTATGCAGTAGTTTTTTTCTAATAAACACAAAAGAAAATATTTTGAGGAATGATGGTAAACCCACAGCAGATAGTGACCATTGACTTCCTTAGTAGGAATAAAAAAATGATGGAATTTTATAGGTTCAATGAAAATTCTTTCATAATTTACTCATCCTTGTGTTGTTTTAAACCTGTATGCATTAGTTTTTTTCTGATTAACACAAAAGAAAATATTTTGAGGAATGATAGTAAACCCACAGCAGATAGTGACCATTGACTCCCATAGTAGGAATAAAAAAATGATGGAATTTTATAGGTTCAATGAAAATTCTTTCATAATTTACTCATCCTTGTGTTGTTTTAAACCTGTAAGCATTAGTTTTTTTCTGATTGACACAAAACAAAATATTTTGAGGAATGATAGTAAACCCACAGCAGATAGTGACCATTGACTCCCATAGTAGGAATAAAAAATGATGGAATTTTATTGGTTCAATGAAAATTCTTTCATAATTTACTCATCCTTGTGTTGTTTTAAATCTGTATGCATTCGTTTTTTTCTAATAAACACAAAAGAAAATATTTTGAGGAATGATGGTAAACCCACATCAGATAGTGACCATTGACTCCCACAGTAGGAATAAAAAAATGATGGAAATTTATAGGTTCAATGAAAATTCTTTCATAATTTACTCATCCTTGTGTTGTTTTAAACCTGTATGCATTAGTTTTTTTTCTGATTAACACAAAAGAAAATATTTTGAGGAGTGATGGTAAACCCACAGCAGATAATGACCATTGACTCCCATAGTAGGAATAAAAAAATGATGGAATTTTATAGGTTCAATGAAAATTCTTTCATAATTTACTCATCCTTGTGTTGTTTTAAATGTGTATGCATTAGTTTTTTCTGATTAACACAAAAGAAAATATTTTGAGGAATGATGGTAAACCCACAGCAGATAGTGACCATTGACTCCCATAGTAGGAATAAAAAAATGATGGAATTTTATAGGTTCAATGAAAATTCTTTCATAATTTACTCATCCTTGTGTTGTTTTAAACCTGTATGCATTAGTTTTTTTCTGATTAACACAAAAGAAAATATTTTGAGGAATGATAGTAAACCCACAGCAGATAGTGACCATTGACTCCCATAGTAGGAATAAAAAATGATGGAATTTTATAGGTTCAATGAAAATTCTTTCATAATTTACTCATCCTTGTGTTGTTTTAAACCTGTATGCATTAGTTTTTTTCTGATTAACACAAAAGAAAATATTTTGAGGACTGATAGTAAACCCACAGCAGATAGTGACCATTGACTCCCATAGTAGGAATAAAAAAATGATGGAATTTTATAGGTTCAATGAAAATTCTTTCATAATTTACTCATCCTTGTGTTGTTTTAAACCTGTATGCATTAGTTTTTTTTCTGATTAACACAAAAGAAAACATTTTGAGGAATGATGGTAAACCCACAGCAGATAGTGACCATTGACTCCCATAGTAGGAATAAAAAAATGATGGAATTTTATAGGTTCAATGAAAATTCTTTCATAATTTACTCATCCTCGTGTTCTTTTAAACGTGTATGCATTAGTTTTTTTTCTGATTAACACAAAAGAAAATATTTTGAGGAATGATAGTAAACCCACAGCAGATAGTGACCATTGACTCCCATAGAAGGAATAAAAAATGATGGAATTTTATTGGTTCAATGAAAATTCTTTCATAATTTACTCATCCTTGTGTTGTTTTAAACCTGTATGCATTCGTTTTTTTCTGATTAACACAAAAGAAAATATTTTGAGGAGTGATGGTAAACCCACAGCAGATAATGACCATTGACTCCCATAGTAGGAATAAAAAAATGATGGAATTTTATAGGTTCAATGAAAATTCTTTCATAATTTACTCATCCTTGTGTTGTTTTAAACCTGTATACATTAGTTTTTTTCTGATTAACACAAACTAAAATATTTTGAGGAATGATGGTAAACCCACAGCAGATAGTGACCATTGACTCCCATAGTAGGAATAAAAAAAATGATGTAATTTAATAGGTACCATCAGCTGTGTGCTAATTATAATCTAATAATAATTTTTCATAATATTTTCTTCATCATTTATAAAGATACTTCCAAAATATTTTTTTCCTACTATGGAAGTCAATGGTAATTTATTTCATTATTTGCTTTACAGGCTTGCAGAGCTGATATGATGACGACTTAAACATCTTCGACACAACTGGAGGCACAACTTAAAGAGATAGTTCAATGAAAATTCTTTCATAATTTACTCATCCTCGTGTTCTTTTAAACGTGTATGCATTAGTTTTTTTTCTGATTAACACAAAAGAAAATATTTTGAGGAATGATAGTAAACCCACAGCAGATAGTGACCATTGACTCCCATAGTAGGAATAAAAAAATGATGGAATTTTATAGGTTCAATGAAAATTCTTTCATAATTTACTCATCCTTGTGTTGTTTTAAACCTGTATGCATTAGTTTTTTTTCTGATTAACACAAAAGAAAATATTTTGAGGAATGATGGTAAACCCACAGCAGATAGTGACCTTTGACTCCCATAGTAGGATTAAAAAAATGATGGAATTTTATAGGTTCAATGAAAATTCTTTCATAATTTACTCATCCTCGTGTTCTTTTAAACGTGTATGCATTAGTTTTTTCTGATTAACACAAAAGAAAATATTTTGAGGAATGATGGTAAACCCACAGCAGATAGTGACCATTGACTCCCATAGTAGGAATAAAAAAATGATGGAATTTTATAGGTTCAATGAAAATTCTTTCATAATTTACTCATCCTTGTGTTGTTTTAAACCTGTATGCATTAGTTATTTTTCTGATTAACACAAAAGAAAATATTTTGAGGAATGATGGTAAACCCACAGCAGATAGTGACCATTGACTCCCATAGTAGGAATAAAAAAATTATGGAATTTTATAGGTTCAATGAAAATTCTTTCATAATTTATTCATCCTCGTGTTCTTTTAAACGTGTATGCATTAGTTTTTTTTCTGATTAACACAAAAGAAAATATTTTGAGGAATGATAGTAAACCCACAGCAGATAGTGACCATTGACTCCCATAGTAGGAATAAAAAAATGATGGAATTTTATAGGTTCAATGAAAATTCTTTCATAATTTACTCATCCTTGTTTTGTTTTAAACCTGTATGCATTAGTTTTTTTCTGATTAACACAAAAGAAAATATTTTGAGGAATGTGGGTAAACCCACAGCAGATAGTGATCATTGACTCCCATAGTAGGAATAAAAAAATGATGGAATTTTATGGGTTCAAAGAAAATTCTTTAATAATATACTCATCCTTGTGTTGTTTTAAACCTGTATGCATTAGTTTTTTTCTGATTAACACAAAAGAAAATATTTTGAGGAATGATGGTAAACCCACAGCAGATAGTGACCATTGACTCCCATAGTAGGAATAAAAAAATGATGGAATTTTATAGGTTCAATTAAAATTCTTTCATAATTTACTTATCCTTGTGTTGTTTTAAACCTGTATGCATTCGTTTTTTTCTAATAAACACAAAAGAAAATATTTTGAGGAATGATGGTAAACCCACAGCAGATAGTGACCATTGACTCCCATAGTAGGAATAAAAAAATGATGGAATTTAATAGGTTCAATGAAAATTCTTTCATAATTCACTCATCGTCGTGTTGTTTTAAACCTGTATGCATTAGTTTTTTTCTAATAAACACAAAAGAAAATATTTTGAGGAATGATGGTAAACCCACAGCAGATAGTGACCATTGACTTCCATAGTAGGAATAAAAAATGATGGAATTTTATAGGTTCAATGAAAATTCCTTCATAATTTACTCATCGTCGTGTTGTTTTAAACCTGTATGCAGTAGTTTTTTTCTAATAAACACAAAAGAAAATTTTTTGAGGAATGATGGTAAACCCACAGCAGATAGTGACCATTGACTTCCATAGTAGGAATAAAAAAATGATGGAATTTTATAGGTTCAATGAAAATTCTTTCATAATTTACTCATCCTTGTGTTGTTTTAAACCTGTATGCATTAGTTTTTTTCTGATTAACACAAAAGAAAATATTTTGAGGAATGATAGTAAACCCACAGCAGATAGTGACCATTGACTCCCATAGTAGGAATAAAAAAATGATGGAATTTTATAGGTTCAATGAAAATTCTTTCATAATTTACTCATCCTTGTGTTGTTTTAAACCTGTATGCATTAGTTTTTTTCTGATTGACACAAAACAAAATATTTTGAGGAATGATGGTAAACCCACAGCAGATAGTGACCATTGACTCCCATAGTAGGAATAAAAAATGATGGAATTTTATAGGTTCAATGAAAATTCTTTCATAATTTACTCATCCTTGTGTTGTTTTAAACCTGTATGCATTCGTTTTTTTCTAATAAACACAAAAGAAAATATTTTGAGGAATGATGGTAAACCCACATCAGATAGTGACCATTGACTCCCACAGTAGGAATAAAAAAATGATGGAAATTTATAGGTTCAATGAAAATTCTTTCATAATTTACTCATCCTTGTGTTGTTTTAAACCTGTATGCATTAGTTTTTTTTCTGATTAACACAAAAGAAAATATTTTGAGGAGTGATGGTAAACCCACAGCAGATAATGACCATTGACTCCCATAGTAGGAATAAAAAAATGATGGAATTTTATAGGTTCAATGAAAATTCTTTCATAATTTACTCATCCTTGTGTTGTTTTAAACCTGTATACATTAGTTTTTTTCTGATTAACACAAACTAAAATATTTTGAGGAATGATGGTAAACCCACAGCAGTTAGTGACCATTGACTCCCATAGTAGGAATAAAAAAAATGATGTAATTTAATAGGTACCATCAGCTGTGTGCTAATTATAATCTAATAATAATTTTTCATAATATTTTCTTCATCATTTATAAAGATACTTCCAAAATATTTTTTTCCTACTATGGAAGTCAATGGTAATTTATTTCATTATTTGCTTTACAGGCTTGCAGAGCTGATATGATGACGACTTAAACATCTTCGACACAACTGGAGGCACAACTTAAAGAGATAGTTCAATGAAAATTCTTTCATAATTTACTCATCCTCGTGTTGTTTTAAACCTGTATGCATTAGTTTTCTTCTGATTAACACAAAAGAAAATATTTTGAGGAATGATGGTAAACCCACAGCAGATAGTGACCATTGACTCCCATAGTAGGAATAAAAAAATGATGGAATTTTATAGGTTCAATGAAAATTCTTTCATAATTTACTCATCCTTGTGTTGTTTTAAACCTGTATGCATTAGTTATTTTTCTGATTAACACAAAAGAAAATATTTTGAGGAATGATGGTAAACCCACAGCAAATAGTGACCATTGACTCCCATAGTAGGAATAAAAAAATGATGGAATTTTATAGGTTCAATGAAAATTCTTTCATAATTTACTCATCCTTGTGTTGTTTTAAACCTGTATGCATTAGTTTTTTTTCTGATTAACACAAAAGAAAATATTTTGAGGAATGATGGTAAACCCACAGCAGATAGTGACCATTGACTCCCATAGTAGGATTAAAAAAATGATGGAATTTTATAGGTTCAATGAAAATTCTTTCATAATTTACTCATCCTCGTGTTCTTTTAAACGTGTATGCATTAGTTTTTTCTGATTAACACAAAAGAAAATATTTTGAGGAATGATGGTAAACCCACAGCAGATAGTGACCATTGACTCCCATAGTAGGAATAAAAAAATGATGGAATTTTATAGGTTCAATGAAAATTCTTTCATAATTTACTCATCCTTGTGTTGTTTTAAACCTGTATGCATTAGTTTTTTTCTGATTAACACAAAAGAAAATATTTTGAGGAATGATAGTAAACCCACAGCAGATAGTGACCATTGACTCCCATAGTAGGAATAAAAAATGATGGAATTTTATAGGTTCAATGAAAATTCTTTCATAATTTACTCATCCTTGTGTTGTTTTAAACCTGTATGCATTAGTTTTTTTCTGATTAACACAAAAGAAAATATTTTGAGGAATGATAGTAAACCCACAGCAGATAGTGACCATTGACTCCCATAGTAGGAATAAAAAAATGATGGAATTTTATAGGTTCAATGAAAATTCTTTCATAATTTACTCATCCTTGTGTTGTTTTAAACCTGTATGCATTAGTTTTTTTCTGATTGACACAAAACAAAATATTTTGAGGAATGATGGTAAACCCACAGCAGATAGTGACCATTGACTCCCATAGTAGGAATAAAAAATGATGGAATTTTATAGGTTCAATGAAAATTCTTTCATAATTTACTCATCCTTGTGTTGTTTTAAACCTGTATGCATTCGTTTTTTTCTAATAAACACAAAAGAAAATATTTTGAGGAATGATGGTAAACCCACATCAGATAGTGACCATTGACTCCCACAGTAGGAATAAAAAAATGATGGAAATTTATAGGTTCAATGAAAATTCTTTCATAATTTACTCATCCTTGTGTTGTTTTAAACCTGTATGCATTAGTTTTTTTTCTGATTAACACAAAAGAAAATATTTTGAGGAGTGATGGTAAACCCACAGCAGATAATGACCATTGACTCCCATAGTAGGAATAAAAAAATGATGGAATTTTATAGGTTCAATGAAAATTCTTTCATAATTTACTCATCCTTGTGTTGTTTTAAACCTGTATACATTAGTTTTTTTCTGATTAACACAAACTAAAATATTTTGAGGAATGATGGTAAACCCACAGCAGTTAGTGACCATTGACTCCCATAGTAGGAATAAAAAAATGATGTAATTTAATAGGTACCATCAGCTGTGTGCTAATTATAATCTAATAATAATTTTTCATAATATTTTCTTCATCATTTATAAAGATACTTCCAAAATATTTTTTTCCTACTATGGAAGTCAATGGTAATTTATTTCATTATTTGCTTTACAGGCTTGCAGAGCTGATATGATGACGACTTAAACATCTTCGACACAACTGGAGGCACAACTTAAAGAGATAGTTCAATGAAAATTCTTTCATAATTTACTCATCCTCGTGTTGTTTTAAACCTGTATGCATTAGTTTTCTTCTGATTAACACAAAAGAAAATATTTTGAGGAATGATGGTAAACCCACAGCAGATAGTGACCATTGACTCCCATAGTAGGAATAAAAAAATGATGGAATTTTATAGGTTCAATGAAAATTCTTTCATAATTTACTCATCCTTGTGTTGTTTTAAACCTGTATGCATTAGTTATTTTTCTGATTAACACAAAAGAAAATATTTTGAGGAATGATGGTAAACCCACAGCAGATAGTGACCATTGACTCCCATAGTAGGAATAAAAAAATGATGGAATTTTATAGGTTCAATGAAAATTCTTTCATAATTTACTCATCCTTGTGTTGTTTTAAACCTGTATGCATTAGTTTTTTTTCTGATTAACACAAAAGAAAATATTTTGAGGAATGATGGTAAACCCACAGCAGATAGTGACCATTGACTCCCATAGTAGGATTAAAAAAATGATGGAATTTTATAGGTTCAATGAAAATTCTTTCATAATTTACTCATCCTCGTGTTCTTTTAAACGTGTATGCATTAGTTTTTTCTGATTAACACAAAAGAAAATATTTTGAGGAATGATGGTAAACCCACAGCAGATAGTGACCATTGACTCCCATAGTAGGAATAAAAAAATGATGGAATTTTATAGGTTCAATGAAAATTCTTTCATAATTTACTCATCCTTGTGTTGTTTTAAACCTGTATGCATTAGTTTTTTTCTGATTAACACAAAAGAAAATATTTTGAGGAATGATAGTAAACCCACAGCAGATAGTGACCATTGACTCCCATAGTAGGAATAAAAAATGATGGAATTTTATAGGTTCAATGAAAATTCTTTCATAATTTACTCATCCTTGTGTTGTTTTAAACCTGTATGCATAGTTTTTTTCTGATTAACACAAAAGAAAATATTTTGAGGACTGATAGTAAACCCACAGCAGATAGTGACCATTGACTCCCATAGTAGGAATAAAAAAATGATGGAATTTTATAGGTTCAATGAAAATTCTTTCATAATTTACTCATCCTTGTGTTGTTTTAAACCTGTATGCATTAGTTTTTTTTCTGATTAACACAAAAGAAAACATTTTGAGGAATGATGGTAAACCCACAGCAGATAGTGACCATTGACTCCCATAGTAGGAATAAAAAAATGATGGAATTTTATAGGTTCAATGAAAATTCTTTCATAATTTACTCATCCTCGTGTTCTTTTAAACGTGTATGCATTAGTTTTTTTTCTGATTAACACAAAAGAAAATATTTTGAGGAATGATAGTAAACCCACAGCAGATAGTGACCATTGACTCCCATAGTAGGAATAAAAAATGATGGAATTTTATTGGTTCAATGAAAATTCTTTCATAATTTACTCATCCTTGTGTTGTTTTAAACCTGTATGCATTCGTTTTTTTCTGATTAACACAAAAGAAAATATTTTGAGGAGTGATGGTAAACCCACAGCAGATAATGACCATTGACTCCCATAGTAGGAATAAAAAAATGATGGAATTTTATAGGTTCAATGAAAATTCTTTCATAATTTACTCATCCTTGTGTTGTTTTAAACCTGTATACATTAGTTTTTTTCTGATTAACACAAACTAAAATATTTTGAGGAATGATGGTAAACCCACAGCAGATAGTGACCATTGACTCCCATAGTAGGAATAAAAAAATGATGTAATTTAATAGGTACCATCAGCTGTGTGCTAATTATAATCTAATAATAATTTTTCATAATATTTTCTTCATCATTTATAAAGATACTTCCAAAATATTTTTTTCCTACTATGGAAGTCAATGGTAATTTATTTCATTATTTGCTTTACAGGCTTGCAGAGCTGATATGATGACGACTTAAACATCTTCGACACAACTGGAGGCACAACTTAAAGAGATAGTTCAATGAAAATTCTTTCATAATTTACTCATCCTCGTGTTCTTTTAAACGTGTATGCATTAGTTTTTTTTCTGATTAACACAAAAGAAAATATTTTGAGGAATGATAGTAAACCCACAGCAGATAGTGACCATTGACTCCCATAGTAGGAATAAAAAAATGATGGAATTTTATAGGTTCAATGAAAATTCTTTCATAATTTACTCATCCTTGTGTTGTTTTAAACCTGTATGCATTAGTTTTTTTTCTGATTAACACAAAAGAAAATATTTTGAGGAATGATGGTAAACCCACAGCAGATAGTGACCATTGACTCCCATAGTAGGATTAAAAAAATGATGGAATTTTATAGGTTCAATGAAAATTCTTTCATAATTTACTCATCCTCGTGTTCTTTTAAACGTGTATGCATTAGTTTTTTCTGATTAACACAAAAGAAAATATTTTGAGGAATGATGGTAAACCCACAGCAGATAGTGACCATTGACTCCCATAGTAGGAATAAAAAAATGATGGAATTTTATAGGTTCAATGAAAATTCTTTCATAATTTACTCATCCTTGTGTTGTTTTAAACCTGTATGCATTAGTTATTTTTCTGATTAACACAAAAGAAAATATTTTGAGGAATGATGGTAAACCCACAGCAGATAGTGACCATTGACTCCCATAGTAGGAATAAAAAAATTATGGAATTTTATAGGTTCAATGAAAATTCTTTCATAATTTATTCATCCTCGTGTTCTTTTAAACGTGTATGCAGTAGTTTTTTTTCTGATTAACACAAAAGAAAATATTTTGAGGAATGATAGTAAACCCACAGCAGATAGTGACCATTGACTCCCATAGTAGGAATAAAAAAATGATGGAATTTTATAGGTTCAATGAAAATTCTTTCATAATTTACTCATCCTTGTTTTGTTTTAAACCTGTATGCATTAGTTTTTTTCTGATTAACACAAAAGAAAATATTTTGAGGAATGTGGGTAAACCCACAGCAGATAGTGATCATTGACTCCCATAGTAGGAATAAAAAAATGATGGAATTTTATGGGTTCAAAGAAAATTCTTTAATAATATACTCATCCTTGTGTTGTTTTAAACCTGTATGCATTAGTTTTTTTCTGATTAACACAAAAGAAAATATTTTGAGGAATGATGGTAAACCCACAGCAGATAGTGACCATTGACTCCCATAGTAGGAATAAAAAAATGATGGAATTTTATAGGTTCAATTAAAATTCTTTCATAATTTACTTATCCTTGTGTTGTTTTAAACCTGTATGCATTCGTTTTTTTCTAATAAACACAAAAGAAAATATTTTGAGGAATGATGGTAAACCCACAGCAGATAGTGACCATTGACTCCCATAGTAGGAATAAAAAAATGATGGAATTTAATAGGTTCAATGAAAATTCTTTCATAATTCACTCATCGTCGTGTTGTTTTAAACCTGTATGCATTAGTTTTTTTCTAATAAACACAAAAGAAAATATTTTGAGGAATGATGGTAAACCCACAGCAGATAGTGACCATTGACTTCCATAGTAGGAATAAAAAAATGATGGAATTTTATAGGTTCAATGAAAATTCTTTCATAATTTACTCATCGTCGTGTTGTTTTAAACCTGTATGCAGTAGTTTTTTTCTAATAAACACAAAAGAAAATATTTTGAGGAATGATGGTAAACCCACAGCAGATAGTGACCATTGACTTCCATAGTAGGAATAAAAAAATGATGGAATTTTATAGGTTCAATGAAAATTCTTTCATAATTTACTCATCCTTGTGTTGTTTTAAACCTGTATGCATTAGTTTTTTTCTGATTAACACAAAAGAAAATATTTTGAGGAATGATAGTAAACCCACAGCAGATAGTGACCATTGACTCCCATAGTAGGAATAAAAAAATGATGGAATTTTATAGGTTCAATGAAAATTCTTTCATAATTTACTCATCCTTGTGTTGTTTTAAACCTGTATGCATTAGTTTTTTTCTGATTAACACAAAAGAAAATATTTTGAGGAATGATGGTAAACCCACAGCAGATAGTGACCATTGACTCCCATAGTAGGAATAAAAAATGATGGAATTTTATAGGTTCAATGAAAATTCTTTCATAATTTACTCATCCTCGTGTTCTTTTAAACGTGTATGCATTAGTTTTTTCTGATTAACACAAAAGAAAATATTTTGAGGAATGATGGTAAACCCACAGCAGATAGTGACCATTGACTCCCATAGTAGGAATAAAAAAATGATGGAATTTTATAGGTTCAATGAAAATTCTTTCATAATTTATTCATCCTTGTGTTGTTTTAAACCTGTATGCATTCGTTTTTTTCTAATAAACACAAAAGAAAATATTTTGAGGAATGATGGTAAACCCACAGCAGATAGTGACCATTGACTCCCATAGTAGGAATAAAAAAATGATGGAATTTTATAGGTTCAATGAAAATTCTTTCATAATTTACTCATCCTTGTGTTGTTTTAAACCTGTATGCATTAGTTTTTTTTCTGATTAACACAAAAGAAAATATTTTGAGGAATGATGGTAAACCCACAGCAGATAGTGACCATTTACTCCCATAGTAGGAATAAAAAAATGATGGAATTTTATAGGTTCAATGAAAATTCTTTCATAATTTACTCATCCTCGTGTTCTTTTAAACGTGTATGCATTAGTTTTTTTTCTGATTAACACAAAAGAAAATATTTTGAGGAATGATAGTAAACCCACAGCAGATAGTGACCATTGACTCCCATAGTAGGAATAAAAAATGATGGAATTTTATTGGTTCAATGAAAATTCTTTCATAATTTACTCATCCTTGTGTTGTTTTAAACCTGTATGCATTAGTTTTTTCTAATAAACACAAAAGAAAATATTTTGAGGAATGATGGTAAACCCACATCAGATAGTGACCATTGACTCCCACAGTAGGAATAAAAAAATGATGGAAATTTATAGATTCAATGAAAATTCTTTCATAATTTACTCATCCTTGTGTTGTTTTAAACCTGTATGCATTAGTTTTTTTCTGATTAACACAAAAGAAAATATTTTGAGGAGTGATGGTAAACCCACAGCAGATAATGACCATTGACTCCCATAGTAGGAATAAAAAAATGATGGAATTTTATAGGTTCAATGAAAATTCTTTCATAATTTACTCATCCTCGTGTTCTTTTAAACGTGTATGCATTAGTTTTTTTTCTGATTAACACAAAAGAAAATATTTTGAGGAATGATAGTAAACCCACAGCAGATAGTGACCATTGACTCCCATAGTAGGAATAAAAAAATGATGGAATTTAATAGGTTCAATGAAAATTCTTTCATAATTCACTCATCCTTGTGTTGTTTTAAACCTGTATGCATTAGTTTTTTTTCTGATTAACACAAAAGAAAATATTTTGAGGAATGATGGTAAACCCACAGCAGATAGTGACCATTGACTCCCATAGTAGGATTAAAAAAATGATGGAATTTTATAGGTTCAATGAAAATTCTTTCATAATTTACTCATCCTTGTGTTGTTTTAAACCTGTATGCATTAGTTTTTTTCTGATTAACACAAAAGAAAATATTTTGAGGAATGATAGTAAACCCACAGCAGATAGTGACCATTGACTCCCATAGTAGGAATAAAAAAATGATGGAATTTTATAGGTTCAATGAAAATTCTTTCATAATTTACTCATCCTTGTGTTGTTTTAAACCTGTATGCATTAGTTTTTTTCTGATTGACACAAAACAAAATATTTTGAGGAATGATGGTAAACCCACAGCAGATAGTGACCATTGACTCCCATAGTAGGAATAAAAAATGATGGAATTTTATAGGTTCAATGAAAATTCTTTCATAATTTACTCATCCTTGTGTTGTTTTAAACCTGTATGCATTCGTTTTTTTCTAATAAACACAAAAGAAAATATTTTGAGGAATGATGGTAAACCCACATCAGATAGTGACCATTGACTCCCACAGTAGGAATAAAAAAATGATGGAAATTTATAGGTTCAATGAAAATTCTTTCATAATTTACTCATCCTTGTGTTGTTTTAAACCTGTATGCATTAGTTTTTTTTCTGATTAACACAAAAGAAAATATTTTGAGGAGTGATGGTAAACCCACAGCAGATAATGACCATTGACTCCCATAGTAGGAATAAAAAAATGATGGAATTTTATAGGTTCAATGAAAATTCTTTCATAATTTACTCATCCTTGTGTTGTTTTAAACCTGTATACATTAGTTTTTTTCTGATTAACACAAACTAAAATATTTTGAGGAATGATGGTAAACCCACAGCAGTTAGTGACCATTGACTCCCATAGTAGGAATAAAAAAATGATGTAATTTAATAGGTACCATCAGCTGTGTGCTAATTATAATCTAATAATAATTTTTCATAATATTTTCTTCATCATTTATAAAGATACTTCCAAAATATTTTTTTCCTACTATGGAAGTCAATGGTAATTTATTTCATTATTTGCTTTACAGGCTTGCAGAGCTGATATGATGACGACTTAAACATCTTCGACACAACTGGAGGCACAACTTAAAGAGATAGTTCAATGAAAATTCTTTCATAATTTACTCATCCTCGTGTTGTTTTAAACCTGTATGCATTAGTTTTCTTCTGATTAACACAAAAGAAAATATTTTGAGGAATGATGGTAAACCCACAGCAGATAGTGACCATTGACTCCCATAGTAGGAATAAAAAAATGATGGAATTTTATAGGTTCAATGAAAATTCTTTCATAATTTACTCATCCTTGTGTTGTTTTAAACCTGTATGCATTAGTTATTTTTCTGATTAACACAAAAGAAAATATTTTGAGGAATGATGGTAAACCCACAGCAGATAGTGACCATTGACTCCCATAGTAGGAATAAAAAAATGATGGAATTTTATAGGTTCAATGAAAATTCTTTCATAATTTACTCATCCTTGTGTTGTTTTAAACCTGTATGCATTAGTTTTTTTTCTGATTAACACAAAAGAAAATATTTTGAGGAATGATGGTAAACCCACAGCAGATAGTGACCATTGACTCCCATAGTAGGATTAAAAAAATGATGGAATTTTATAGGTTCAATGAAAATTCTTTCATAATTTACTCATCCTCGTGTTCTTTTAAACGTGTATGCATTAGTTTTTTCTGATTAACACAAAAGAAAATATTTTGAGGAATGATGGTAAACCCACAGCAGATAGTGACCATTGACTCCCATAGTAGGAATAAAAAAATGATGGAATTTTATAGGTTCAATGAAAATTCTTTCATAATTTACTCATCCTTGTGTTGTTTTAAACCTGTATGCATTAGTTTTTTTCTGATTAACACAAAAGAAAATATTTTGAGGAATGATAGTAAACCCACAGCAGATAGTGACCATTGACTCCCATAGTAGGAATAAAAAATGATGGAATTTTATAGGTTCAATGAAAATTCTTTCATAATTTACTCATCCTTGTGTTGTTTTAAACCTGTATGCATTAGTTTTTTTCTGATTAACACAAAAGAAAATATTTTGAGGACTGATAGTAAACCCACAGCAGATAGTGACCATTGACTCCCATAGTAGGAATAAAAAAATGATGGAATTTTATAGGTTCAATGAAAATTCTTTCATAATTTACTCATCCTTGTGTTGTTTTAAACCTGTATGCATTAGTTTTTTTTCTGATTAACACAAAAGAAAACATTTTGAGGAATGATGGTAAACCCACAGCAGATAGTGACCATTGACTCCCATAGTAGGAATAAAAAAATGATGGAATTTTATAGGTTCAATGAAAATTCTTTCATAATTTACTCATCCTCGTGTTCTTTTAAACGTGTATGCATTAGTTTTTTTTCTGATTAACACAAAAGAAAATATTTTGAGGAATGATAGTAAACCCACAGCAGATAGTGACCATTGACTCCCATAGTAGGAATAAAAAATGATGGAATTTTATTGGTTCAATGAAAATTCTTTCATAATTTACTCATCCTTGTGTTGTTTTAAACCTGTATGCATTCGTTTTTTTCTGATTAACACAAAAGAAAATATTTTGAGGAGTGATGGTAAACCCACAGCAGATAATGACCATTGACTCCCATAGTAGGAATAAAAAAATGATGGAATTTTATAGGTTCAATGAAAATTCTTTCATAATTTACTCATCCTTGTGTTGTTTTAAACCTGTATACATTAGTTTTTTTCTGATTAACACAAACTAAAATATTTTGAGGAATGATGGTAAACCCACAGCAGATAGTGACCATTGACTCCCATAGTAGGAATAAAAAAATGATGTAATTTAATAGGTACCATCAGCTGTGTGCTAATTATAATCTAATAATAATTTTTCATAATATTTTCTTCATCATTTATAAAGATACTTCCAAAATATTTTTTTCCTACTATGGAAGTCAATGGTAATTTATTTCATTATTTGCTTTACAGGCTTGCAGAGCTGATATGATGACGACTTAAACATCTTCGACACAACTGGAGGCACAACTTAAAGAGATAGTTCAATGAAAATTCTTTCATAATTTACTCATCCTCGTGTTCTTTTAAACGTGTATGCATTAGTTTTTTTTCTGATTAACACAAAAGAAAATATTTTGAGGAATGATAGTAAACCCACAGCAGATAGTGACCATTGACTCCCATAGTAGGAATAAAAAAATGATGGAATTTTATAGGTTCAATGAAAATTCTTTCATAATTTACTCATCCTTGTGTTGTTTTAAACCTGTATGCATTAGTTTTTTTTCTGATTAACACAAAAGAAAATATTTTGAGGAATGATGGTAAACCCACAGCAGATAGTGACCATTGACTCCCATAGTAGGATTAAAAAAATGATGGAATTTTATAGGTTCAATGAAAATTCTTTCATAATTTACTCATCCTCGTGTTCTTTTAAACGTGTATGCATTAGTTTTTTCTGATTAACACAAAAGAAAATATTTTGAGGAATGATGGTAAACCCACAGCAGATAGTGACCATTGACTCCCATAGTAGGAATAAAAAAAATGATGGAATTTTATAGGTTCAATGAAAATTCTTTCATAATTTACTCATCCTTGTGTTGTTTTAAACCTGTATGCATTAGTTATTTTTCTGATTAACACAAAAGAAAATATTTTGAGGAATGATGGTAAACCCACAGCAGATAGTGACCATTGACTCCCATAGTAGGAATAAAAAAATTATGGAATTTTATAGGTTCAATGAAAATTCTTTCATAATTTATTCATCCTCGTGTTCTTTTAAACGTGTATGCAGTAGTTTTTTTTCTGATTAACACAAAAGAAAATATTTTGAGGAATGATAGTAAACCCACAGCAGATAGTGACCATTGACTCCCATAGTAGGAATAAAAAAATGATGGAATTTTATAGGTTCAATGAAAATTCTTTCATAATTTACTCATCCTTGTTTTGTTTTAAACCTGTATGCATTAGTTTTTTTCTGATTAACACAAAAGAAAATATTTTGAGGAATGTGGGTAAACCCACAGCAGATAGTGATCATTGACTCCCATAGTAGGAATAAAAAAATGATGGAATTTTATGGGTTCAAAGAAAATTCTTTAATAATATACTCATCCTTGTGTTGTTTTAAACCTGTATGCATTAGTTTTTTTCTGATTAACACAAAAGAAAATATTTTGAGGAATGATGGTAAACCCACAGCAGATAGTGACCATTGACTCCCATAGTAGGAATAAAAAAATGATGGAATTTTATAGGTTCAATTAAAATTCTTTCATAATTTACTTATCCTTGTGTTGTTTTAAACCTGTATGCATTCGTTTTTTTCTAATAAACACAAAAGAAAATATTTTGAGGAATGATGGTAAACCCACAGCAGATAGTGACCATTGACTCCCATAGTAGGAATAAAAAAATGATGGAATTTAATAGGTTCAATGAAAATTCTTTCATAATTCACTCATCGTCGTGTTGTTTTAAACCTGTATGCATTAGTTTTTTTCTAATAAACACAAAAGAAAATATTTTGAGGAATGATGGTAAACCCACAGCAGATAGTGACCATTGACTTCCATAGTAGGAATAAAAAAATGATGGAATTTTATAGGTTCAATGAAAATTCTTTCATAATTTACTCATCGTCGTGTTGTTTTAAACCTGTATGCAGTAGTTTTTTTCTAATAAACACAAAAGAAAATATTTTGAGGAATGATGGTAAACCCACAGCAGATAGTGACCATTGACTTCCATAGTAGGAATAAAAAAATGATGGAATTTTATAGGTTCAATGAAAATTCTTTCATAATTTACTCATCCTTGTGTTGTTTTAAACCTGTATGCATTAGTTTTTTTCTGATTAACACAAAAGAAAATATTTTGAGGAATGATAGTAAACCCACAGCAGATAGTGACCATTGACTCCCATAGTAGGAATAAAAAAATGATGGAATTTTATAGGTTCAATGAAAATTCTTTCATAATTTACTCATCCTTGTGTTGTTTTAAACCTGTATGCATTAGTTTTTTTCTGATTAACACAAAAGAAAATATTTTGAGGAATGATGGTAAACCCACAGCAGATAGTGACCATTGACTCCCATAGTAGGAATAAAAAATGATGGAATTTTATAGGTTCAATGAAAATTCTTTCATAATTTACTCATCCTCGTGTTCTTTTAAACGTGTATGCATTAGTTTTTTCTGATTAACACAAAAGAAAATATTTTGAGGAATGATGGTAAACCCACAGCAGATAGTGACCATTGACTCCCATAGTAGGAATAAAAAAATGATGGAATTTTATAGGTTCAATGAAAATTCTTTCATAATTTATTCATCCTTGTGTTGTTTTAAACCTGTATGCATTCGTTTTTTTCTAATAAACACAAAAGAAAATATTTTGAGGAATGATGGTAAACCCACAGCAGATAGTGACCATTGACTCCCATAGTAGGAATAAAAAAATGATGGAATTTTATAGGTTCAATGAAAATTCTTTCATAATTTACTCATCCTTGTGTTGTTTTAAACCTGTATGCATTAGTTTTTTTTCTGATTAACACAAAAGAAAATATTTTGAGGAATGATGGTAAACCCACAGCAGATAGTGACCATTTACTCCCATAGTAGGAATAAAAAAATGATGGAATTTTATAGGTTCAATGAAAATTCTTTCATAATTTACTCATCCTCGTGTTCTTTTAAACGTGTATGCATTAGTTTTTTTTCTGATTAACACAAAAGAAAATATTTTGAGGAATGATAGTAAACCCACAGCAGATAGTGACCATTGACTCCCATAGTAGGAATAAAAAATGATGGAATTTTATTGGTTCAATGAAAATTCTTTCATAATTTACTCATCCTTGTGTTGTTTTAAACCTGTATGCATTAGTTTTTTCTAATAAACACAAAAGAAAATATTTTGAGGAATGATGGTAAACCCACATCAGATAGTGACCATTGACTCCCACAGTAGGAATAAAAAAATGATGGAAATTTATAGATTCAATGAAAATTCTTTCATAATTTACTCATCCTTGTGTTGTTTTAAACCTGTATGCATTAGTTTTTTTCTGATTAACACAAAAGAAAATATTTTGAGGAGTGATGGTAAACCCACAGCAGATAATGACCATTGACTCCCATAGTAGGAATAAAAAAATGATGGAATTTTATAGGTTCAATGAAAATTCTTTCATAATTTACTCATCCTCGTGTTCTTTTAAACGTGTATGCATTAGTTTTTTTTCTGATTAACACAAAAGAAAATATTTTGAGGAATGATAGTAAACCCACAGCAGATAGTGACCATTGACTCCCATAGTAGGAATAAAAAAATGATGGAATTTAATAGGTTCAATGAAAATTCTTTCATAATTCACTCATCCTTGTGTTGTTTTAAACCTGTATGCATTAGTTTTTTTTCTGATTAACACAAAAGAAAATATTTTGAGGAATGATGGTAAACCCACAGCAGATAGTGACCATTGACTCCCATAGTAGGATTAAAAAAATGATGGAATTTTATAGGTTCAATGAAAATTCTTTCATAATTTACTCATCCTCGTGTTCTTTTAAACGTGTATGCATTAGTTTTTTCTGATTAACACAAAAGAAAATATTTTGAGGAATGATGGTAAACCCACAGCAGATAGTGACCATTGACTCCCATAGTAGGAATAAAAAAATGATGGAATTTTATAGGTTCAATGAAAATTCTTTCATAATTTACTCATCCTTGTGATGTTTTAAACCTGTATGCATTAGTTATTTTTCTGATTAACACAAAAGAAAATATTTTGAGGAATGATGGTAAACCCACAGCAGATAGTGACCATTGACTCCCATAGTAGGAATAAAAAAATGATGGAATTTTATAGGTTCAATGAAAATTCTTTCATAATTTACTCATCCTTGTGTTGTTTTAAACCTGTATGCATTAGTTTTTTTTCTGATTAACACAAAAGAAGATATTTTGAGGAATGATGGTAAACCCACAGCAGATAGTGACCATTGACTCCCATAGTAGGAATAAAAAAATGATGGAATTTTATAGGTTCAATGAAAATTCTTTCATAATTTACTCATCCTCGTGTTCTTTTAAACGTGTATGCATTAGTTTTTTTCTGATTAACACAAAATAAAATATTTTGAGGAATGATAGTAAACCCACAGCAGATAGTGACCATTGACTCCCATAGTAGGATTAAAAAAATGATGGAATTTTATAGGTTCAATGAAAATTCTTTCATAATTTACTCATCCTCGTGTTGTTTTAAACCTGTATGCATTCGTTTTTTTCTAATAAACACAAAAGAAAATATTTTGAGGAATGATGGTAAACCCACAGCAGATAGTGACCATTGACTCCCATAGTAGGAATAAAAAAATGATGGAATTTTATAGGTTCAATGAAAATTCTTTCATAATTTACTCATCCTCGTGTTCTTTTAAACGTGTATGCATTAGTTTTTTTCTGATTAACACAAAAGAAAATATTTTGAGGAATGATAGTAAACCCACAGCAGATAGTGACCATTGACTCCCATAGTAGGATTAAAAAAATGATGGAATTTTATAGGTTCAATGAAAATTCTTTCATAATTTACTCATCCTCGTGTTGTTTTAAACCTGTATGCATTCGTTTTTTTCTAATAAACACAAAAGAAAATATTTTGAGGAATGATGGTAAACCCACAGCAGATAGTGACCATTGACTCCCATAGTAGGAATAAAAAAATGATGGAATTTTATAGGTTCAATGAAAATTCTTTCATAATTTACTCATCCTCGTGTTCTTTTAAACGTGTATGCATTAGTTTTTTTCTGATTAACACAAAAGAAAATATTTTGAGGAATGATAGTAAACCCACAGCAGATAGTGACCATTGACTCCCATAGTAGGAATAAAAAAATGATGGAATTTTATAGGTTCAATGAAAATTCTTTCATAATTTACTCATCCTTGTGTTGTTTTAAACCTGTATGCATTAGTTTTTTTCTGATTAACACAAAAGAAAATATTTTGAGGAATGATGGTAAACCCACAGCAGATAGTGACCATTGACTCCCATAGTAGGATTAAAAAAATGATGGAATTTTATAGGTTCAATGAAAATTCTTTCATAATTTACTCATCCTCGTGTTCTTTTAAACGTGTATGCATTCGTTTTTTTTCTGATTAACACAAAAGAAAATATTTTGAGGAATGATAGTAAACCCACAGCAGATAGTGACCATTGACTCCCATAGTAGGAATAAAAAAATGATGGAATTTTATAGGTTCAATGAAAATTCTTTCATAATTTACTCATCCTTGTGTTGTTTTAAACCTGTATGCATTAGTTTTTTTCTAATAAACACAAAAGAAAATATTTTGAGGAATGATAGTAAACCCACAGCAGATAGTGACCATTGACTCCCATAGTAGGAATAAAAAAATGATGGAATTTTATAGGTTCAATTAAAATTCTTTCATAATTACTCATCCTTGTGTTGTTTTAAACCTGTATGCATTCGTTTTTTTCTAATAAACACAAAAGAAAATATTTTGAGGAATGATGGTAAACCCACAGCAGATAGTGACCATTGACTCCCATAGTAGGAATAAAAAAATGATGGAATTTTATAGGTTCAATGAAAATTCTTTCATAATTTACTCATCCTCGTGTTCTTTTAAACGTGTATGCATTAGTTTTTTTCTGATTAACACAAAAGAAAATATTTTGAGGAATGATAGTAAACCCACAGCAGATAGTGACCATTGACTCCCATAGTAGGAATAAAAAAATGATGGAATTTTATAGGTTCAATGAAAATTCTTTCATAATTTACTCATCCTTGTGTTGTTTTAAACCTGTATGCATTAGTTTTTTTCTGATTAACACAAAAGAAAATATTTTGAGGAATGATGGTAAACCCACAGCAGATAGTGACCATTGACTCCCATAGTAGGAATAAAAAAATGATGGAATTTTTTAGGTTCAATGAAAATTCTTTCATAATTTATTCATCCTTGTGTTGTTTTAAACCTATATGCATTAGTTTTTTTCTGATCAACACAAAAGAAAATATTTTGAGGAATGATGGTAAACCCACAGCAGATAGTGACCCACTGACTCCCATAGTAGGAATAAAAAAATGATGGAATTTTATAGGTTCAATGAAAATTCTTTCATAATTTACTCATCCTTGTGTTGTTTTAAACCTGTATGCATTAGTTTTTTTTTCTAATAAACACAAAAGGAAATATTTTGAGGAATGATGGTAAACCCACAGCAGATAGTGACCATTGACTCCCATAGTAGGAATAAAAAAATGATGGAATTTTATAGGTTCAATGAAAATTCTTTCATAATTTACTCATCCTTGTGTTGTTTTAAACCTGTATGCAGTAGTTTTTTTCTGATTAACACAAAAGAAAATATTTTGAGGAATGATAGTAAACCCACAGCAGATAGTGACCATTGACTCCCATAGTAGGAATAAAAAAATGATGGAATTTTATAGGTTCAATGAAAATTCTTTCATAATTTGTTCATCCTTGTGTTGTTTTAAACGTGTATGCATTAGTTTTTTTCTGATTAACACAAAAGAAAATATTTTGAGGAATGATAGTAAACCCACAGCAGATAGTGACCATTGACTCCCATAGTAGGAATAAAAAATGATGGAATTTTATAGGTTCAATGAAAATTCTTTCATAATTTACTCATCCTTGTGTTGTTTTAAACCTGTATGCATTAGTTTTTTTTTCTAATAAACACAAAAGGAAATATTTTGAGGAATGATGGTAAACCCACAGCAGATAGTGATCATTGACTCCCATAGTAGGAATAAAAAAATGATGGAATTTTATGGGTTCAAAGAAAATTCTTTAATAATATACTCATCCTTGTGTTGTTTTAAACCTGTATGCATTAGTTTTTTTCTGATTAACACAAAAGAAAATATTTTGAGGAATGATGGTAAACCCACAGCAGATAGTGACCATTGACTCCCATAGTAGGAATAAAAAAATGATGGAATTTTATAGGTTCAATTAAAATTCTTTCATAATTTACTTATCCTTGTGTTGTTTTAAACCTGTATGCATTCGTTTTTTTCTAATAAACACAAAAGAAAATATTTTGAGGAATGATGGTAAACCCACAGCAGATAGTGACCATTGACTCCCATAGTAGGAATAAAAAAATGATGGAATTTAATAGGTTCAATGAAAATTCTTTCATAATTCACTCATCGTCGTGTTGTTTTAAACCTGTATGCATTAGTTTTTTTCTAATAAACACAAAAGAAAATATTTTGAGGAATGATGGTAAACCCACAGCAGATAGTGACCATTGACTTCCATAGTAGGAATAAAAAAATGATGGAATTTTATAGGTTCAATGAAAATTCTTTCATAATTTACTCATCGTCGTGTTGTTTTAAACCTGTATGCAGTAGTTTTTTTCTAATAAACACAAAAGAAAATATTTTGAGGAATGATGGTAAACCCACAGCAGATAGTGACCATTGACTTCCATAGTAGGAATAAAAAAATGATGGAATTTTATAGGTTCAATGAAAATTCTTTCATAATTTACTCATCCTTGTGTTGTTTTAAACCTGTATGCATTAGTTTTTTTCTGATTAACACAAAAGAAAATATTTTGAGGAATGATAGTAAACCCACAGCAGATAGTGACCATTGACTCCCATAGTAGGAATAAAAAAATGATGGAATTTTATAGGTTCAATGAAAATTCTTTCATAATTTACTCATCCTTGTGTTGTTTTAAACCTGTATGCATTAGTTTTTTTCTGATTGACACAAAACAAAATATTTTGAGGAATGATGGTAAACCCACAGCAGATAGTGACCATTGACTCCCATAGTAGGAATAAAAAATGATGGAATTTTATAGGTTCAATGAAAATTCTTTCATAATTTACTCATCCTTGTGTTGTTTTAAACCTGTATGCATTCGTTTTTTTCTAATAAACACAAAAGAAAATATTTTGAGGAATGATGGTAAACCCACATCAGATAGTGACCATTGACTCCCACAGTAGGAATAAAAAAATGATGGAAATTTATAGGTTCAATGAAAATTCTTTCATAATTTACTCATCCTTGTGTTGTTTTAAACCTGTATGCATTAGTTTTTTTTCTGATTAACACAAAAGAAAATATTTTGAGGAGTGATGGTAAACCCACAGCAGATAATGACCATTGACTCCCATAGTAGGAATAAAAAAATGATGGAATTTTATAGGTTCAATGAAAATTCTTTCATAATTTACTCATCCTTGTGTTGTTTTAAACCTGTATACATTAGTTTTTTTCTGATTAACACAAACTAAAATATTTTGAGGAATGATGGTAAACCCACAGCAGTTAGTGACCATTGACTCCCATAGTAGGAATAAAAAAAATGATGTAATTTAATAGGTACCATCAGCTGTGTGCTAATTATAATCTAATAATAATTTTTCATAATATTTTCTTCATCATTTATAAAGATACTTCCAAAATATTTTTTTCCTACTATGGAAGTCAATGGTAATTTATTTCATTATTTGCTTTACAGGCTTGCAGAGCTGATATGATGACGACTTAAACATCTTCGACACAACTGGAGGCACAACTTAAAGAGATAGTTCAATGAAAATTCTTTCATAATTTACTCATCCTCGTGTTGTTTTAAACCTGTATGCATTAGTTTTCTTCTGATTAACACAAAAGAAAATATTTTGAGGAATGATGGTAAACCCACAGCAGATAGTGACCATTGACTCCCATAGTAGGAATAAAAAAATGATGGAATTTTATAGGTTCAATGAAAATTCTTTCATAATTTACTCATCCTTGTGTTGTTTTAAACCTGTATGCATTAGTTATTTTTCTGATTAACACAAAAGAAAATATTTTGAGGAATGATGGTAAACCCACAGCAGATAGTGACCATTGACTCCCATAGTAGGAATAAAAAAATGATGGAATTTTATAGGTTCAATGAAAATTCTTTCATAATTTACTCATCCTTGTGTTGTTTTAAACCTGTATGCATTAGTTTTTTTTCTGATTAACACAAAAGAAAATATTTTGAGGAATGATGGTAAACCCACAGCAGATAGTGACCATTGACTCCCATAGTAGGATTAAAAAAATGATGGAATTTTATAGGTTCAATGAAAATTCTTTCATAATTTACTCATCCTCGTGTTCTTTTAAACGTGTATGCATTAGTTTTTTCTGATTAACACAAAAGAAAATATTTTGAGGAATGATGGTAAACCCACAGCAGATAGTGACCATTGACTCCCATAGTAGGAATAAAAAAATGATGGAATTTTATAGGTTCAATGAAAATTCTTTCATAATTTACTCATCCTTGTGTTGTTTTAAACCTGTATGCATTAGTTTTTTTCTGATTAACACAAAAGAAAATATTTTGAGGAATGATAGTAAACCCACAGCAGATAGTGACCATTGACTCCCATAGTAGGAATAAAAAATGATGGAATTTTATAGGTTCAATGAAAATTCTTTCATAATTTACTCATCCTTGTGTTGTTTTAAACCTGTATGCATTAGTTTTTTTCTGATTAACACAAAAGAAAATATTTTGAGGAATGATAGTAAACCCACAGCAGATAGTGACCATTGACTCCCATAGTAGGAATAAAAAAATGATGGAATTTTATAGGTTCAATGAAAATTCTTTCATAATTTACTCATCCTTGTGTTGTTTTAAACCTGTATGCATTAGTTTTTTTCTGATTGACACAAAACAAAATATTTTGAGGAATGATGGTAAACCCACAGCAGATAGTGACCATTGACTCCCATAGTAGGAATAAAAAATGATGGAATTTTATAGGTTCAATGAAAATTCTTTCATAATTTACTCATCCTTGTGTTGTTTTAAACCTGTATGCATTCGTTTTTTTCTAATAAACACAAAAGAAAATATTTTGAGGAATGATGGTAAACCCACATCAGATAGTGACCATTGACTCCCACAGTAGGAATAAAAAAATGATGGAAATTTATAGGTTCAATGAAAATTCTTTCATAATTTACTCATCCTTGTGTTGTTTTAAACCTGTATGCATTAGTTTTTTTTCTGATTAACACAAAAGAAAATATTTTGAGGAGTGATGGTAAACCCACAGCAGATAATGACCATTGACTCCCATAGTAGGAATAAAAAAATGATGGAATTTTATAGGTTCAATGAAAATTCTTTCATAATTTACTCATCCTTGTGTTGTTTTAAACCTGTATACATTAGTTTTTTTCTGATTAACACAAACTAAAATATTTTGAGGAATGATGGTAAACCCACAGCAGTTAGTGACCATTGACTCCCATAGTAGGAATAAAAAAATGATGTAATTTAATAGGTACCATCAGCTGTGTGCTAATTATAATCTAATAATAATTTTTCATAATATTTTCTTCATCATTTATAAAGATACTTCCAAAATATTTTTTTCCTACTATGGAAGTCAATGGTAATTTATTTCATTATTTGCTTTACAGGCTTGCAGAGCTGATATGATGACGACTTAAACATCTTCGACACAACTGGAGGCACAACTTAAAGAGATAGTTCAATGAAAATTCTTTCATAATTTACTCATCCTCGTGTTGTTTTAAACCTGTATGCATTAGTTTTCTTCTGATTAACACAAAAGAAAATATTTTGAGGAATGATGGTAAACCCACAGCAGATAGTGACCATTGACTCCCATAGTAGGAATAAAAAAATGATGGAATTTTATAGGTTCAATGAAAATTCTTTCATAATTTACTCATCCTTGTGTTGTTTTAAACCTGTATGCATTAGTTATTTTTCTGATTAACACAAAAGAAAATATTTTGAGGAATGATGGTAAACCCACAGCAGATAGTGACCATTGACTCCCATAGTAGGAATAAAAAAATGATGGAATTTTATAGGTTCAATGAAAATTCTTTCATAATTTACTCATCCTTGTGTTGTTTTAAACCTGTATGCATTAGTTTTTTTTCTGATTAACACAAAAGAAAATATTTTGAGGAATGATGGTAAACCCACAGCAGATAGTGACCATTGACTCCCATAGTAGGATTAAAAAAATGATGGAATTTTATAGGTTCAATGAAAATTCTTTCATAATTTACTCATCCTCGTGTTCTTTTAAACGTGTATGCATTAGTTTTTTCTGATTAACACAAAAGAAAATATTTTGAGGAATGATGGTAAACCCACAGCAGATAGTGACCATTGACTCCCATAGTAGGAATAAAAAAATGATGGAATTTTATAGGTTCAATGAAAATTCTTTCATAATTTACTCATCCTTGTGTTGTTTTAAACCTGTATGCATTAGTTTTTTTCTGATTAACACAAAAGAAAATATTTTGAGGAATGATAGTAAACCCACAGCAGATAGTGACCATTGACTCCCATAGTAGGAATAAAAAATGATGGAATTTTATAGGTTCAATGAAAATTCTTTCATAATTTACTCATCCTTGTGTTGTTTTAAACCTGTATGCATTAGTTTTTTTCTGATTAACACAAAAGAAAATATTTTGAGGACTGATAGTAAACCCACAGCAGATAGTGACCATTGACTCCCATAGTAGGAATAAAAAAATGATGGAATTTTATAGGTTCAATGAAAATTCTTTCATAATTTACTCATCCTTGTGTTGTTTTAAACCTGTATGCATTAGTTTTTTTTCTGATTAACACAAAAGAAAACATTTTGAGGAATGATGGTAAACCCACAGCAGATAGTGACCATTGACTCCCATAGTAGGAATAAAAAAATGATGGAATTTTATAGGTTCAATGAAAATTCTTTCATAATTTACTCATCCTCGTGTTCTTTTAAACGTGTATGCATTAGTTTTTTTTCTGATTAACACAAAAGAAAATATTTTGAGGAATGATAGTAAACCCACAGCAGATAGTGACCATTGACTCCCATAGTAGGAATAAAAAATGATGGAATTTTATTGGTTCAATGAAAATTCTTTCATAATTTACTCATCCTTGTGTTGTTTTAAACCTGTATGCATTCGTTTTTTTCTGATTAACACAAAAGAAAATATTTTGAGGAGTGATGGTAAACCCACAGCAGATAATGACCATTGACTCCCATAGTAGGAATAAAAAAATGATGGAATTTTATAGGTTCAATGAAAATTCTTTCATAATTTACTCATCCTTGTGTTGTTTTAAACCTGTATACATTAGTTTTTTTCTGATTAACACAAACTAAAATATTTTGAGGAATGATGGTAAACCCACAGCAGATAGTGACCATTGACTCCCATAGTAGGAATAAAAAAATGATGTAATTTAATAGGTACCATCAGCTGTGTGCTAATTATAATCTAATAATAATTTTTCATAATATTTTCTTCATCATTTATAAAGATACTTCCAAAATATTTTTTTCCTACTATGGAAGTCAATGGTAATTTATTTCATTATTTGCTTTACAGGCTTGCAGAGCTGATATGATGACGACTTAAACATCTTCGACACAACTGGAGGCACAACTTAAAGAGATAGTTCAATGAAAATTCTTTCATAATTTACTCATCCTCGTGTTCTTTTAAACGTGTATGCATTAGTTTTTTTTCTGATTAACACAAAAGAAAATATTTTGAGGAATGATAGTAAACCCACAGCAGATAGTGACCATTGACTCCCATAGTAGGAATAAAAAAATGATGGAATTTTATAGGTTCAATGAAAATTCTTTCATAATTTACTCATCCTTGTGTTGTTTTAAACCTGTATGCATTAGTTTTTTTTCTGATTAACACAAAAGAAAATATTTTGAGGAATGATGGTAAACCCACAGCAGATAGTGACCATTGACTCCCATAGTAGGATTAAAAAAATGATGGAATTTTATAGGTTCAATGAAAATTCTTTCATAATTTACTCATCCTCGTGTTCTTTTAAACGTGTATGCATTAGTTTTTTCTGATTAACACAAAAGAAAATATTTTGAGGAATGATGGTAAACCCACAGCAGATAGTGACCATTGACTCCCATAGTAGGAATAAAAAAATGATGGAATTTTATAGGTTCAATGAAAATTCTTTCATAATTTACTCATCCTTGTGTTGTTTTAAACCTGTATGCATTAGTTATTTTTCTGATTAACACAAAAGAAAATATTTTGAGGAATGATGGTAAACCCACAGCAGATAGTGACCATTGACTCCCATAGTAGGAATAAAAAAATTATGGAATTTTATAGGTTCAATGAAAATTCTTTCATAATTTATTCATCCTCGTGTTCTTTTAAACGTGTATGCAGTAGTTTTTTTTCTGATTAACACAAAAGAAAATATTTTGAGGAATGATAGTAAACCCACAGCAGATAGTGACCATTGACTCCCATAGTAGGAATAAAAAAATGATGGAATTTTATAGGTTCAATGAAAATTCTTTCATAATTTACTCATCCTTGTTTTGTTTTAAACCTGTATGCATTAGTTTTTTTCTGATTAACACAAAAGAAAATATTTTGAGGAATGTGGGTAAACCCACAGCAGATAGTGATCATTGACTCCCATAGTAGGAATAAAAAAATGATGGAATTTTATGGGTTCAAAGAAAATTCTTTAATAATATACTCATCCTTGTGTTGTTTTAAACCTGTATGCATTAGTTTTTTTCTGATTAACACAAAAGAAAATATTTTGAGGAATGATGGTAAACCCACAGCAGATAGTGACCATTGACTCCCATAGTAGGAATAAAAAAATGATGGAATTTTATAGGTTCAATTAAAATTCTTTCATAATTTACTTATCCTTGTGTTGTTTTAAACCTGTATGCATTCGTTTTTTTCTAATAAACACAAAAGAAAATATTTTGAGGAATGATGGTAAACCCACAGCAGATAGTGACCATTGACTCCCATAGTAGGAATAAAAAAATGATGGAATTTAATAGGTTCAATGAAAATTCTTTCATAATTCACTCATCGTCGTGTTGTTTTAAACCTGTATGCATTAGTTTTTTTCTAATAAACACAAAAGAAAATATTTTGAGGAATGATGGTAAACCCACAGCAGATAGTGACCATTGACTTCCATAGTAGGAATAAAAAAATGATGGAATTTTATAGGTTCAATGAAAATTCTTTCATAATTTACTCATCGTCGTGTTGTTTTAAACCTGTATGCAGTAGTTTTTTTCTAATAAACACAAAAGAAAATATTTTGAGGAATGATGGTAAACCCACAGCAGATAGTGACCATTGACTTCCATAGTAGGAATAAAAAAATGATGGAATTTTATAGGTTCAATGAAAATTCTTTCATAATTTACTCATCCTTGTGTTGTTTTAAACCTGTATGCATTAGTTTTTTTCTGATTAACACAAAAGAAAATATTTTGAGGAATGATAGTAAACCCACAGCAGATAGTGACCATTGACTCCCATAGTAGGAATAAAAAAATGATGGAATTTTATAGGTTCAATGAAAATTCTTTCATAATTTACTCATCCTTGTGTTGTTTTAAACCTGTATGCATTAGTTTTTTTCTGATTAACACAAAAGAAAATATTTTGAGGAATGATGGTAAACCCACAGCAGATAGTGACCATTGACTCCCATAGTAGGAATAAAAAATGATGGAATTTTATAGGTTCAATGAAAATTCTTTCATAATTTACTCATCCTCGTGTTCTTTTAAACGTGTATGCATTAGTTTTTTCTGATTAACACAAAAGAAAATATTTTGAGGAATGATGGTAAACCCACAGCAGATAGTGACCATTGACTCCCATAGTAGGAATAAAAAAATGATGGAATTTTATAGGTTCAATGAAAATTCTTTCATAATTTATTCATCCTTGTGTTGTTTTAAACCTGTATGCATTCGTTTTTTTCTAATAAACACAAAAGAAAATATTTTGAGGAATGATGGTAAACCCACAGCAGATAGTGACCATTGACTCCCATAGTAGGAATAAAAAAATGATGGAATTTTATAGGTTCAATGAAAATTCTTTCATAATTTACTCATCCTTGTGTTGTTTTAAACCTGTATGCATTAGTTTTTTTTCTGATTAACACAAAAGAAAATATTTTGAGGAATGATGGTAAACCCACAGCAGATAGTGACCATTTACTCCCATAGTAGGAATAAAAAAATGATGGAATTTTATAGGTTCAATGAAAATTCTTTCATAATTTACTCATCCTCGTGTTCTTTTAAACGTGTATGCATTAGTTTTTTTTCTGATTAACACAAAAGAAAATATTTTGAGGAATGATAGTAAACCCACAGCAGATAGTGACCATTGACTCCCATAGTAGGAATAAAAAATGATGGAATTTTATTGGTTCAATGAAAATTCTTTCATAATTTACTCATCCTTGTGTTGTTTTAAACCTGTATGCATTAGTTTTTTCTAATAAACACAAAAGAAAATATTTTGAGGAATGATGGTAAACCCACATCAGATAGTGACCATTGACTCCCACAGTAGGAATAAAAAAATGATGGAAATTTATAGATTCAATGAAAATTCTTTCATAATTTACTCATCCTTGTGTTGTTTTAAACCTGTATGCATTAGTTTTTTTCTGATTAACACAAAAGAAAATATTTTGAGGAGTGATGGTAAACCCACAGCAGATAATGACCATTGACTCCCATAGTAGGAATAAAAAAATGATGGAATTTTATAGGTTCAATGAAAATTCTTTCATAATTTACTCATCCTCGTGTTCTTTTAAACGTGTATGCATTAGTTTTTTTTCTGATTAACACAAAAGAAAATATTTTGAGGAATGATAGTAAACCCACAGCAGATAGTGACCATTGACTCCCATAGTAGGAATAAAAAAATGATGGAATTTAATAGGTTCAATGAAAATTCTTTCATAATTCACTCATCCTTGTGTTGTTTTAAACCTGTATGCATTAGTTTTTTTTCTGATTAACACAAAAGAAAATATTTTGAGGAATGATGGTAAACCCACAGCAGATAGTGACCATTGACTCCCATAGTAGGATTAAAAAAATGATGGAATTTTATAGGTTCAATGAAAATTCTTTCATAATTTACTCATCCTCGTGTTCTTTTAAACGTGTATGCATTAGTTTTTTCTGATTAACACAAAAGAAAATATTTTGAGGAATGATGGTAAACCCACAGCAGATAGTGACCATTGACTCCCATAGTAGGAATAAAAAAATGATGGAATTTTATAGGTTCAATGAAAATTCTTTCATAATTTACTCATCCTTGTGATGTTTTAAACCTGTATGCATTAGTTATTTTTCTGATTAACACAAAAGAAAATATTTTGAGGAATGATGGTAAACCCACAGCAGATAGTGACCATTGACTCCCATAGTAGGAATAAAAAAATGATGGAATTTTATAGGTTCAATGAAAATTCTTTCATAATTTACTCATCCTCGTGTTCTTTTAAACGTGTATGCATTAGTTTTTTTCTGATTAACACAAAAGAAAATATTTTGAGGAATGATAGTAAACCCACAGCAGATAGTGACCATTGACTCCCATAGTAGGATTAAAAAAATGATGGAATTTTATAGGTTCAATGAAAATTCTTTCATAATTTACTCATCCTCGTGTTGTTTTAAACCTGTATGCATTCGTTTTTTTCTAATAAACACAAAAGAAAATATTTTGAGGAATGATGGTAAACCCACAGCAGATAGTGACCATTGACTCCCATAGTAGGAATAAAAAAATGATGGAATTTTATAGGTTCAATGAAAATTCTTTCATAATTTACTCATCCTCGTGTTCTTTTAAACGTGTATGCATTAGTTTTTTTCTGATTAACACAAAAGAAAATATTTTGAGGAATGATAGTAAACCCACAGCAGATAGTGACCATTGACTCCCATAGTAGGAATAAAAAAATGATGGAATTTTATAGGTTCAATGAAAATTCTTTCATAATTTACTCATCCTTGTGTTGTTTTAAACCTGTATGCATTAGTTTTTTTCTGATTAACACAAAAGAAAATATTTTGAGGAATGATGGTAAACCCACAGCAGATAGTGACCATTGACTCCCATAGTAGGATTAAAAAAATGATGGAATTTTATAGGTTCAATGAAAATTCTTTCATAATTTACTCATCCTCGTGTTCTTTTAAACGTGTATGCATTCGTTTTTTTTCTGATTAACACAAAAGAAAATATTTTGAGGAATGATAGTAAACCCACAGCAGATAGTGACCATTGACTCCCATAGTAGGAATAAAAAAATGATGGAATTTTATAGGTTCAATGAAAATTCTTTCATAATTTACTCATCCTTGTGTTGTTTTAAACCTGTATGCATTAGTTTTTTTCTAATAAACACAAAAGAAAATATTTTGAGGAATGATAGTAAACCCACAGCAGATAGTGACCATTGACTCCCATAGTAGGAATAAAAAAATGATGGAATTTTATAGGTTCAATTAAAATTCTTTCATAATTTACTCATCCTTGTGTTGTTTTAAACCTGTATGCATTCGTTTTTTTCTAATAAACACAAAAGAAAATATTTTGAGGAATGATGGTAAACCCACAGCAGATAGTGACCATTGACTCCCATAGTAGGAATAAAAAAATGATGGAATTTTATAGGTTCAATGAAAATTCTTTCATAATTTACTCATCCTCGTGTTCTTTTAAACGTGTATGCATTAGTTTTTTTCTGATTAACACAAAAGAAAATATTTTGAGGAATGATAGTAAACCCACAGCAGATAGTGACCATTGACTCCCATAGTAGGAATAAAAAAATGATGGAATTTTATAGGTTCAATGAAAATTCTTTCATAATTTACTCATCCTTGTGTTGTTTTAAACCTGTATGCATTAGTTTTTTTCTGATTAACACAAAAGAAAATATTTTGAGGAATGATGGTAAACCCACAGCAGATAGTGACCATTGACTCCCATAGTAGGAATAAAAAAATGATGGAATTTTTTAGGTTCAATGAAAATTCTTTCATAATTTATTCATCCTTGTGTTGTTTTAAACCTATATGCATTAGTTTTTTTCTGATCAACACAAAAGAAAATATTTTGAGGAATGATGGTAAACCCACAGCAGATAGTGACCCACTGACTCCCATAGTAGGAATAAAAAAATGATGGAATTTTATAGGTTCAATGAAAATTCTTTCATAATTTACTCATCCTTGTGTTGTTTTAAACCTGTATGCATTAGTTTTTTTTTCTAATAAACACAAAAGGAAATATTTTGAGGAATGATGGTAAACCCACAGCAGATAGTGACCATTGACTCCCATAGTAGGAATAAAAAAATGATGGAATTTTATAGGTTCAATGAAAATTCTTTCATAATTTACTCATCCTTGTGTTGTTTTAAACCTGTATGCAGTAGTTTTTTTCTGATTAACACAAAAGAAAATATTTTGAGGAATGATAGTAAACCCACAGCAGATAGTGACCATTGACTCCCATAGTAGGAATAAAAAAATGATGGAATTTTATAGGTTCAATGAAAATTCTTTCATAATTTGTTCATCCTTGTGTTGTTTTAACCTCTCGACGCGCACTAGCTCGCGGACGGAAGGACGTCAGTTTTTTTTAATGCTGCTAACAATATATAAATAGCCTACTGTGTACAAACAACAATAATAATAACACTACTATACATCGTTTAAAAGGTCTAAGGGTTTAGCGTCAGTGTATGGTGTCCGTTTTGAGATAAAATTGCTCTAGTATCATAAATATAGTATTTTATTACAGAAGTCCAGATAACAACATGCATAATATAAACTGACTCCTTACCTTTGTGCTGGTATAAGGAACGCGAAACGAATCCAGTCTGTTTCAGATGTGTGAATAACCCATAAAAACTCTCCAACAAAGTACATCCAATGACCAGTTTTGTCCACAAATGCGTATAATCCGTGAAATATGGATATATTTTCCATTGTTTACATCAGATTTCAGATGCACGTCTTGTAATAGATTATAATATACAATCTGAGGACTATTTACATCGTAACACTTGTATATGAGAGCACACTCGCGTTCAAAACCAGCGCTCGAACTTGATTGTACAAGTAGGCGGGAGTATAATACATAATATCCAAACAGCGCTGTCTAATATCGTGACGTCATCTGACTCGCGCGTTCCTCCAATGACTTCATGGAAAATATTGATAGACAGAACGTGTAGCCAATTAGAACACGAATTCAACGATCTTTGTGTGAAGCTTTATTTCCTGGTGTGGATACGGCATTTTATACGCTTATATAAGGATAAACAATAAAAAGAACGAACGTGTATGCATGTAAACAAAAGACTTTTATTTTGTGGCTGACTGGCACTTAGAAAAGGCACTAGTCTTACAAAAACTCTTGCAAGAACCTCATTTTTGGGTCTATTGACTTCAAACGTGAAATATAACTTCTTTAGACTTGTGGCTTTGGCCTCATTGCATTTATAGGTTTCACACATATATTTATCATTAAGATTTTTAGTGTTAAAAAAGATGTTATGCAAAAAAATTTTTATTACAATGTACTTCAGCCTCTCTAACTTTTTTTTTTTAATCTTAAAATAATT
Source organism: Paramisgurnus dabryanus (assembly GCF_030506205.2). Taxonomy (NCBI): domain Eukaryota; kingdom Metazoa; phylum Chordata; class Actinopteri; order Cypriniformes; family Cobitidae; genus Paramisgurnus; species Paramisgurnus dabryanus. Next base: position 31,346,057 of record NC_133359.1, on the reverse strand, counting down.
TTGAAACATGGAAAACGAAGCTCAAAGTGTCTTCTATCTAATGATACCACAGTTATGCTTATACTATAAATGGTTTAGTAAAAACAGCCCTTTTAGTGAAAGTAGGTATTTTCATGGTTTCAGGCCAGAATGGGGGTGCTTTTCAAGAGGTTAAACCTGTATGAGTTCGTTTTTTTCTAATAAACACAAAAGAAAATATTTTGAGGAATGATGGTAAACCCACAGCAGATAGTGACCATTGACTCCCATAGTAGGAATAAAAAAATGATGGAATTTTTTAGGTTCAATGAAAATTCTTTCATAATTTATTCATCCTTGTGTTGTTTTAAACCTGTATGCATCAAGGCCGTAAGTTTGATTCTGGCATTGGTGGGGACATAAATAAAATTGTTGCATTGCAAGAACTGTTTGTCGCAGTTTACTTGACTTAAACTTCAGTGACATCTGCCCGCCACCCCCGGATCCATCCCAAATTTAATGTACTTTAATAAACAACTGGTTATGTCCTAGAGCCAAAAAGAAGAAAAGAAAATATGAATCCATATTTACTACATTGAAGAATATTCATTGTTATTTTATATTTCATTCTTAATTTAATTTAGCAAAAAATCCCAGTGTTGAAGTAGGTGTATGTATATTATGGTGTTTCCTGAACAACTTTTATGAACGCTTCTGTAGTTAACATTAAATCTTCTTTTACTTCATTAACAGACAGTTAATCAGTGTGAAAAAAGATAAGTTTAAAATGCAACCTTACGTTATGTCTACATCTATGAAATCATATTTGTGCCTTTTTTCTTTCATGGATTAGGGACCCCCTAAATAACTTGCCACCCCATTTATAAAAGTTTTAACGTAGTGTTTGCAACTCCTCAGGTTAACATGGGATTGTCGTTTATTGGAGAAAACACTGTTTTTGAATCATCATGTGATGCAACTTGTTCCGTATTTTGTGCATGAAACAGTTACAGTGGGTATAATAATGCTTTCTTCCTCACTTACCTACAGCTCGAATAATCACGCGCGTCTTGTTGAGCGAGCTTCGGCACGGTGTACAAAACAAATTCAATGCAGCTTACATTACACGCTAGCGAGTAAAGACAAGCCAATCATAAAGCGATGTTGTTAATGAGGCGGGACTAAAGAGATGACAATCCAATCATATTAGCGATGTGAGTTACGGAGGCGGGACTCATTGCAGAGAACGAGAGTTAACTGTTTATGTACCAAAATGGAGCATTTTTTTTCAGAACGGGATTGTAAAAGATTTCTAATATCATTTAATGATTCCTGAATAAAATATAATTAGTAAAACATAGAAAAACAAGAAACAGACGGACATCAGTGGTTATATATAAATACAGATTAATTGTTTGGTCGAAATTATTGCTAGGGACAATTCAGTCTTCCCTGAAAATTGGTAGGGACATGTCCCTAGCGTCCCACGCTAAATCTACGCCCATGGTATGCATTAGTTTTTTTTCTGATCAACACAAAAGGAAATATTTTGAGGAATGATGGTAAACCCACAGCAGATAGTGACCATTGACTCCCATAGTAGGAATAAAAAAATGATGGAATTTTATAGGTTCAATGAAAATTCTTTCATAATTTACTCATCCTTGTGTTGTTTTAAACCTGTATGCAGTAGTTTTTTTCTGATTAACACAAAAGAAAATATTTTGAGGAATGATGGTAAACCCACAGCAGATAGTGACCATTGACTCCCATAGTAGGATTAAAAAAATGATGGAATTTTATAGGTTCAATGAAAATTCTTTCATAATTTACTCATCCTCGTGTTCTTTTAAACGTGTATGCATTAGTTTTTTTTCTGATTAACACAAAAGAAAATATTTTGAGGAATGATAGTAAACCCACAGCAGATAGTGACCATTGACTCCCATAGTAGGAATAAAAAAATGATGGAATTTTATAGGTTCAATGAAAATTCTTTCATAATTTACTCATCCTTGTGTTGTTTTAAACCTGTATGCATTAGTTTTTTTCTGATTAACACAAAAGAAAATATTTTGAGGAATTATGGTAAACCCACAGCAGATAGTGACCGTTGACTCCCATAGTAGTAATAAAAAAATGATGGAATTTTATAGGTTCAATGAAAATTCTTTCATAATTTACTCATCCTCGTGTTCTTTTAAACGTGTATGCATTAGTTTTTTTTCTGATTAACACAAAAGAAAATATTTTGAGGAATGATGGTAAACCCACAGCAGATAGTGACCATTGACTCCCATAGTAGGAATAAAAAAATGATGGAATTTTATAGGTTCAATGAAAATTCTTTCATAATTTACTCATCCTCGTGTTCTTATAAACGTGTATGCATTAGTTTTTTTTCTGATTAACACAAAAGAAAATATTTTGAGGAATGATGGTAAACCCACAGCAGCTAGTGACCATTGACTTCCATAGTAGGAATAAAAAAATGAGGAATGAAAAATATTTTGAGGAATGATGGTAAACCCACAGCAGATAATGACCAATGACTCCCATAGTAGGAATAAAAAATGATGGTATTTAATAGGTTCAATGAAAATTCTTTCATAATTTACTCATCCTTGTGTTGTTTTAAACCTGTATGCATTAGTTTTTTTCTGATTAACACAAAAGAAAATATTTTGAGGAATGATGGTAAACCCACAGCAGATAGTGACCATTGACTCCCATAGTAGGAATAAAAAAATGATGGAATTTTATAGGTTCAATGAAAATTCTTTCATAATTTACTCATCCTCGTGTTCTTTTAAACGTGTATGCATTAGTTTTTTTTCTGATTAACACAAAAGAAAATATTTTGAGGAATGATAGTAAACCCACAGCAGATAGTGACCATTGACTCCCATAGTAGGAATAAAAAAATGATGGAATTTTATAGGTTCAATGAAAATTCTTTCATAATTAACTCATCCTTGTGTTGTTTTAAACCTGTATGCATTCGTTTTTTTCTAATAAACACAAAAGAAAATATTTTGAGGAATGATGGTAAACCCACATCAGATAGTGACCATTGACTCCCACAGTAGGAATAAAAAAATGATGGAAATTTATAGGTTCAATGAAAATTCTTTCATAATTTACTCATCCTTGTGTTGTTTTAAACCTGTATGCATTAGTTTTTTTCTGATTAACACAAAAGAAAATATTTTGAGGAGTGATGGTAAACCCACAGCAGATAATGACCATTGACTCCCATAGTAGGAATAAAAAAATGATGGAATTTTATAGGTTCAATGAAAATTCTTTCATAATTTACTCATCCTTGTGTTGTTTTAAACCTGTATACATTAGTTTTTTTCTGATTAACACAAACTAAAATATTTTGAGGAATGATGGTAAACCCACAGCAGATAGTGACCATTGACTCCCATAGTAGGAATAAAAAAAATGATGTAATTTAATAGGTACCATCAGCTGTGTGCTAATTATAATCTAATAATAATTTTTCATAATATTTTCTTCATCATTTATAAAGATACTTCCAAAATATTTTTTTCCTACTATGGAAGTCAATGGTAATTTATTTCATTATTTGCTTTACAGGCTTGCAGAGCTGATATGATGACGACTTAAACATCTTCGACACAACTGGAGGCACAACTTAAAGAGATAGTTCAATGAAAATTCTTTCATAATTTACTCATCCTCGTGTTGTTTTAAACCTGTATGCATTAGTTTTCTTCTGATTAACACAAAAGAAAATATTTTGAGGAATGATGGTAAACCCACAGCAGATAGTGACCATTGACTCCCATAGTAGGAATAAAAAAATGATGGAATTTTATAGGTTCAATGAAAATTCTTTCATAAGTTACTCATCCTTGTGTTGTTTTAAACCTGTATGCATTAGTTATTTTTCTGATTAACACAAAAGAAAATATTTTGAGGAATGATGGTAAACCCACAGCAGATAGTGACCATTGACTCCCATAGTAGGAATAAAAAAATGATGGAATTTTATAGGTTCAATGAAAATTCTTTCATAATTTACTCATCCTTGTGTTGTTTTAAACCTGTATGCATTAGTTATTTTTCTGATTAACACAAAAGAAAATATTTTGAGGAATGATAGTAAACCCACAGCAGATAGTGACCATTGACTCCCATAGTAGGATTAAAAAAATGATGGAATTTTATAGGTTCAATGAAAATTCTTTCATAATTTACTCATCCTCGTGTTCTTTTAAACGTGTATGCATTAGTTTTTTCTGATTAACACAAAAGAAAATATTTTGAGGAATGATGGTAAACCCACAGCAGATAGTGACCATTGACTCCCATAGTAGGAATAAAAAAATGATGGAATTTTATAGGTTCAATGAAAATTCTTTCATAATTTACTCATCCTTGTGTTGTTTTAAACCTGTATGCATTAGTTTTTTTCTGATTAACACAAAAGAAAATATTTTGAGGAATGATAGTAAACCCACAGCAGATAGTGACCATTGACTCCCATAGTAGGAATAAAAAATGATGGAATTTTATAGGTTCAATGAAAATTCTTTCATAATTTACTCATCCTTGTGTTGTTTTAAACCTGTATGCATTAGTTTTTTTCTGATTAACACAAAAGAAAATATTTTGAGGACTGATAGTAAACCCACAGCAGATAGTGACCATTGACTCCCATAGTAGGAATAAAAAAATGATGGAATTTTATAGGTTCAATGAAAATTCTTTCATAATTTACTCATCCTTGTGTTGTTTTAAACCTGTATGCATTAGTTTTTTTTCTGATTAACACAAAAGAAAATATTTTGAGGAATGATGGTAAACCCACAGCAGATAGTGACCATTGACTCCCATAGTAGGAATAAAAAAATGATGGAATTTTATAGGTTCAATGAAAATTCTTTCATAATTTACTCATCCTCGTGTTCTTTTAAACGTGTATGCATTAGTTTTTTTTCTGATTAACACAAAAGAAAATATTTTGAGGAATGATAGTAAACCCACAGCAGATAGTGACCATTGACTCCCATTGTAGGAATAAAAAAATGATGGAAATTTATAGGTTCAATGAAAATTCTTTCATAATTTACTCATCCTTGTGTTGTTTTAAACCTGTATGCATTAGTTTTTTTCTGATTAACACAAAAGAAAATATTTTGAGGAGTGATGGTAAACCCACAGCAGATAATGACCATTGACTCCCATAGTAGGAATAAAAAAATGATGGAATTTTATAGGTTCAATGAAAATTCTTTCATAATTTACTCATCCTTGTGTTGTTTTAAACCTGTATACATTAGTTTTTTTCTGATTAACACAAACTAAAATATTTTGAGGAATGATGGTAAACCCACAGCAGATAGTGACCATTGACTCCCATAGTAGGAATAAAAAAAATGATGTAATTTAATAGGTACCATCAGCTGTGTGCTAATTATAATCTAATAATAATTTTTCATAATATTTTCTTCATCATTTATAAAGATACTTCCAAAATATTTTTTTCCTACTATGGAAGTCAATGGTAATTTATTTCATTATTTGCTTTACAGGCTTGCAGAGCTGATATGATGACGACTTAAACATCTTCGACACAACTGGAGGCACAACTTAAAGAGATAGTTCAATGAAAATTCTTTCATAATTTACTCATCCTCGTGTTGTTTTAAACCTGTATGCATTAGTTTTCTTCTGATTAACACAAAAGAAAATATTTTGAGGAATGATGGTAAACCCACAGCAGATAGTGACCATTGACTCCCATAGTAGGAATAAAAAAATGATGGAATTTTATAGGTTCAATGAAAATTCTTTCATAATTTACTCATCCTTGTGTTGTTTTAAACCTGTATGCATTAGTTATTTTTCTGATTAACACAAAAGAAAATATTTTGAGGAATGATGGTAAACCCACAGCAGATAGTGACCATTGACTCCCATAGTAGGAATAAAAAAATGATGGAATTTTATAGGTTCAATGAAAATTCTTTCATAATTTACTCATCCTTGTGTTGTTTTAAACCTGTATGCATTAGTTTTTTTTTCTGATTAACACAAAAGAAAATATTTTGAGGAATGATGGTAAACCCACAGCAGATAGTGACCATTGACTCCCATAGTAGGATTAAAAAAAGGATGGAATTTTATAGGTTCAATGAAAATTCTTTCATAATTTACTCATCCTCGTGTTCTTTTAAACGTGTATGCATTAGTTTTTTCTGATTAACACAAAAGAAAATATTTTGAGGAATGATGGTAAACCCACAGCAGATAGTGACCATTGACTCCCATAGTAGGAATAAAAAAATGATGGAATTTTATAGGTTCAATGAAAATTCTTTCATAATTTACTCATCCTTGTGTTGTTTTAAACCTGTATGCATTAGTTTTTTTCTGATTAACACAAAAGAAAATATTTTGAGGACTGATAGTAAACCCACAGCAGATAGTGACCATTGACTCCCATAGTAGGAATAAAAAAATGATGGAATTTTATAGGTTCAATGAAAATTCTTTCATAATTTACTCATCCTTGTGTTGTTTTAAACCTGTATGCATTAGTTTTTTTCTAATAAACACAAAAGAAAATATTTTGAGGAATGATAGTAAACCCACAGCAGATAGTGACCATTGACTCCCATAGTAGGAATAAAAAAATGATGGAATTTTATAGGTTCAATGAAAATTCTTTCATAATTTACTCATCCTCGTGTTCTTTTAAACGTGTATGCATTAGTTTTTTTTCTGATTAACACAAAAGAAAATATTTTGAGGAATGATAGTAAACCCACAGCAGATAGTGACCATTGACTCCCATTGTAGGAATAAAAAAATGATGGAATTTTATAGGTTCAATGAAAATTCTTTCATAATTTACTCATCCTCGTGTTCTTTTAAACGTGTATGCATTAGTTTTTTTTCTGATTAACACAAAAGAAAATATTTCGAGGAATGATAGTAAACCCACAGCAGATAGTGACCATTGACTCCCATAGTAGGAATAAAAAAATGATGGAATTTTATAGGTTCAATGAAAATTCTTTCATAATTTACTCATCCTTGTGTTGTTTTAAACCTGTATGCATTAGTTTTTTTCTGATTAACACAAAAGAAAATATTTTGAGGAATGATGGTAAACCCACAGCAGATAGTGACCATTGACTCCCATAGTAGGAATAAAAAAATGATGGAATTTTATAGGTTCAATGAAAATTCTTTCATAATTCACTCATCCTCGTGTTCTTTTAAACGTGTATGCATTAGTTTTTTTTTTCTGATTAACACAAAAGAAAATATTTTGAGGAATGATAGTAAACCCACAGCAGATAGTGACCATTGACTCCCATAGTAGGAATAAAAAAATGATGGAATTTTATAGGTTCAATGAAAATTCTTTCATAATTTACTCATCCTTGTGTTGTTTTAAACCTGTATGCATTAGTTTTTTTCTGATTAACACAAAAGAAAATATTTTGAGGAATGATGGTAAACCCACAGCAGATAATGACCATTGACTCCCATAGTAGGAATAAAAAAATGATGGAATTTTATAGGTTCAATGAAAATTCTTTCATAATTTACTCATCCTTGTGTTGTTTTAAACCTGTATGCATTAGTTTTTTTCTGATTAACACAAAAGAAAATATTTTGAGGAATGATGGTAAACCCACAGCAGATAGTGACCATTGACTCCCATAGTAGGAATAAAAAAATGATGGAATTTTATAGGTTCAATGAAAATTCTTTCATAATTTACTCATCCTTGTGTTGTTTTAAACCTGTATGCATTCGTTTTTTTCTAATAAACACAAAAGAAAATATTTTGAAGAATGATGGTAAACCCACAGCAGATAGTGACCATTGACTCCCATAGTAGGAATAAAAAAATGATGGAATTTTATAGGTTCAATGAAACTTCTTTCATAATTTACTCATCCTTGTGTTGTTTTAAACCTGTATGCATTAGTTTTTTTCTGATTAACACAAAAGAAAATATTTTGAGGAATGATGGTAAACCCACAGCAGATAGTGACCATTGACTCCCATAGTAGGAATAAAAAAATGATGGAATTTTATAGGTTCAATGAAAATTCTTTCATAATTTGCTCATCCTTGTGTTGTTTTAAACCTGTATGCATTAGTTTTTTTCTGATTAACACAAAAGAAAATATTTTGAGGAATGATGGTAAACCCACAGCAGATAATGACCATTGACTCCCATAGTAGGAATAAAAAAATGATGGAATTTTATAGGTTCAATGAAAATTCTTTCATAATTTACTCATCCTCGTGTTCTTTTAAACGTGTATGCATTAGTTTTTTTTCTGATTAACACAAAAGAAAATATTTTGAGGAATGATAGTAAACCCACAGCAGATAGTGACCATTGACTCCCATAGTAGGAATAAAAAAATGATGGAATTTTATAGGTTCAATGAAAATTCTTTCATAATTTACTCATCCTTGTGTTGTTTTAATCCTGTATGCATTAGTTTTTTTCTGATTAACACAAAAGAAAATATTTTGAGGAATGATGGTAAACCCACAGCAGATAATGACCATTGACTCATAAAAAAATTATGGAATTTTATAGGTTCAATGAAAATTCTTTCATAATTTACTCATCCTTGTGTTGTTTTAAACCTGTATGCATTAATTTTTTTCTGATTAACACAAAAGAAAATATTTTGAGGAATGATAGTAAACCCACAGCAGATAGTGACCATTGACTCCCATAGTAGGAATAAAAAAATGATGGAATTTTATAGGTTCAATGAAAATTCTTTCATAATTTACTCATCCTTGTGTTGTTTTAAACCTGTATGCATTAGTTTTTTTCTGATTAACACAAAAGAAAATATTTTGAGGAATGATGGTAAACCCACAGCAGATAATGACCATTGACTCCCAAAGTAGGAATAAAAAAATTTTGGAATTTTATAGGTTCAATGAAAATTCTTTCATAATTTACTCATCCTTGTGTTGTTTTAAACCTGTATGCATTAGTTTTTTTCTGATTAACACAAAAGAAAATATTTTGAGGAATGATAGTAAACCCACAGCAGATAGTGACCATTGACTCCCATAGTAGGAATAAAAAAATGATGGAATTTTATAGGTTCAATGAAAATTCTTTCATAATTTACTCATCCTTGTTTTGTTTTAAACCTGTATGCATTAGTTTTTTTCTGATTAACACAAAAGAAAATATTTTGAGGAATGTGGGTAAACCCACAGCAGATAGTGATCATTGACTCCCATAGTAGGAATAAAAAAATGATGGAATTTTATGGGTTCAAAGAAAATTCTTTAATAATATACTCATCCTTGTGTTGTTTTAAACCTGTATGCATTAGTTTTTTTCTGATTAACACAAAAGAAAATATTTTGAGGAATGATGGTAAACCCACAGCAGATAGTGACCATTGACTCCCATAGTAGGAATAAAAAAATGATGGAATTTTATAGGTTCAATGAAAATTCTTTCATAATTGACTCATCCTTGTGTTGTTTTAAACCTGTATGCATTCGTTTTTTTCTAATAAACACAAAAGAAAATATTTTGAGGAATGATGGTAAACCCACAGCAGATAGTGACCATTGACTCCCATAGTAGGAATAAAAAAATGATGGAATTTAATAGGTTCAATGAAAATTCTTTCATAATTCACTCATCGTCGTGTTGTTTTAAACCTGTATGCATTAGTTTTTTTCTGATTGACACAAAAGAAAATATTTTGAGGAATGATGGTAAACCCACAGCAGATAGTGACCATTGACTTCCATAGTAGGAATAAAAAAATGATGGAATTTTATAGGTTCAATGAAAATTCTTTCATAATTTACTCATCCTTGTGTTGTTTTAAACCTGTATGCATTAGTTTTTTTCTGATTAACACAAAAGAAAATATTTTGAGGAATGATAGTAAACCCACAGCAGATAGTGACCATTGACTCCCATAGTAGGAATAAAAAAATGATGGAATTTTATAGGTTCAATGAAAATTCTTTCATAATTTACTCATCCTTGTGTTGTTTTAAACCTGTATGCATTAGTTTTTTTCTGATTGACACAAAACAAAATATTTTGAGGAATGATGGTAAACCCACAGCAGATAGTGACCATTGACTCCCATAGTAGGAATAAAAAATGATGGAATTTTATAGGTTCAATGAAAATTCTTTCATAATTTACTCATCCTTGTGTTGTTTTAAACCTGTATGCATTCGTTTTTTTCTAATAAACACAAAAGAAAATATTTTGAGGAATGATGGTAAACCCACATCAGATAGTGACCATTGACTCCCACAGTAGGAATAAAAAAATGATGGAAATTTATAGGTTCAATGAAAATTCTTTCATAATTTACTCATCCTTGTGTTGTTTTAAACCTGTATGCATTAGTTTTTTTTCTGATTAACACAAAAGAAAATATTTTGAGGAGTGATGGTAAACCCACAGCAGATAATGACCATTGACTCCCATAGTAGGAATAAAAAAATGATGGAATTTTATAGGTTCAATGAAAATTCTTTCATAATTTACTCATCCTTGTGTTGTTTTAAACCTGTATACATTAGTTTTTTTCTGATTAACACAAACTAAAATATTTTGAGGAATGATGGTAAACCCACAGCAGTTAGTGACCATTGACTCCCATAGTAGGAATAAAAAAAATGATGTAATTTAATAGGTACCATCAGCTGTGTGCTAATTATAATCTAATAATAATTTTTCATAATATTTTCTTCATCATTTATAAAGATACTTCCAAAATATTTTTTTCCTACTATGGAAGTCAATGGTAATTTATTTCATTATTTGCTTTACAGGCTTGCAGAGCTGATATGATGACGACTTAAACATCTTCGACACAACTGGAGGCACAACTTAAAGAGATAGTTCAATGAAAATTCTTTCATAATTTACTCATCCTCGTGTTGTTTTAAACCTGTATGCATTAGTTTTCTTCTGATTAACACAAAAGAAAATATTTTGAGGAATGATGGTAAACCCACAGCAGATAATGACCATTGACTCATAAAAAAATTATGGAATTTTTTAGGTTCAATGAAAATTCTTTCATAATTTATTCATCCTTGTGTTGTTTTAAACCTGTATGCATTAGTTTTTTTTCTAATAAACACAAAAGGAAATATTTTGAGGAATGATGGTAAACCCACAGCAGATAGTGACCATTGACTCCCATAGTAGGAATAAAAAAATGATGGAATTTTATAGGTTCAATGAAAATTCTTTCATAATTTACTCATCCTTGTGTTGTTTTAAACCTGTATGCATTAGTTTTTTTTCTAATAAACACAAAAGGAAATATTTTGAGGAATGATGGTAAACCCACAGCAGATAGTGACCATTGACTCCCATAGTAGGAATAAAAAAATGATGGAATTTTATAGGTTCAATGAAAATTCTTTCATAATTTATTCATCCTTGTGTTGTTTTAAACCTGTATGCATTCGTTTTTTTTCTAATAAACACAAAATAAAATATTTTGAGGAATGATGGTAAACCCACAGCAGATAGTGACCATTGACTCCCATAGTAGGAATAAAAAAATGATGGAATTTTTTAGGTTCAATGAAAATTCTTTCATAATTTATTCATCCTTGTGTTGTTTTAAACCTGTATGCATTAGTTTTTTTCTGATCAACACAAAAGAAAATATTTTGAGGAATGATGGTAAACCCACAGCAGATAGTGACCCACTGACTCCCATAGTAGGAATAAAAAAATGATGGAATTTTATAGGTTCAATGAAAATTCTTTCATAATTTACTCATCCTTGTGTTGTTTTAAACCTGTATGCATTAGTTTTTTTTCTAATAAACACAAAAGGAAATATTTTGAGGAATGATGGTAAACCCACAGCAGATAGTGACCATTGACTCCCATAGTAGGAATAAAAAAATGATGGAATTTTTTAGGTTCAATGAAAATTCTTTCATAATTTATTCATCCTTGTGTTGTTTTAAACCTGTATGCATTAGTTTTTTTCTGATCAACACAAAAGAAAATATTTTGAGGAATGATGGTAAACCCACAGCAGATAGTGACCATTGACTCCCATAGTAGGAATAAAAAATGATGGAATTTTATAGGTTCAATGAAAATTCTTACATAATTACTCATCCTTGTGTTGTTTTAAACCTGTATGCATTAGTTTTTTTCTGATTAACACAAAAGAAAATATTTTGAGGAATGATAGTAAACCCACAGCAGATAGTGACCATTGACTCCCATAGTAGGAATAAAAAAATGATGGAATTTTATAGGTTCAATGAAAATTCTTTCATAATTTACTCATCCTTGTGTTGTTTTAAACCTGTATGCATTATTTTTTTTCTGATTAACACAAAAGAAAATATTTTGAGGAATGATGGTAAACCCACAGCAGATAGTGACCATTGACTCCCATAGTAGAAATAAAAAAATGATGGAATGTTTTAGGTTCAATGAAAATTCTTTCATAATTTATTCATCCTCGTGTTGTTTTAAACCTATATGCATTAGTTTTTTTCTAATAAACACAAAAGAAAATATTTTGAGGAATGATGGTAAACCCACAGCAGATAGTGAACATTGACTCCCATAGTAGGAATAAAAAAATGATGGAATTTTATAGGTTCAATGAAAATTCTTTCATAATTTACTCATCCTCGTGTTCTTTCAGGGGCGTTGCTAGACATAAAGCTCTACTGGGGCACAGGCCCCCCATTTTTTTTTTTTTTACTTTTTCTTGAAAGCCTGCGGTGTGCAAGATACAATTTCCTTTGCTTAACCCACTATTCCAACATTGCAACAAGTACTGGGAAAGACAAACATTTATTTAAAAATATTTAAGTATCATCTTCATATATACATATATACAACATAATTAACATGTTTAAAGGCATAAAATGTTTGGAAATAATGGCTGGAGAGAAAAAAATGTTATGCACATTTGCATTTTACATAACAATGATTAATAACTTCTTTTTTTATTTTTAAGAATATTTTCATTTTATGACTACTAAAAAATCTATCTTAGTTACTGCTAACTGATTATGTAATGACCTAGAGCTAGTGAACTAAATATTAATTTCATATCTGAAAATACAGAACAGTATAACACAGTTTTTGTATGTGAACAATGCAATTTTATAGACTATTGACAGAGGTTTTCCTGAAATTTTCCCTCTAATGTTTAAGCCCTGACAGGGTAGGATGTTATGTGTCTTTACTCCCTTAAATTCATCATCTCTCATTTTTCCTTCCCTTTTCCTGCTTTGCACAAAACATTTCTGATGTCCATCACATGCGTCACTGAGATTTTCATTATTATTTAGAAACTTACTTTAGTCTCGCCATGTTTTCATAAACCAACTCAACCGCGTGTACTTTGTATGCGGCTGTGCACGGAAAAACAGTCGCGTGCACGCCTCAATTCATGTCCGCGTCCGCGCACCCATTCATGTCCGTGCGCGGACGCGGACATGAATTGAGGCGTGCACGCGTCAGTGCGACTGTTGCGTCGCTTTTTCAAACGTGAATTGGGTAACTACATTGCATATAGATCCGTTTTGCCGCGATTGTCTTTGTAAAGGAATAAACTAGTTAACTGCTAAAATGTAAACTTGAGATTTACACAGGGGCACAAAAGATTTACACTGGGGCACGTGCCCCAGTAAAAGGGGTCTAGCGACGCCCCTGTGTTCTTTTAAACGTGTATGCATTAGTTTTTTTTCTGATTAACACAAAAGAAAATATTTTGAGGAATGATAGTAAACCCACAGCAGATAGTGACCATTGACTCCCTTAGTAGGAATAAAAAAATGATGGAATTTTTTAGGTTCAATGAAAATTCTTTCATAATTTATTCATCCTCGTGTTGTTTTAAACCTGTATGCATTCGTTTTTTTCTAATAAACACAAAAGAAAATATTTTGAGGAATGATGGTAAACCCACAGCAGATAGTGACCATTGACTCCCATAGTAGGAATAAAAAAATGATGGAATTTTATAGGTTCAATGAAAATTCTTTCATAATTTACTCATCCTTGTGTTGTTTTAAACCTGTATGCATTAGTTTTTTTCTGATCAACACAAAAGAAAATATTTTGAGGAATGATGGTAAACCCACAGCAGATAGTGACCCACTGACTCCCATAGTAGGAATAAAAAAATGATGGAATTTTATAGGTTCAATGAAAATTCTTTCATAATTTATTCATCCTCCTGTTGTTTTAAACCTGTATGCATTCGTTTTTTTCTAATAAACACAAATGAAAATATTTTGAGGAATGATGGTAAACCCACAGCAGATAGTGACCATTGACTCCCATAGTAGGAATAAAAAAATGATGGAATTTTTTAGGTTCAATGAAAATTCTTTCATAATGTATTCATCCTCGTGTTGTTTTAAACCTGTATGCATTCGTTTTTTTCTAATAAACACAAAAGAAAATATTTTGAGGAATGATGGTAAACCCACAGCAGATAGTGACCATTGACTCCCATAGTAGGAATAAAAAAATGATGGAATTTTATAGGTTCAATGAAAATTCTTTCATAATTTACTCATCCTTGTGTTGTTTTAAACCTGTATGCATTAGTTTTTTTCTGATCAACACAAAAGAAAATATTTTGAGGAATGATGGTAAACCCACAGCAGATAGTGACCATTGACTCCGATAGTAGGAATAAAAAAATGATGGAATTTTATAGGTTCAATGAAAATTCTTTCATAATTACTCATCCTTGTGTTGTTTTAAACCTGTATGCATTCGTTTTTATCTAATAAACACAAAAGAAAATATTTTGAGGAATGATGGTAAACCCACAGCAGATAGTGACCATTGACTCCCATAGTAGGAATAAAAAAATGATGGAATTTTATAGGTTCAATGAAAATTCTTTCATAATTTACTCATCCTCGTGTTCTTTTAAACGTGTATGCATTAGTTTTTTTCTGATTAACACAAAAGAAAATATTTTGAGGAATGATAGTAAACCCACAGCAGATAGTGACCATTAACTCCCATAGTAGGAATAAAAAAATGATGGAATTTTATAGGTTCAATGAAAATTCTTTCATAATTTACTCATCCTTGTGTTGTTTTAAACCTGTATGCATTAGTTTTTTTCTGATTAACACAAAAGAAAATATTTTGAGGAATGATGGTAAACCCACAGCAGATAGTGACCATTGACTCCCATAGTAGGATTAAAAAAATGATGGAATTTTATAGGTTCAATGAAAATTCTTTCATAATTTACTCATCCTAGTGTTCTTTTAAACGTGTATGCATTAGTTTTTTTTCTGATTAACACAAAAGAAAATATTTTGAGGAATGATAGTAAACCCACAGCAGATAGTGACCATTGACTCCCATAGTAGGAATAAAAAAATGATGGAATTTTATAGGTTCAATGAAAATTCTTTCATAATTTACTCATCCTTGTGTTGTTTTAAACCTGTATGCATTAGTTTTTTTCTGATTAACACAAAAGAAAATATTTTGAGGAATGATGGTAAACCCACAGCAGATAGTGACCATTGACTCCCATAGTAGGAATAAAAAAATGATGGAATTTTATAGGTTCAATGAAAATTCTTTCATAATTTATTCATCCTTGTGTTGTTTTAAACCTGTATGCATTCGTTTTTTTCTAATAAACACAAAAGAAAATATTTTGAGGAATGATGGTAAACCCACAGCAGATAGTGACCATTGACTCCCATAGTAGGAATAAAAAAATGATGGAATTTTTTAGGTTCAATGAAAATTCTTTCATAATTTATTCATCCTTGTGTTGTTTTAAACCTGTATGCATTAGTTTTTTTCTGATCAACACAAAAGAAAATATTTTGAGGAATGATGGTAAACCCACAGCAGATAGTGACCCACTGACTCCCATAGTAGGAATAAAAAAATGATGGAATTTTATAGGTTCAATGAAAATTCTTTCATAATTTACTCATCCTTGTGTTGTTTTAAACCTGTATGCATTAGTTTTTTTCTAATAAACACAAAAGAAAATATTTTGAGGAATGATGGTAAACCCACAGCAGATAGTGACCATTGACTCCCATAGTAGGAATAAAAAAATGATGGAATTTTATAGGTTCAATGAAAATTCTTTCATAATTTACTCATCCTTGTGTTGTTTTAAACCTGTATGCAGTAGTTTTTTTCTGATTACCACAAAAGAAAATATTTTGAGGAATGATGGTAAACCCACAGCAGATAGTGACCATTGACTCCCATAGTAGGATTAAAAAATGATGGAATTTTATAGGTTCAATGAAAATTCTTTCATAATTTATTCATCCTTGTGTTGTTTTAAACCTGTATGCATTAGTTTTTTTCTGATCAACACAAAAGAAAATATTTTGAGGAATGATGGTAAACCCACAGCAGATAGTGACCATTGACTCCCATAGTAGGAATAAAAAAATGATGGAATTTTTTAGGTTCAATGAAAATTCTTTCATAATTTACTCATCCTTGTGTTGTTTTAAACCTGTATGCATTAGTTTTTTTCTGATCAACACAAAAGAAAATATTTTGAGGAATGATGGTAAACCCACAGCAGATAGTGACCCACTGACTCCCATAGTAGGAATAAAAAAAGATGGAATTTTATAGGTTCAATGAAAATTCTTTCATAATTTACTCATCCTCGTGTTCTTTTAAACGTGTATGCATTAGTTTTTTTTCTGATTAACACAAAAGAAAATATTTTGAGGAATGATAGTAAACCCACAGCAGATAGTGACCATTGACTCCCATAGTAGGAATAAAAAAATGATGGAATTTTTTAGGTTCAATGAAAATTCTTTCATAATTTATTCATCCTCGTGTTGTTTTAAACCTGTATGCATTCGTTTTTTTCTAATAAACACAAAAGAAAATATTTTGAGGAATGATGGTAAACCCACAGCAGATAGTGACCATTGACTCCCATAGTAGGAATAAAAAAATTATGGAATTTTATAGGTTCAATGAAAATTCTTTCATAATTTACTCATCCTTGTGTTGTTTTAAACCTGTATGCATTAGTTTTTTTCTGATCAACACAAAAGAAAATATTCTGAGGAATGATGGTAAACCCACAGCAGATAGTGACCCACTGACTCCCATAGTAGGAATAAAAAAATGATGGAATTTTATAGGTTCAATGAAAATTCTTTCATAATTTATTCATCCTTGTGTTGTTTTAAACCTGTATGCATTCGTTTTTTTCTAATAAACACAAAATAAAATATTTTGAGGAATGATGGTAAACCCACAGCAGATAGTGACCATTGACTCCCATAGTAGGAATAAAAAAATGATGGAATTTTTTAGGTTCAATGAAAATTCTTTCATAATTTATTCATCCTTGTGTTGTTTTAAACCTGTATGCATTAGTTTTTTTCTGATCAACACAAAAGAAAATATTTTGAGGAATGATGGTAAACCCACAGCAGATAGTGACCCACTGACTCCCATAGTAGGAATAAAAAAATGATGGAATTTTATTGGTTCAATGAAAATTCTTTCATAATTTACTCATCCTTGTGTTGTTTTAAACCTGTATGCATTAGTTTTTTTTCTAATAAACACAAAAGGAAATATTTTGAGGAATGATGGTAAACCCACAGCAGATAGTGACCATTGACTCCCATAGTAGGAATAAAAAAATGATGGAATTTTTTAGGTTCAATGAAAATTCTTTCATAATTTATTCATCCTTGTGTTGTTTTAAACCTGTATGCATTAGTTTTTTTCCGATCAACACAAAAGAAAATATTTTGAGGAATGATGGTAAACCCACAGCAGATAGTGACCCACTGACTCCCATAGTAGGAATAAAAAAATGATGGAATTTTATAGGTTCAATGAAAATTCTTTCATAATTTACTCATCCTTGTGTTTTTTTTAACCTGTATGCATTAGTTTTTTTTCTAATAAACACAAAAGGAAATATTTTGAGGAATGATGGTAAACCCACAGCAGATAGTGACCATTGACTCCCATAGTAGGAATAAAAAAATTATGGAATTTTATAGGTTCAATGAAAATTCTTTCATAATTTACTCATCCTTGTGTTGTTTTAAACCTGTATGCAGTAGTTTTTTTCTGATTAACACAAAAGAAAATATTTTGAGGAATGATGGTAAACCCACAGCAGATAGTGACCTCTGACTCCCATAGTAGGATTAAAAAAATGATGGAATTTTATAGGTTCAATGAAAATTCTTTCATAATTTACTCATCCTCTTGTTCTTTTAAACGTGTATGCATTAGTTTTTTTTCTGATTAACACAAAAGAAAATATTTTGAGGAATGATAGTAAACCCACAGCAGATAGTGACCATTGACTCCCATAGTAGGAATAAAAAAATGATGGAATTTTATAGGTTCAATGAAAATTCTTTCATAATTTACTCATCCTTGTGTTGTTTTAAACCTGTATGCAGTAGTTTTTTTCTGATTAACACAAAAGAAAATATTTTGAGGAATGATGGTAAACCCACAGCAGATAGTGACCTCTGACTCCCATAGTAGGATTAAAAAAATGATGGAATTTTATAGGTTCAATGAAAATTCTTTCATAATTTACTCATCCTCTTGTTCTTTTAAACGTGTATGCATTAGTTTTTTTTCTGATTAACACAAAAGAAAATATTTTGAGGAATGATAGTAAACCCACAGCAGATAGTGACCATTGACTCCCATAGTAGGAATAAAAAAATGATGGAATTTTATAGGTTCAATGAAAATTCTTTCATAATTTACTCATCCTTGTGTTGTTTTAAACCTGTATGCATTAGTTTTTTTCTGATTAACACAAAAGAAAATATTTTGAGGAATGATGGTAAACCCACAGCAGATAGTGACCATTGACTCCCATAGTAGAAATAAAAAAATGATGGAATGTTTTAGGTTCAATGAAAATTCTTTCATAATTTATTCATCCTCGTGTTGTTTTAAACCTATATGCATTAGTTTTTTTCTAATAAACACAAAAGAAAATATTTTGAGGAATGATGGTAAACCCACAGCAGATAGTGAACATTGACTCCCATAGTAGGAATAAAAAAATGATGGAATTTTATAGGTTCAATGAAAATTCTTTCATAATTTACTCATCCTCGTGTTCTTTTAAACGTGTATGCATTAGTTTTTTTTCTGATTAACACAAAAGAAAATATTTTGAGGAATGATAGTAAACCCACAGCAGATAGTGACCATTGACTCCCATAGTAGGAATAAAAAAATGATGGAATTTTTTAGGTTCAATGAAAATTCTTTCATAATTTATTCATCCTCGTGTTGTTTTAAACCTGTATGCATTCGTTTTTTTCTAATAAACACAAAAGAAAATATTTTGAGGAATGATGGTAAACCCACAGCAGATAGTGACCATTGACTCCCATAGTAGGAATAAAAAAATGATGGAATTTTATAGGTTCAATGAAAATTCTTTCATAATTTACTCATCCTTGTGTTGTTTTAAACCTGTATGCATTAGTTTTTTTCTGATTAACACAAAAGAAAATATTTTGAGGAATGATGGTAAACCCACAGCAGATAGTGACCATTGACTCCCATAGTAGAAATAAAAAAATGATGGAATGTTTTAGGTTCAATGAAAATTCTTTCATAATTTATTCATCCTCGTGTTGTTTTAAACCTATATGCATTAGTTTTTTTCTAATAAACACAAAAGAAAATATTTTGAGGAATGATGGTAAACCCACAGCAGATAGTGAACATTGACTCCCATAGTAGGAATAAAAAAATGATGGAATTTTATAGGTTCAATGAAAATTCTTTCATAATTTACTCATCCTCGTGTTCTTTTAAACGTGTATGCATTAGTTTTTTTTCTGATTAACACAAAAGAAAATATTTTGAGGAATGATAGTAAACCCACAGCAGATAGTGACCATTGACTCCCATAGTAGGAATAAAAAAATGATGGAATTTTTTAGGTTCAATGAAAATTCTTTCATAATTTATTCATCCTCGTGTTGTTTTAAACCTATATGCATTCGTTTTTTTCTAATAAACACAAAAGAAAATATTTTGAGGAATGATGGTAAACCCACAGCAGATAGTGACCATTGACTCCCATAGTAGGAATAAAAAAATGATGGAATTTTATAGGTTCAATGAAAATTCTTTCATAATTTACTCATCCTTGTGTTGTTTTAAACCTGTATGCATTAGTTTTTTTCTGATCAACACAAAAGAAAATATTTTGAGGAATGATGGTAAACCCACAGCAGATAGTGACCCACTGACTCCCATAGTAGGAATAAAAAAATGATGGAATTTTATAGGTTCAATGAAAATTCTTTCATAATTTATTCATCCTCCTGTTGTTTTAAACCTGTATGCATTCGTTTTTTTCTAATAAACACAAATGAAAATATTTTGAGGAATGATGGTAAACCCACAGCAGATAGTGACCATTGACTCCCATAGTAGGAATAAAAAAATGATGGAATTTTTTGGGTTCAATGAAAATTCTTTCATAATGTATTCATCCTCGTGTTGTTTTAAACCTGTATGCATTCGTTTTTTTCTAATAAACACAAAAGAAAATATTTTGAGGAATGATGGTAAACCCACAGCAGATAGTGACCATTGACTCCCATAGTAGGAATAAAAAAATGATGGAATTTTATAGGTTCAATGAAAATTCTTTCATAATTTACTCATCCTTGTGTTGTTTTAAACCTGTATGCATTAGTTTTTTTCTGATCAACACAAAAGAAAATATTTTGAGGAATGATGGTAAACCCACAGCAGATAGTGACCATTGACTCCCATAGTAGGATTAAAAAAATGATGGAATTTTATAGGTTCAATGAAAATTCTTTCATAATTACTCATCCTTGTGTTGTTTTAAACCTGTATGCATTAGTTTTTTTCTGATCAACACAAAAGAAAATATTTTGAGGAATGATGGTAAACCCACAGCAGATAGTGACCCACTGACTCCCATAGTAGGAATAAAAAAATGATGGAATTTTATTGGTTCAATGAAAATTCTTTCATAATTTACTCATCCTTGTGTTGTTTTAAACCTGTATGCATTAGTTTTTTTTCTAATAAACACAAAAGGAAATATTTTGAGGAATGATGGTAAACCCACAGCAGATAGTGACCATTGACTCCCATAGTAGGAATAAAAAAATGATGGAATTTTTTAGGTTCAATGAAAATTCTTTCATAATTTATTCATCCTTGTGTTGTTTTAAACCTGTATGCATTAGTTTTTTTCCGATCAACACAAAAGAAAATATTTTGAGGAATGATGGTAAACCCACAGCAGATAGTGACCCACTGACTCCCATAGTAGGAATAAAAAAATGATGGAATTTTATAGGTTCAATGAAAATTCTTTCATAATTTACTCATCCTTGTGTTTTTTTTAACCTGTATGCATTAGTTTTTTTTCTAATAAACACAAAAGGAAATATTTTGAGGAATGATGGTAAACCCACAGCAGATAGTGACCATTGACTCCCATAGTAGGAATAAAAAAATTATGGAATTTTATAGGTTCAATGAAAATTCTTTCATAATTTACTCATCCTTGTGTTGTTTTAAACCTGTATGCAGTAGTTTTTTTCTGATTAACACAAAAGAAAATATTTTGAGGAATGATGGTAAACCCACAGCAGATAGTGACCTCTGACTCCCATAGTAGGATTAAAAAAATGATGGAATTTTATAGGTTCAATGAAAATTCTTTCATAATTTACTCATCCTCTTGTTCTTTTAAACGTGTATGCATTAGTTTTTTTTCTGATTAACACAAAAGAAAATATTTTGAGGAATGATAGTAAACCCACAGCAGATAGTGACCATTGACTCCCATAGTAGGAATAAAAAAATGATGGAATTTTATAGGTTCAATGAAAATTCTTTCATAATTTACTCATCCTTGTGTTGTTTTAAACCTGTATGCATTAGTTTTTTTCTGATTAACACAAAAGAAAATATTTTGAGGAATGATGGTAAACCCACAGCAGATAGTGACCATTGACTCCCATAGTAGAAATAAAAAAATGATGGAATGTTTTAGGTTCAATGAAAATTCTTTCATAATTTATTCATCCTCGTGTTGTTTTAAACCTATATGCATTAGTTTTTTTCTAATAAACACAAAAGAAAATATTTTGAGGAATGATGGTAAACCCACAGCAGATAGTGAACATTGACTCCCATAGTAGGAATAAAAAAATGATGGAATTTTATAGGTTCAATGAAAATTCTTTCATAATTTACTCATCCTCGTGTTCTTTTAAACGTGTATGCATTAGTTTTTTTTCTGATTAACACAAAAGAAAATATTTTGAGGAATGATAGTAAACCCACAGCAGATAGTGACCATTGACTCCCATAGTAGGAATAAAAAAATGATGGAATTTTTTAGGTTCAATGAAAATTCTTTCATAATTTATTCATCCTCGTGTTGTTTTAAACCTGTATGCATTCGTTTTTTTCTAATAAACACAAAAGAAAATATTTTGAGGAATGATGGTAAACCCACAGCAGATAGTGACCATTGACTCCCATAGTAGGAATAAAAAAATGATGGAATTTTATAGGTTCAATGAAAATTCTTTCATAATTTACTCATCCTTGTGTTGTTTTAAACCTGTATGCATTAGTTTTTTTCTGATTAACACAAAAGAAAATATTTTGAGGAATGATGGTAAACCCACAGCAGATAGTGACCATTGACTCCCATAGTAGAAATAAAAAAATGATGGAATGTTTTAGGTTCAATGAAAATTCTTTCATAATTTATTCATCCTCGTGTTGTTTTAAACCTATATGCATTAGTTTTTTTCTAATAAACACAAAAGAAAATATTTTGAGGAATGATGGTAAACCCACAGCAGATAGTGAACATTGACTCCCATAGTAGGAATAAAAAAATGATGGAATTTTATAGGTTCAATGAAAATTCTTTCATAATTTACTCATCCTCGTGTTCTTTTAAACGTGTATGCATTAGTTTTTTTTCTGATTAACACAAAAGAAAATATTTTGAGGAATGATAGTAAACCCACAGCAGATAGTGACCATTGACTCCCATAGTAGGAATAAAAAAATGATGGAATTTTTTAGGTTCAATGAAAATTCTTTCATAATTTATTCATCCTCGTGTTGTTTTAAACCTGTATGCATTCGTTTTTTTCTAATAAACACAAAAGAAAATATTTTGAGGAATGATGGTAAACCCACAGCAGATAGTGACCATTGACTCCCATAGTAGGAATAAAAAAATGATGGAATTTTATAGGTTCAATGAAAATTCTTTCATAATTTACTCATCCTTGTGTTGTTTTAAACCTGTATGCATTAGTTTTTTTCTGATCAACACAAAAGAAAATATTTTGAGGAATGATGGTAAACCCACAGCAGATAGTGACCCACTGACTCCCATAGTAGGAATAAAAAAATGATGGAATTTTATAGGTTCAATGAAAATTCTTTCATAATTTATTCATCCTCCTGTTGTTTTAAACCTGTATGCATTCGTTTTTTTCTAATAAACACAAATGAAAATATTTTGAGGAATGATGGTAAACCCACAGCAGATAGTGACCATTGACTCCCATAGTAGGAATAAAAAAATGATGGAATTTTTTGGGTTCAATGAAAATTCTTTCATAATGTATTCATCCTCGTGTTGTTTTAAACCTGTATGCATTCGTTTTTTTCTAATAAACACAAAAGAAAATATTTTGAGGAATGATGGTAAACCCACAGCAGATAGTGACCATTGACTCCCATAGTAGGAATAAAAAAATGATGGAATTTTATAGGTTCAATGAAAATTCTTTCATAATTTACTCATCCTTGTGTTGTTTTAAACCTGTATGCATTAGTTTTTTTCTGATCAACACAAAAGAAAATATTTTGAGGAATGATGGTAAACCCACAGCAGATAGTGACCATTGACTCCCATAGTAGGATTAAAAAAATGATGGAATTTTATAGGTTCAATGAAAATTCTTTCATAATTACTCATCCTTGTGTTGTTTTAAACCTGTATGCATTAGTTTTTTTCTAATAAACACAAAAGAAAATATTTTGAGGAATGATGGTAAACCCACAGCAGATAGTGACCATTGACTCCCATAGTAGGAATAAAAAAATGATGGAATTTTATAGGTTCAATGAAAATTCTTTCATAATTTACTCATCCTCGTGTTCTTTTAAACGTGTATGCATTAGTTTTTTTTCTGATTAACACAAAAGAAAATATTTTGAGGAATGATGGTAAACCCACAGCAGATAGTGACCATTGACTCCCATAGTAGGAATAAAAAAATGATGGAATTTTATAGGTTCAATGAAAATTCTTTCATAATTTATTCATCATTGTGTTGTTTTAAACCTGTATGCATACGTTTTTTTCTAATAAACACAAAAGAAAATATTTTGAGGAATGATGGTAAACCCACAGCAGATAGTGACCATTGACTCCCATAGTAGGAATAAAAAAATGATGGAATTTTTTAGGTTCAATGAAAATTCTTTCATAATTTATTCATCCTTGTGTTGTTTTAAACCTGTATGCATTAGTTTTTTTCTGATCAACACAAAAGAAAATATTTTGAGGAATGATGGTAAACCCACAGCAGATAGTGACCCACTGACTCCCATAGTAGGAATAAAAAAATGATGGAATTTTATAGGTTCAATGAAAATTCTTTCATAATTTACTCATCCTTGTGTTGTTTTAAACCTGTATGCATTAGTTTTTTTCTAATAAACACAAAAGAAAATATTTTGAGGATAGTGACCATTGACTCCCATAGTAGGAATAAAAAAATGATGGAATTTTATAGGTTCAATGAAAATTCTTTCATAATTTACTCATCCTTGTGTTGTTTTAAACCTGTATGCATTAGTTTTTTTCTGATCAACACAAAAGAAAATATTTTGAGGAATGATGGTAAACCCACAGCAGATAGTGACCCACTGACTCCCATAGTAGGAATAAAAAAATGATGGAATTTTATAGGTTCAATGAAAATTCTTTCATAATTTATTCATCCTCCTGTTGTTTTAAACCTGTATGCATTCGTTTTTTTCTAATAAACACAAATGAAAATATTTTGAGGAATGATGGTAAACCCACAGCAGATAGTGACCATTGACTCCCATAGTCAATATTTTGAGGAATGATGGTAAACCCACAGCAGATAGTGACCATTGACTCCCATAGTAGGATTAAAAAAATGATGGAATTTTATAGGTTCAATGAAAATTCTTTCATAATTACTCATCCTTGTGTTGTTTTAAACCTGTATGCATTAGTTTTTTTCTAATAAACACAAAAGAAAATATTTTGAGGAATGATGGTAAACCCACAGCAGATAGTGACCATTGACTCCCATAGTAGGAATAAAAAAATGATGGAATTTTATAGGTTCAATGAAAATTCTTTCATAATTTACTCATCCTCGTGTTCTTTTAAACGTGTATGCATTAGTTTTTTTTCTGATTAACACAAAAGAAAATATTTTGAGGAATGATGGTAAACCCACAGCAGATAGTGTCCATTGACTCCCATAGTAGGAATAAAAAAATGATGGAATTTTATAGGTTCAATGAAAATTCTTTCATAATTTATTCATCATTGTGTTGTTTTAAACCTGTATGCATTCGTTTTTTTCTAATAAACACAAAAGAAAATATTTTGAGGAATGATGGTAAACCCACAGCAGATAGTGACCATTGACTCCCATAGTAGGAATAAAAAAATGATGGAATTTTTTAGGTTCAATGAAAATTCTTTCATAATTTATTCATCCTTGTGTTGTTTTAAACCTGTATGCATTAGTTTTTTTCTGATCAACACAAAAGAAAATATTTTGAGGAATGATGGTAAACCCACAGCAGATAGTGACCCACTGACTCCCATAGTAGGAATAAAAAAATGATGGAATTTTATAGGTTCAATGAAAATTCTTTCATAATTTACTCATCCTTGTGTTGTTTTAAACCTGTATGCATTAGTTTTTTTCTGATCAACACAAAAGAAAATATTTTGAGGAATGATGGTAAACCCACAGCAGATAGTGACCCACTGACTCCCATAGTAGGAATAAAAAAATGATGGAATTTTATAGGTTCAATGAAAATTCTTTCATAATTTATTCATCCTCCTGTTGTTTTAAACCTGTATGCATTCGTTTTTTTCTAATAAACACAAATGAAAATATTTTGAGGAATGATGGTAAACCCACAGCAGATAGTGACCATTGACTCCCATAGTAGGAATAAAAAAATGATGGAATTTTTTAGGTTCAATGAAAATTCTTTCATAATTTATTCATCCTCGTGTTGTTTTAAACCTGTATGCATTCGTTTTTTTCTAATAAACACAAAAGAAAATATTTTGAGGAATGATGGTAAACCCACAGCAGATAGTGACCATTGACTCCCATAGTAGGAATAAAAAAATGATGGAATTTTATAGGTTCAATGAAAATTCTTTCATAATTTACTCATCCTTGTGTTGTTTTAAACCTGTATGCATTAGTTTTTTTCTGATCAACACAAAAGAAAATATTTTGAGGAATGATGGTAAACCCACAGCAGATAGTGACCATTGACTCCCATAGTAGGAATAAAAAATGATGGAATTTTATAGGTTCAATGAAAATTCTTACATAATTACTCATCCTTGTGTTGTTTTAAACCTGTATGCATTAGTTTTTTTCTAATAAACACAAAAGAAAATATTTTGAGGAATGATGGTAAACCCACAGCAGATAGTGACCATTGACTCCCATAGTAGGAATAAAAAAATGATGGAATTTTATAGGTTCAATGAAAATTCTTTCATAATTTACTCATCCTCGTGTTCTTTTAAACGTGTATGCATTAGTTTTTTTTCTGATTAACACAAAAGAAAATATTTTGAGGAATGATAGTAAACCCACAGCAGATAGTGACCATTGACTCCCATAGTAGGAATAAAAAATTGATGGAATTTTATAGGTTCAATGAAAATTCTTTCATAATTTACTCATCCTTGTGTTGTTTTAAACCTGTATGCATTAGTTTTTTTCTGATTAACACAAAAGAAAATATTTTGAGGAATGATGGTAAACCCACAGCAGATAGTGACCATTGACTCCCATAGTAGGAATAAAAAAATGATGGAATTTTATAGGTTCAATGAAAATTCTTTCATAATTTATTCATCCTTGTGTTGTTTTAAACCTGTATGCATTCGTTTTTTTTCTAATAAACACAAAAGAAAATATTTTGAGGAATGATGGTAAACCCACAGCAGATAGTGACCATTGACTCCCATAGTAGGAATAAAAAAATGATGGAATTTTTTAGGTTCAATGAAAATTCTTTCATAATTTATTCATCCTTGTGTTGTTTTAAACCTGTATGCATTAGTTTTTTTCTGATCAACACAAAAGAAAATATTTTGAGGAATGATGGTAAACCCACAGCAGATAGTGACCCACTGACTCCCATAGTAGGAATAAAAAAATGATGGAATTTTATAGGTTCAATGAAAATTCTTTCATAATTTACTCATCCTTGTGTTGTTTTAAACCTGTATGCATTCGTTTTTTTCTAATAAACACAAAAGAAAATATTTTGAGGAATGATGGTAAACCCACAGCAGATAGTGACCATTGACTCCCATAGTAGGAATAAAAAAATGATGGAATTTTATAGGTTCAATGAAAATTCTTTCATAATTTACTCATCCTTGTGTTGTTTTAAACCTGTATGCATTAGTTTTTTTCTGATCAACACAAAAGAAAATATTTTGAGGAATGATGGTAAACCCACAGCAGATAGTGACCCACTGACTCCCATAGTAGGAATAAAAAAATGATGGAATTTTATAGGTTCAATGAAAATTCTTTCATAATTTATTCATCCTCCTGTTGTTTTAAACCTGTATTCATTCGTTTTTTTCTAATAAACACAAATGAAAATATTTTGAGGAATGATGGTAAACCCACAGCAGATAGTGACCATTGACTCCCATAGTAGGAATAAAAAAATGATGGAATTTTTTAGGTTCAATGAAAATTCTTTCATAATTTATTCATCCTCGTGTTGTTTTAAACCTGTATGCATTCGTTTTTTTCTAATAAACACAAAAGAAAATATTTTGAGGAATGATGGTAAACCCACAGCAGATAGTGACCATTGACTCCCATAGTAGGAATAAAAAAATGATGGAATTTTATAGGTTCAATGAAAATTCTTTCATAATTTACTCATCCTTGTGTTGTTTTAAACCTGTATGCATTAGTTTTTTTCTGATCAACACAAAAGAAAATATTTTGAGGAATGATGGTAAACCCACAGCAGATAGTGACCATTGACTCCCATAGTAGGAATAAAAAATGATGGAATTTTATAGGTTCAATGAAAATTCTTACATAATTACTCATCCTTGTGTTGTTTTAAACCTGTATGCATTAGTTTTTTTCTAATAAACACAAAAGAAAATATTTTGAGGAATGATGGTAAACCCACAGCAGATAGTGACCATTGACTCCCATAGTAGGAATAAAAAAATGATGGAATTTTATAGGTTCAATGAAAATTCTTTCATAATTTACTCATCCTCGTGTTCTTTTAAACGTGTATGCATTAGTTTTTTTTCTGATTAACACAAAAGAAAATATTTTGAGGAATGATAGTAAACCCACAGCAGATAGTGACCATTGACTCCCATAGTAGGAATAAAAAAATGATGGAATTTTATAGGTTCAATGAAAATTCTTTCATAATTTACTCATCCTTGTGTTGTTTTAAACCTGTATGCATTAGTTTTTTTCTGATTAACACAAAAGAAAATATTTTGAGGAATGATGGTAAACCCACAGCAGATAGTGACCATTGACTCCCATAGTAGGAATAAAAAAAGGATGGAATTTTATAGGTTCAATGAAAATTCTTTCATAATTTATTCATCCTTGTGTTGTTTTAAACCTGTATGCATTCGTTTTTTCTAATAAACACAAAAGAAAATATTTTGAGGAATGATGGTAAACCCACAGCAGATAGTGACCATTGACTCCCATAGTAGGAATAAAAAAATGATGGAATTTTTTAGGTTCAATGAAAATTCTTTCATAATTTATTCATCCTTGTGTTGTTTTAAACCTGTATGCATTAGTTTTTTTCTGATCAACACAAAATAAAATATTTTGAGGAATGATGGTAAACCCACAGCAGATAGTGACCCACTGACTCCCATAGTAGGAATAAAAAAATGATGGAATTTTATAGGTTCAATGAAAATTCTTTCATAATTTACTCATCCTTGTGTTGTTTTAAACCTGTATGCATTCGTTTTTTTCTAATAAACACAAAAGAAAATATTTTGAGGAATGATGGTAAACCCACAGCAGATAGTGACCATTGACTCCCATAGTAGGAATAAAAAAATGATGGAATTTTTTAGGTTCAATGAAAATTCTTTTATAATTTATTCATCCTTGTGTTGTTTTAAACCTGTATGCATTAGTTTTTTTCTGATCAACACAAAAGAAAATATTTTGAGGAATGATGGTAAACCCACAGCAGATAGTGACCCACTGACTCCCATAGTAGGAATAAAAAAATGATGGAATTTTATAGGTTTAATGAAAATTCTTTCATAATTTACTCATCCTTGTGTTGTTTTAAACCTGTATGCATTAGTTTTTTTCTAATAAACACAAAAGAAAATATTTTGAGGAATGATGGTAAACCCACAGCAGATAGTGACCATTGACTCCCATAGTAGGAATAAAAAAATGATGGAATTTTATAGGTTCAATGAAAATTCTTTCATAATTTACTCATCCTTGTGTTGTTTTAAACCTGTATGCATTAGTTTTTTTCTGATCAACACAAAAGAAAATATTTTGAGGAATGATGGTAAACCCACAGCAGATAGTGACCCACTGACTCCCATAGTAGGAATAAAAAAAATGATGGAATTTTATAGGTTCAATGAAAATTCTTTCATAATTTATTCATCCTCCTGTTGTTTTAAACCTGTATTCATTCGTTTTTTTCTAATAAACACAAATGAAAATATTTTGAGGAATGATGGTAAACCCACAGCAGATAGTGACCATTGACTCCCATAGTAGGAATAAAAAAATGATGGAATTTTTTAGGTTCAATGAAAATTCTTTCATAATTTATTCATCCTCGTGTTGTTTTAAACCTGTATGCATTCGTTTTTTTCTAATAAACACAAAAGAAAATATTTTGAGGAATGATGGTAAACCCACAGCAGATAGTGACCATTGACTCCCATAGTAGGAATAAAAAAATGATGGAATTTTATAGGTTCAATGAAAATTCTTTCATAATTTACTCATCCTTGTGTTGTTTTAAACCTGTATGCATTAGTTTTTTTCTGATCAACACAAAAGAAAATATTTTGAGGAATGATGGTAAACCCACAGCAGATAGTGACCATTGACTCCCATAGTAGGAATAAAAAATTATGGAATTTTATAGGTTCAATGAAAATTCTTACATAATTACTCATCCTTGTGTTGTTTTAAACCTGTATGCATTAGTTTTTTTCTAATAAACACAAAAGAAAATATTTTGAGGAATGATGGTAAACCCACAGCAGATAGTGACCATTGACTCCCATAGTAGGAATAAAAAAATGATGGAATTTTATAGGTTCAATGAAAATTCTTTCATAATTTACTCATCCTCGTGTTCTTTTAAACGTGTATGCATTAGTTTTTTTTCTGATTAACACAAAAGAAAATATTTTGAGGAATGATAGTAAACCCACAGCAGATAGTGACCATTGACTCCCATAGTAGGAATAAAAAAATGATGGAATTTTATAGGTTCAATGAAAATTCTTTCATAATTTACTCATCCTTGTGTTGTTTTAAACCTGTATGCATTAGTTTTTTTCTGATTAACACAAAAGAAAATATTTTGAGGAATGATGGTAAACCCACAGCAGATAGTGACCATTGACTCCCATAGTAGGAATAAAAAAATGATGGAATTTTATAGGTTCAATGAAAATTCTTTCATAATTTATTCATCCTTGTGTTGTTTTAAACCTGTATGCATTCGTTTTTTTCTAATAAACACAAAAGAAAATATTTTGAGGAATGATGGTAAACCCACAGCAGATAGTGACCATTGACTCCCATAGTAGGAATAAAAAAATGATGGAATTTTTTAGGTTCAATGAAAATTCTTTCATAATTTATTCATCCTTGTGTTGTTTTAAACCTGTATGCATTAGTTTTTTTCTGATCAACACAAAAGAAAATATTTTGAGGAATGATGGTAAACCCACAGCAGATAGTGACCCACTGACTCCCATAGTAGGAATAAAAAAATGATGGAATTTTATAGGTTCAATGAAAATTCTTTCATAATTTACTCATCCTTGTGTTGTTTTAAACCTGTATGCATTATTATTTTTCTAATAAACACAAAAGAAAATATTTTGAGGAATGATGGTAAACCCACAGCAGATAGTGACCATTGACTCCCATAGTAGGAATAAAAAAATGATGGAATTTTATAGGTTCAATGAAAATTCTTTCATAATTTACTCATCCTTGTGTTGTTTTAAACCTGTATGCAGTAGTTTTTTTCTGATTAACACAAAAGAAAATATTTTGAGGAATGATGGTAAACCCACAGCAGATAGTGACCATTGACCCCCATAGTAGGATTAAAAAAATGATGGAATTTTATAGGTTCAATGAAAATTCTTTCATAATTTATTCATCCTTGTGTTGTTTTAAACCTGTATGTATTAGTTTTTTTCTGATCAACACAAAAGAAAATATTTTGAGGAATGATGGTAAACCCACAGCAGATAGTGACCCACTGACTCCCATAGTAGGAATAAAAAAATGATGGAATTTTATAGGTTCAATGAAAATTCTTTCATAATTTATTCATCCTCGTGTTGTTTTAAACCTGTATGCATTCGTTTTTTTCTAATAAACACAAAAGAAAATATTTTGAGGAATGATGGTAAACCCACAGCAGATAGTGACCATTGACTCCCATAGTAGGAATAAAAAAATGATGGAATTTTTTAGGTTCAATGAAAATTCTTTCATAATTTATTCATCCTCGTGTTGTTTTAAACCTGTATGCATTCGTTTTTTTCTAATAAACACAAAAGAAAATATTTTGAGGAATGATGGTAAACCCACAGCAGATAGTGACCATTGACTCCCATAGTAGGAATAAAAAAATGATGGAATTTTATAGGTTCAATGAAAATTCTTTCATAATTTACTCATCCTTGTGTTGTTTTAAACCTGTATGCATTAGTTTTTTTCTGATCAACACAAAAGAAAATATTTTGAGGAATGATGGTAAACCCACAGCAGATAGTGACCCACTGACTCCCATAGTAGGAATAAAAAAATGATGGAATTTTATAGGTTCAATGAAAATTCTTTCATAATTTACTCATTCTCGTGTTCTTTAAAACGTGTATGCATTAGTTTTTTTTCTGATTAACACAAAAGAAAATATTTTGAGGAATGATAGTAAACCCACAGCAGATAGTGACCATTGACTCCCATAGTAGGAATAAAAAAATGATGGAATTTTTTAGGTTCAATGAAAATTCTTTCATAATTTATTCATCCTCGTGTTGTTTTAAACCTGTATGCATTCGTTTTTTTCTAATAAACACAAAAGAAAATATTTTGAGGAATGATGGTAAACCCACAGCAGATAGTGACCATTGACTCCCATAGTAGGAATAAAAAAATGATGGAATTTTATAGGTTCAATGAAAATTCTTTCATAATTTACTCATCCTTGTGTTGTTTTAAACCTGTATGCATTAGTTTTTTTCTGATCAACACAAAAGAAAATATTTTGAGGAATGATGGTAAACCCACAGCAGATAGTGACCCACTGACTCCCATAGTAGGAATAAAAAAATGATGGAATTTTATAGGTTCAATGAAAATTCTTTCATAATTTACTCATCCTTGTGTTGTTTTAAACCTGTATGCATTAGTTTTTTCTGATCAACACAAAAGAAAATATTTTGAGGAATGATGGTAAACCCACAGCAGATAGTGACCATTGACTCCCATAGTAGGAATAAAAAATGATGGAATTTTATAGGTTCAATGAAAATTCTTACATAATTACTCATCCTTGTGTTGTTTTAAACCTGTATGCATTAGTTTTTTTCTAATAAACACAAAAGAAAATATTTTGAGGAATGATGGTAAACCCACAGCAGATAGTGACCATTGACTCCCATAGTAGGAATAAAAAAATGATGGAATTTTATAGGTTCAATGAAAATTCTTTCATAATTTACTCATCCTTGTGTTGTTTTAAATCTGTATGCATTAGTTTTTTTCTGATTAACACAAAAGAAAATATTTTGAGGAATGATGGTAAACCCACAGCAGATAGTGACCATTGACTCCCATAGTAGGATTAAAAAAATGATGGAATTTTATAGGTTCAATGAAAATTCTTTCATAATTTACTCATCCTCGTGTTCTTTTAAACGTGTATGCATTAGTTTTTTTTCTGATTAACACAAAAGAAAATATTTTGAGGAATGATAGTAAACCCACAGCAGATAGTGACCATTGACTCCCATAGTAGGAATAAAAAAATGAAGGAATTTTATAGGTTCAATGAAAATTCTTTCATAATTTATTCATCCTTGTGTTGTTTTAAACCTGTATGCATTCGTTTTTTTCTAATAAACACAAAAGAAAATATTTTGAGGAATGATGGTAAACCCACAGCAGATAGTGACCATTGACTCCCATAGTAGGAATAAAAAAATGATGGAATTTTTGAGGTTCAATGAAAATTCTTTCATAATTTATTCATCCTTGTGTTGTTTTAAACCTGTATGCATTAGTTTTTTTCTGATCAACACAAAAGAAAATATTTTGAGGAATGATGGTAAACCCACAGCAGATAGTGACCCACTGACTCCCATAGTAGGAATAAAAAAATGATGGAATTTTATAGGTTCAATGAAAATTCTTTCATAATTTACTCATCCTTGTGTTGTTTTAAACCTGTATGCAGTAGTTTTTTTCTGATTAACACAAAAGAAAATATTTTGAGGAATGATGGTAAACCCACAGCAGATAGTGACCATTGACTCCCATAGTAGGATTAAAAAAATGATGGAATTTTATAGGTTCAATGAAAATTCTTTCATAATTTATTCATCCTTGTGTTGTTTTAAACCTGTATGTATTAGTTTTTTTCTGATCAACACAAAAGAAAATATTTTGAGGAATGATGGTAAACCCACAGCAGATAGTGACCATTGACTCCCATAGTAGGAATAAAAAAATGATGGAATTTTTTAGGTTCAATGAAAATTCTTTCATAATTTATTCATCCTCGTGTTGTTTTAAACCTGTATGCATTCGTTTTTTTCTAATAAACACAAAAGAAAATATTTTGAGGAATGATGGTAAACCCACAGCAGATAGTGACCATTGACTCCCATAGTAGGAATAAAAAAATGATGGAATTTTATAGGTTCAATGAAAATTCTTTCATAATTTATTCATCCTTGTGTTGTTTTAAACCTGTATGCATTCGTTTTTTTCTAATAAACACAAAAGAAAATATTTTGAGGAATGATGGTAAACCCACAGCAGATAGTGACCATTGACTCCCATAGTAGGAATAAAAAAATGATGGAATTTTTTAGGTTCAATGAAAATTCTTTCATAATTTATTCATCCTTGTGTTGTTTTAAACCTGTATGCATTAGTTTTTTTCTGATCAACACAAAAGAAAATATTTTGAGGAATGATGGTAAACCCACAGCAGATAGTGACCCACTGACTCCCATAGTAGGAATAAAAAAATGATGGAATTTTATAGGTTCAATGAAAATTCTTTCATAATTTACTCATCCTTGTGTTGTTTTAAACCTGTATGCATTAGTTTTTTTCTAATAAACACAAAAGAAAATATTTTGAGGAATGATGGTAAACCCACAGCAGATAGTGACCATTGACTCCCATAGTAGGAATAAAAAAATGATGGAATTTTATAGGTTCAATGAAAATTCTTTCATAATTTACTCATCCTTGTGTTGTTTTAAACCTGTATGCATTAGTTTTTTTCTGATCAACACAAAAGAAAATATTTTGAGGAATGATGGTAAACCCACAGCAGATAGTGACCATTGACTCCCATAGTAGGATTAAAAAAATGATGGAATTTTATAGGTTCAATGAAAATTCTTTCATAATTTACTCATCCTCGTGTTCTTTTAAACGTGTATGCATTAGTTTTTTTTCTGATTAACACAAAAGAAAATATTTTGAGGAATGATAGTAAACCCACAGCAGATAGTGACCATTGACTCCCATAGTAGGAATAAAAAAATGATGGAATTTTTTAGGTTCAATGAAAATTCTTTCATAATTTATTCATCCTCGTGTTGTTTTAAACCTGTATGCATTCGTTTTTTTCTAATAAACACAAAAGAAAATATTTTGAGGAATGATGGTAAACCCACAGCAGATAGTGACCATTGACTCCCATAGTAGGAATAAAAAAATGATGGAATTTTATAGGTTCAATGAAAATTCTTTCATAATTTATTCATCCTTGTGTTGTTTTAAACCTGTATGCATTCGTTTTTTTCTAATAAACACAAAAGAAAATATTTTGAGGAAGGATGGTAAACCCACAGCAGATAGTGACCATTGACTCCCATAGTAGGAATAAAAAAATGATGGAATTTTTTAGGTTCAATGAAAATTCTTTCATAATTTATTCATCCTTGTGTTGTTTTAAACCTGTATGCATTAGTTTTTTTCTGATCAACACAAAAGAAAATATTTTGAGGAATGATGGTAAACCCACAGCAGATAGTGACCCACTGACTCCCATAGTAGGAATAAAAAAATGATGGAATTTTATAGGTTCAATGAAAATTCTTTCATAATTTACTCATCCTTGTGTTGTTTTAAACCTGTATGCATTAGTTTTTTTCTAATAAACACAAAAGAAAATATTTTGAGGAATGATGGTAAACCCACAGCAGATAGTGACCATTGACTCCCATAGTAGGAATAAAAAAATGATGGAATTTTATAGGTTCAATGAAAATTCTTTCATAATTTACTCATCCTTGTGTTGTTTTAAACCTGTATGCATTAGTTTTTTTCTGATTAACACAAAAGAAAATATTTTGAGGAATGATGGTAAACCCACAGCAGATAGTGACCATTGACTCCCATAGTTGGATTAAAAAAATGATGGAATTTTATAGGTTCAATGAAAATTCTTTCATAATTTACTCATCCTCGTGTTCTTTTAAACGTGTATGCATTAGTTTTTTTTCTGATTAACACAAAAGAAAATATTTTGAGGAATGATGGTAAACCCACAGCAGATAGTGACCATTGACTCCCATAGTAGGAATAAAAAAATGATGGAATTTTATAGGTTCAATGAAAATTCTTTCATAATTTACTCATCCTTGTGTTGTTTTAAACCTGTATGCAGTAGTTTTTTTCTGATTAACACAAAAGAAAATATTTTGAGGAATGATGGTAAACCCACAGCAGATAGTGACCATTGACTCCCATAGTAGGATTAAAAAAATGATGGAATTTTATAGGTTCAATGAAAATTCTTTCATAATTTATTCATCCTTGTGTTGTTTTAAACCTGTATGTATTAGTTTTTTTCTGATCAACACAAAAGAAAATATTTTGAGGAATGATGGTAAACCCACAGCAGATAGTGACCCACTGACTCCCATAGTAGGAATAAAAAAATGATGGAATTTTATAGGTTCAATGAAAATTCTTTCATAATTTATTCATCCTCGTGTTGTTTTAAACCTGTATGCATTCGTTTTTTTCTAATAAACACAAAAGAAAATATTTTGAGGAATGATGGTAAACCCACAGCAGATAGTGACCATTGACTCCCATAGTAGGAATAAAAAAATGATGGAATTTTTTAGGTTCAATGAAAATTCTTTCATAATTTATTCATCCTCGTGTTGTTTTAAACCTGTATGCATTCGTTTTTTTCTAATAAACACAAAAGAAAATATTTTGAGGAATGATGGTAAACCCACAGCAGATAGTGACCATTGACTCCCATAGTAGGAATAAAAAAATGATGGAATTTTATAGGTTCAATGAAAATTCTTTCATAATTTACTCATCCTTGTGTTGTTTTAAACCTGTATGCATTAGTTTTTTTCTGATCAACACAAAAGAAAATATTTTGAGGAATGATGGTAAACCCACAGCAGATAGTGACCCACTGACTCCCATAGTAGGAATAAAAAAATGATGGAATTTTATAGGTTCAATGAAAATTCTTTCATAATTTACTCATTCTCGTGTTCTTTAAAACGTGTATGCATTAGTTTTTTTTCTGATTAACACAAAAGAAAATATTTTGAGGAATGATAGTAAACCCACAGCAGATAGTGACCATTGACTCCCATAGTAGGAATAAAAAAATGATGGAATTTTTTAGGTTCAATGAAAATTCTTTCATAATTTATTCATCCTCGTGTTGTTTTAAACCTGTATGCATTCGTTTTTTTCTAATAAACACAAAAGAAAATATTTTGAGGAATGATGGTAAACCCACAGCAGATAGTGACCATTGACTCCCATAGTAGGAATAAAAAAATGATGGAATTTTATAGGTTCAATGAAAATTCTTTCATAATTTACTCATCCTTGTGTTGTTTTAAACCTGTATGCATTAGTTTTTTTCTGATCAACACAAAAGAAAATATTTTGAGGAATGATGGTAAACCCACAGCAGATAGTGACCCACTGACTCCCATAGTAGGAATAAAAAAATGATGGAATTTTATAGGTTCAATGAAAATTCTTTCATAATTTACTCATCCTTGTGTTGTTTTAAACCTGTATGCATTAGTTTTTTCTGATCAACACAAAAGAAAATATTTTGAGGAATGATGGTAAACCCACAGCAGATAGTGACCATTGACTCCCATAGTAGGAATAAAAAATGATGGAATTTTATAGGTTCAATGAAAATTCTTACATAATTACTCATCCTTGTGTTGTTTTAAACCTGTATGCATTAGTTTTTTTCTAATAAACACAAAAGAAAATATTTTGAGGAATGATGGTAAACCCACAGCAGATAGTGACCATTGACTCCCATAGTAGGAATAAAAAAATGATGGAATTTTATAGGTTCAATGAAAATTCTTTCATAATTTACTCATCCTTGTGTTGTTTTAAATCTGTATGCATTAGTTTTTTTCTGATTAACACAAAAGAAAATATTTTGAGGAATGATGGTAAACCCACAGCAGATAGTGACCATTGACTCCCATAGTAGGATTAAAAAAATGATGGAATTTTATAGGTTCAATGAAAATTCTTTCATAATTTACTCATCCTCGTGTTCTTTTAAACGTGTATGCATTATTTTTTTTCTGATTAACACAAAAGAAAATATTTTGAGGAATGATAGTAAACCCACAGCAGATAGTGACCATTGACTCCCATAGTAGGAATAAAAAAATGAAGGAATTTTATAGGTTCAATGAAAATTCTTTCATAATTTATTCATCCTTGTGTTGTTTTAAACCTGTATGCATTCGTTTTTTTCTAATAAACACAAAAGAAAATATTTTGAGGAATGATGGTAAACCCACAGCAGATAGTGACCATTGACTCCCATAGTAGGAATAAAAAAATGATGGAATTTTTGAGGTTCAATGAAAATTCTTTCATAATTTATTCATCCTTGTGTTGTTTTAAACCTGTATGCATTAGTTTTTTTCTGATCAACACAAAAGAAAATATTTTGAGGAATGATGGTAAACCCACAGCAGATAGTGACCCACTGACTCCCATAGTAGGAATAAAAAAATGATGGAATTTTATAGGTTCAATGAAAATTCTTTCATAATTTACTCATCCTTGTGTTGTTTTAAACCTGTATGCAGTAGTTTTTTTCTGATTAACACAAAAGAAAATATTTTGAGGAATGATGGTAAACCCACAGCAGATAGTGACCATTGACTCCCATAGTAGGATTAAAAAAATGATGGAATTTTATAGGTTCAATGAAAATTCTTTCATAATTTATTCATCCTTGTGTTGTTTTAAACCTGTATGTATTAGTTTTTTTCTGATCAACACAAAAGAAAATATTTTGAGGAATGATGGTAAACCCACAGCAGATAGTGACCCACTGACTCCCATAGTAGGAATAAAAAAATGATGGAATTTTATAGGTTCAATGAAAATTCTTTCATAATTTATTCATCCTCGTGTTGTTTTAAACCTGTATGCATTCGTTTTTTTCTAATAAACACAAAAGAAAATATTTTGAGGAATGATGGTAAACCCACAGCAGATAGTGACCATTGACTCCCATAGTAGGAATAAAAAAATGATGGAATTTTTTAGGTTCAATGAAAATTCTTTCATAATTTATTCATCCTCGTGTTGTTTTAAACCTGTATGCATTCGTTTTTTTCTAATAAACACAAAAGAAAATATTTTGAGGAATGATGGTAAACCCACAGCAGATAGTGACCATTGACTCCCATAGTAGGAATAAAAAAATGATGGAATTTTATAGGTTCAATGAAAATTCTTTCATAATTTACTTATCCTTGTGTTGTTTTAAACCTGTATGCATTAGTTTTTTTCTGATCAACACAAAAGAAAATATTTTGAGGAATGATGGTAAACCCACAGCAGATAGTGACCCACTGACTCCCATAGTAGGAATAAAAAAATGATGGAATTTTATAGGTTCAATGAAAATTCTTTCATAATTTACTCATTCTCGTGTTCTTTAAAACGTGTATGCATTAGTTTTTTTTCTGATTAACACAAAAGAAAATATTTTGAGGAATGATAGTAAACCCACAGCAGATAGTGACCATTGACTCCCATAGTAGGAATAAAAAAATGATGGAATTTTTTAGGTTCAATGAAAATTCTTTCATAATTTATTCATCCTCGTGTTGTTTTAAACCTGTATGCATTCGTTTTTTTCTAATAAACACAAAAGAAAATATTTTGAGGAATGATGGTAAACCCACAGCAGATAGTGACCATTGACTCCCATAGTAGGAATAAAAAAATGATGGAATTTTATAGGTTCAATGAAAATTCTTTCATAATTTACTCATCCTTGTGTTGTTTTAAACCTGTATGCATTAGTTTTTTCTGATCAACACAAAAGAAAATATTTTGAGGAATGATGGTAAACCCACAGCAGATAGTGACCATTGACTCCCATAGTAGGAATAAAAAATGATGGAATTTTATAGGTTCAATGAAAATTCTTACATAATTACTCATCCTTGTGTTGTTTTAAACCTGTATGCATTAGTTTTTTTCTAATAAACACAAAAGAAAATATTTTGAGGAATGATGGTAAACCCACAGCAGATAGTGACCATTGACTCCCATAGTAGGAATAAAAAAATGATGGAATTTTATAGGTTCAATGAAAATTCTTTCATAATTTACTCATCCTTGTGTTGTTTTAAATCTGTATGCATTAGTTTTTTTCTGATTAACACAAAAGAAAATATTTTGAGGAATGATGGTAAACCCACAGCAGATAGTGACCATTGACTCCCATAGTAGGATTAAAAAAATGATGGAATTTTATAGGTTCAATGAAAATTCTTTCATAATTTACTCATCCTCGTGTTCTTTTAAACGTGTATGCATTAGTTTTTTTTCTGATTAACACAAAAGAAAATATTTTGAGGAATGATAGTAAACCCACAGCAGATAGTGACCATTGACTCCCATAGTAGGAATAAAAAAATGAAGGAATTTTATAGGTTCAATGAAAATTCTTTCATAATTTATTCATCCTTGTGTTGTTTTAAACCTGTATGCATTCGTTTTTTTCTAATAAACACAAAAGAAAATATTTTGAGGAATGATGGTAAACCCACAGCAGATAGTGACCATTGACTCCCATAGTAGGAATAAAAAAATGATGGAATTTTTGAGGTTCAATGAAAATTCTTTCATAATTTATTCATCCTTGTGTTGTTTTAAACCTGTATGCATTAGTTTTTTTCTGATCAACACAAAAGAAAATATTTTGAGGAATGATGGTAAACCCACAGCAGATAGTGACCCACTGACTCCCATAGTAGGAATAAAAAAATGATGGAATTTTATAGGTTCAATGAAAATTCTTTCATAATTTACTCATCCTTGTGTTGTTTTAAACCTGTATGCAGTAGTTTTTTTCTGATTAACACAAAAGAAAATATTTTGAGGAATGATGGTAAACCCACAGCAGATAGTGACCATTGACTCCCATAGTAGGATTAAAAAAATGATGGAATTTTATAGGTTCAATGAAAATTCTTTCATAATTTATTCATCCTTGTGTTGTTTTAAACCTGTATGTATTAGTTTTTTTCTGATCAACACAAAAGAAAATATTTTGAGGAATGATGGTAAACCCACAGCAGATAGTGACCATTGACTCC
Organism: Paramisgurnus dabryanus; assembly: GCF_030506205.2. NCBI lineage: Eukaryota > Metazoa > Chordata > Actinopteri > Cypriniformes > Cobitidae > Paramisgurnus > Paramisgurnus dabryanus. The sequence continues at coordinate 31,304,544 of NC_133359.1, read as the reverse complement.
CATAGTAGGAATAAAAAAATGATGGAATTTTTTAGGTTCAATGAAAATTCTTTCATAATTTATTCATCCTCGTGTTGTTTTAAACCTGTATGCATTCGTTTTTTTCTAATAAACACAAAAGAAAATATTTTGAGGAATGATGGTAAACCCACAGCAGATAGTGACCATTGACTCCCATAGTAGGAATAAAAAAATGATGGAATTTTATAGGTCAATGAAAATTCTTTCATAATTTATTCATCCTTGTGTTGTTTTAAACCTGTATGCATTCGTTTTTTTCTAATAAACACAAAAGAAAATATTTTGAGGAATGATGGTAAACCCACAGCAGATAGTGACCATTGACTCCCATAGTAGGAATAAAAAAATGATGGAATTTTTTAGGTTCAATGAAAATTCTTTCATAATTTATTCATCCTTGTGTTGTTTTAAACCTGTATGCATTAGTTTTTTTCTGATCAACACAAAAGAAAATATTTTGAGGAATGATGGTAAACCCACAGCAGATAGTGACCCACTGACTCCCATAGTAGGAATAAAAAAATGATGGAATTTTATAGGTTCAATGAAAATTCTTTCATAATTTACTCATCCTTGTGTTGTTTTAAACCTGTATGCATTAGTTTTTTTCTAATAAACACAAAAGAAAATATTTTGAGGAATGATGGTAAACCCACAGCAGATAGTGACCATTGACTCCCATAGTAGGAATAAAAAAATGATGGAATTTTATAGGTTCAATGAAAATTCTTTCATAATTTACTCATCCTTGTGTTGTTTTAAACCTGTATGCATTAGTTTTTTTCTGATCAACACAAAAGAAAATATTTTGAGGAATGATGGTAAACCCACAGCAGATAGTGACCATTGACTCCCATAGTAGGATTAAAAAAATGATGGAATTTTATAGGTTCAATGAAAATTCTTTCATAATTTACTCATCCTCGTGTTCTTTTAAACGTGTATGCATTAGTTTTTTTTCTGATTAACACAAAAGAAAATATTTTGAGGAATGATAGTAAACCCACAGCAGATAGTGACCATTGACTCCCATAGTAGGAATAAAAAAATGATGGAATTTTATAGGTTCAATGAAAATTCTTTCATAATTTATTCATCCTTGTGTTGTTTTAAACCTGTATGCATTCGTTTTTTTCTAATAAACACAAAAGAAAATATTTTGAGGAATGATGGTAAACCCACAGCAGATAGTGACCATTGACTCCCATAGTAGGAATAAAAAAATGATGGAATTTTTTAGGTTCAATGAAAATTCTTTCATAATTTATTCATCCTTGTGTTGTTTTAAACCTGTATGCATTAGTTTTTTTCTGATCAACACAAAAGAAAATATTTTGAGGAATGATAGTAAACCCACAGCAGATAGTGACCATTGACTCCCATAGTAGGAATAAAAAAATGATGGAATTTTATAGGTTCAATGAAAATTCTTTCATAATTTATTCATCCTTGTGTTGTTTTAAACCTGTATGCATTCGTTTTTTTCTAATAAACACAAAAGAAAATATTTTGAGGAATGATGGTAAACCCACAGCAGATAGTGACCATTGACTCCCATAGTAGGAATAAAAAAATGATGGAATTTTTTAGGTTCAATGAAAATTCTTTCATAATTTATTCATCCTTGTGTTGTTTTAAACCTGTATGCATTAGTTTTTTTCTGATCAACACAAAAGAAAATATTTTGAGGAATGATGGTAAACCCACAGCAGATAGTGACCCACTGACTCCCATAGTAGGAATAAAAAAATGATGGAATTTTATAGGTTCAATGAAAATTCTTTCATAATTTACTCATCCTTGTGTTGTTTTAAACCTGTATGCATTAGTTTTTTTCTAATAAACACAAAAGAAAATATTTTGAGGAATGATGGTAAACCCACAGCAGATAGTGACCATTGACTCCCATAGTAGGAATAAAAAAATGATGGAATTTTATAGGTTCAATGAAAATTCTTTCATAATTTACTCATCCTTGTGTTGTTTTAAACCTGTATGCAGTAGTTTTTTTCTGATTAACACAAAAGAAAATATTTTGAGGAATGATGGTAAACCCACAGCAGATAGTGACCATTGACTCCCATAGTAGGATTAAAAAAATGATGGAATTTTATAGGTTCAATGAAAATTCTTTCATAATTTATTCATCCTTGTGTTGTTTTAAACCTGTATGTATTAGTTTTTTTCTGATCAACACAAAAGAAAATATTTTGAGGAATGATGGTAAACCCACAGCAGATAGTGACCCACTGACTCCCATAGTAGGAATAAAAAAATGATGGAATTTTATAGGTTCAATGAAAATTCTTTCATAATTTATTCATCCTCGTGTTGTTTTAAACCTGTATGCATTCGTTTTTTTCTAATAAACACAAAAGAAAATATTTTGAGGAATGATGGTAAACCCACAGCAGATAGTGACCATTGACTCCCATAGTAGGAATAAAAAAATGATGGAATTTTTTAGGTTCAATGAAAATTCTTTCATAATTTATTCATCCTCGTGTTGTTTTAAACCTGTATGCATTCGTTTTTTTCTAATAAACACAAAAGAAAATATTTTGAGGAATGATGGTAAACCCACAGCAGATAGTGACCATTGACTCCCATAGTAGGAATAAAAAAATGATGGAATTTTATAGGTTCAATGAAAATTCTTTCATAATTTACTCATCCTTGTGTTGTTTTAAACCTGTATGCATTAGTTTTTTTCTGATCAACACAAAAGAAAATATTTTGAGGAATGATGGTAAACCCACAGCAGATAGTGACCCACTGACTCCCATAGTAGGAATAAAAAAATGATGGAATTTTATAGGTTCAATGAAAATTCTTTCATAATTTACTCATTCTCGTGTTCTTTAAAACGTGTATGCATTAGTTTTTTTTCTGATTAACACAAAAGAAAATATTTTGAGGAATGATAGTAAACCCACAGCAGATAGTGACCATTGACTCCCATAGTAGGAATAAAAAAATGATGGAATTTTTTAGGTTCAATGAAAATTCTTTCATAATTTATTCATCCTCGTGTTGTTTTAAACCTGTATGCATTCGTTTTTTTCTAATAAACACAAAAGAAAATATTTTGAGGAATGATGGTAAACCCACAGCAGATAGTGACCATTGACTCCCATAGTAGGAATAAAAAAATGATGGAATTTTATAGGTTCAATGAAAATTCTTTCATAATTTACTCATCCTTGTGTTGTTTTAAACCTGTATGCATTAGTTTTTTTCTGATCAACACAAAAGAAAATATTTTGAGGAATGATGGTAAACCCACAGCAGATAGTGACCCACTGACTCCCATAGTAGGAATAAAAAAATGATGGAATTTTATAGGTTCAATGAAAATTCTTTCATAATTTACTCATCCTTGTGTTGTTTTAAACCTGTATGCATTAGTTTTTTCTGATCAACACAAAAGGAAATATTTTGAGGAATGATGGTAAACCCACAGCAGATAGTGACCATTGACTCCCATAGTAGGAATAAAAAATGATGGAATTTTATAGGTTCAATGAAAATTCTTACATAATTACTCATCCTTGTGTTGTTTTAAACCTGTATGCATTAGTTTTTTTCTAATAAACACAAAAGAAAATATTTTGAGGAATGATGGTAAACCCACAGCAGATAGTGACCATTGACTCCCATAGTAGGAATAAAAAAATGATGGAATTTTTTAGGTTCAATGAAAATTCTTTCATAATTTATTCATCCTCGTGTTGTTTTAAACCTGTATGCATTCGTTTTTTTCTAATAAACACAAAAGAAAATATTTTGAGGAATGATGGTAAACCCACAGCAGATAGTGACCATTGACTCCCATAGTAGGAATAAAAAAATGATGGAATTTTATAGGTTCAATGAAAATTCTTTCATAATTTACTCATCCTTGTGTTGTTTTAAATCTGTATGCATTAGTTTTTTTCTGATTAACACAAAAGAAAATATTTTGAGGAATGATGGTAAACCCACAGCAGATAGTGACCATTGACTCCCATAGTAGGATTAAAAAAATGATGGAATTTTATAGGTTCAATGAAAATTCTTTCATAATTTACTCATCCTCGTGTTCTTTTAAACGTGTATGCATTATTTTTTTTCTGATTAACACAAAAGAAAATATTTTGAGGAATGATAGTAAACCCACAGCAGATAGTGACCATTGACTCCCATAGTAGGAATAAAAAAATGAAGGAATTTTATAGGTTCAATGAAAATTCTTTCATAATTTATTCATCCTTGTGTTGTTTTAAACCTGTATGCATTCGTTTTTTTCTAATAAACACAAAAGAAAATATTTTGAGGAATGATGGTAAACCCACAGCAGATAGTGACCATTGACTCCCATAGTAGGAATAAAAAAATGATGGAATTTTTGAGGTTCAATGAAAATTCTTTCATAATTTATTCATCCTTGTGTTGTTTTAAACCTGTATGCATTAGTTTTTTCTGATCAACACAAAAGAAAATATTTTGAGGAATGATGGTAAACCCACAGCAGATAGTGACCCACTGACTCCCATAGTAGGAATAAAAAAATGATGGAATTTTATAGGTTCAATGAAAATTCTTTCATAATTTACTCATCCTTGTGTTGTTTTAAACCTGTATGCAGTAGTTTTTTTCTGATTAACACAAAAGAAAATATTTTGAGGAATGATGGTAAACCCACAGCAGATAGTGACCATTGACTCCCATAGTAGGATTAAAAAAATGATGGAATTTTATAGGTTCAATGAAAATTCTTTCATAATTTATTCATCCTTGTGTTGTTTTAAACCTGTATGTATTAGTTTTTTTCTGATCAACACAAAAGAAAATATTTTGAGGAATGATGGTAAACCCACAGCAGATAGTGACCATTGACTCCCATAGTAGGAATAAAAAAATGATGGAATTTTTTAGGTTCAATGAAAATTCTTTCATAATTTATTCATCCTCGTGTTGTTTTAAACCTGTATGCATTCGTTTTTTTCTAATAAACACAAAAGAAAATATTTTGAGGAATGATGGTAAACCCACAGCAGATAGTGACCATTGACTCCCATAGTAGGAATAAAAAAATGATGGAATTTTATAGGTTCAATGAAAATTCTTTCATAATTTATTCATCCTTGTGTTGTTTTAAACCTGTATGCATTCGTTTTTTTCTAATAAACACAAAAGAAAATATTTTGAGGAATGATGGTAAACCCACAGCAGATAGTGACCATTGACTCCCATAGTAGGAATAAAAAAATGATGGAATTTTTTAGGTTCAATGAAAATTCTTTCATAATTTATTCATCCTTGTGTTGTTTTAAACCTGTATGCATTAGTTTTTTTCTGATCAACACAAAAGAAAATATTTTGAGGAATGATGGTAAACCCACAGCAGATAGTGACCCACTGACTCCCATAGTAGGAATAAAAAAATGATGGAATTTTATAGGTTCAATGAAAATTCTTTCATAATTTACTCATCCTTGTGTTGTTTTAAACCTGTATGCATTAGTTTTTTTCTAATAAACACAAAAGAAAATATTTTGAGGAATGATGGTAAACCCACAGCAGATAGTGACCATTGACTCCCATAGTAGGAATAAAAAAATGATGGAATTTTATAGGTTCAATGAAAATTCTTTCATAATTTACTCATCCTTGTGTTGTTTTAAACCTGTATGCATTAGTTTTTTTCTGATCAACACAAAAGAAAATATTTTGAGGAATGATGGTAAACCCACAGCAGATAGTGACCATTGACTCCCATAGTAGGATTAAAAAAATGATGGAATTTTATAGGTTCAATGAAAATTCTTTCATAATTTACTCATCCTCGTGTTCTTTTAAACGTGTATGCATTAGTTTTTTTTCTGATTAACACAAAAGAAAATATTTTGAGGAATGATAGTAAACCCACAGCAGATAGTGACCATTGACTCCCATAGTAGGAATAAAAAAATGATGGAATTTTTTAGGTTCAATGAAAATTCTTTCATAATTTATTCATCCTCGTGTTGTTTTAAACCTGTATGCATTCGTTTTTTTCTAATAAACACAAAAGAAAATATTTTGAGGAATGATGGTAAACCCACAGCAGATAGTGACCATTGACTCCCATAGTAGGAATAAAAAAATGATGGAATTTTATAGGTTCAATGAAAATTCTTTCATAATTTATTCATCCTTGTGTTGTTTTAAACCTGTATGCATTCGTTTTTTTCTAATAAACACAAAAGAAAATATTTTGAGGAATGATGGTAAACCCACAGCAGATAGTGACCATTGACTCCCATAGTAGGAATAAAAAAATGATGGAATTTTTTAGGTTCAATGAAAATTCTTTCATAATTTATTCATCCTTGTGTTGTTTTAAACCTGTATGCATTAGTTTTTTTCTGATCAACACAAAAGAAAATATTTTGAGGAATGATGGTAAACCCACAGCAGATAGTGACCCACTGACTCCCATAGTAGGAATAAAAAAATGATGGAATTTTATAGGTTCAATGAAAATTCTTTCATAATTTACTCATCCTTGTGTTGTTTTAAACCTGTATGCATTAGTTTTTTTCTAATAAACACAAAAGAAAATATTTTGAGGAATGATGGTAAACCCACAGCAGATAGTGACCATTGACTCCCATAGTAGGAATAAAAAAATGATGGAATTTTATAGGTTCAATGAAAATTCTTTCATAATTTACTCATCCTTGTGTTGTTTTAAACCTGTATGCATTAGTTTTTTTCTGATTAACACAAAAGAAAATATTTTGAGGAATGATGGTAAACCCACAGCAGATAGTGACCATTGACTCCCATAGTAGGATTAAAAAAATGATGGAATTTTATAGGTTCAATGAAAATTCTTTCATAATTTACTCATCCTCGTGTTCTTTTAAACGTGTATGCATTAGTTTTTTTTCTGATTAACACAAAAGAAAATATTTTGAGGAATGATAGTAAACCCACAGCAGATAGTGACCATTGACTCCCATAGTAGGAATAAAAAAATGATGGAATTTTATAGGTTCAATGAAAATTCTTTCATAATTTATTCATCCTTGTGTTGTTTTAAACCTGTATGCATTCGTTTTTTTCTAATAAACACAAAAGAAAATATTTTGAGGAATGATGGTAAACCCACAGCAGATAGTGACCATTGACTCCCATAGTAGGAATAAAAAAATGATGGAATTTTTTAGGTTCAATGAAAATTCTTTCATAATTTATTCATCCTTGTGTTGTTTTAAACCTGTATGCATTAGTTTTTTTCTGATCAACACAAAAGAAAATATTTTGAGGAATGATGGTAAACCCACAGCAGATAGTGACCATTGACTCCCATAGTAGGAATAAAAAAATGATGGAATTTTATAGGTTCAATGAAAATTCTTTCATAATTTACTAATCCTTGTGTTGTTTTAAACCTGTATGCATTAGTTTTTTTCTGATCAACACAAAAGAAAATATTTTGAGGAATGATGGTAAACCCACAGCAGATAGTGACCCACTGACTCCCATAGTAGGAATAAAAAAATGATGGAATTTTATAGGTTCAATGAAAATTCTTTCATAATTTACTCATTCTCGTGTTCTTTTAAACGTGTATGCATTAGTTTTTTTTCTGATTAACACAAAAGAAAATATTTTGAGGAATGATAGTAAACCCACAGCAGATAGTGACCATTGACTCCCATAGTAGGAATAAAAAAATGATGGAATTTTTTAGGTTCAATGAAAATTCTTTCATAATTTATTCATCCTCGTATTGTTTTAAACCTGTATGCATTCGTTTTTTTCTAATAAACACAAAAGAAAATATTTTGAGGAATGATGGTAAACCCACAGCAGATAGTGACCATTGACTCCCATAGTAGGAATAAAAAAATGATGGAATTTTATAGGTTCAATGAAAATTCTTTCATAATTTACTCATCCTTGTGTTGTTTTAAACCTGTATGCATTAGTTTTTTTCTGATCAACACAAAAGAAAATATTTTGAGGAATGATGGTAAACCCACAGCAGATAGTGACCCACTGACTCCCATAGTAGGAATAAAAAAATGATGGAATTTTATAGGTTCAATGAAAATTCTTTCATAATTTATTCATCCTCCTGTTGTTTTAAACCTGTATGCATTCGTTTTTTTCTAATAAACACAAATGAAAATATTTTGAGGAATGATGGTAAACCCACAGCAGATAGTGACCATTGACTCCCATAGTAGGAATAAAAAAATGATGGAATTTTTTAGGTTCAATGAAAATTCTTTCATAATTTATTCATCCTCGTGTTGTTTTAAACCTGTATGCATTCGTTTTTTTCTAATAAACACAAAAGAAAATATTTTGAGGAATGATGGTAAACCCACAGCAGATAGTGACCATTGACTCCCATAGTAGGAATAAAAAAATGATGGAATTTTATAGGTTCAATGAAAATTCTTTCATAATTTATTCATCCTTGTGTTGTTTTAAACCTGTATGCATTCGTTTTTTTCTAATAAACACAAAAGAAAATATTTTGAGGAATGATGGTAAACCCACAGCAGATAGTGACCATTGACTCCCATAGTAGGAATAAAAAAATGATGGAATTTTTTAGGTTCAATGAAAATTCTTTCATAATTTATTCATCCTTGTGTTGTTTTAAACCTGTATGCATTAGTTTTTTTCTGATCAACACAAAAGAAAATATTTTGAGGAATGATGGTAAACCCACAGCAGATAGTGACCCACTGACTCCCATAGTAGGAATAAAAAAATGATGGAATTTTATAGGTTCAATGAAAATTCTTTCATAATTTACTCATCCTTGTGTTGTTTTAAACCTGTATGCATTAGTTTTTTTCTAATAAACACAAAAGAAAATATTTTGAGGAATGATGGTAAACCCACAGCAGATAGTGACCATTGACTCCCATAGTAGGAATAAAAAAATGATGGAATTTTATAGGTTCAATGAAAATTCTTTCATAATTTACTCATCCTTGTGTTGTTTTAAACCTGTATGCATTAGTTTTTTTCTGATTAACACAAAAGAAAATATTTTGAGGAATGATGGTAAACCCACAGCAGATAGTGACCATTGACTCCCATAGTAGGATTAAAAAAATGATGGAATTTTATAGGTTCAATGAAAATTCTTTCATAATTTACTCATCCTCGTGTTCTTTTAAACGTGTATGCATTAGTTTTTTTTCTGATTAACACAAAAGAAAATATTTTGAGGAATGATAGTAAACCCACAGCAGATAGTGACCATTGACTCCCATAGTAGGAATAAAAAAATGATGGAATTTTATAGGTTCAATGAAAATTCTTTCATAATTTATTCATCCTTGTGTTGTTTTAAACCTGTATGCATTCGTTTTTTTCTAATAAACACAAAAGAAAATATTTTGAGGAATGATGGTAAACCCACAGCAGATAGTGACCATTGACTCCCATAGTAGGAATAAAAAAATGATGGAATTTTTTAGGTTCAATGAAAATTCTTTCATAATTTATTCATCCTTGTGTTGTTTTAAACCTGTATGCATTAGTTTTTTTCTGATCAACACAAAAGAAAATATTTTGAGGAATGATGGTAAACCCACAGCAGATAGTGACCATTGACTCCCATAGTAGGAATAAAAAAATGATGGAATTTTATAGGTTCAATGAAAATTCTTTCATAATTTACTAATCCTTGTGTTGTTTTAAACCTGTATGCATTAGTTTTTTTCTGATCAACACAAAAGAAAATATTTTGAGGAATGATGGTAAACCCACAGCAGATAGTGACCCACTGACTCCCATAGTAGGAATAAAAAAATGATGGAATTTTATAGGTTCAATGAAAATTCTTTCATAATTTACTCATTCTCGTGTTGTTTTAAACCTGTATGCATTAGTTTTTTTCTGATCAACACAAAAGAAAATATTTTGAGGAATGATGGTAAACCCACAGCAGATAGTGACCATTGACTCCCATAGTAGGAATAAAAAAATGATGGAATTTTATAGGTTCAATGAAAATTCTTTCATAATTTACTAATCCTTGTGTTGTTTTAAACCTGTATGCATTAGTTTTTTTCTGATCAACACAAAAGAAAATATTTTGAGGAATGATGGTAAACCCACAGCAGATAGTGACCATTGACTCCCATAGTAGGAATAAAAAAATGATGGAATTTTATAGGTTCAATGAAAATTCTTTCATAATTTACTAGTCCTTGTGTTGTTTTAAACCTGTATGCATTAGTTTTTTTCTGATCAACACAAAAGAAAATATTTTGAGGAATGATGGTAAACCCACAGCAGATAGTGACCCACTGACTCCCATAGTAGGAATAAAAAAATGATGGAATTTTATAGGTTCAATGAAAATTCTTTCATAATTTACTCATTCTCGTGTTGTTTTAAACCTGTATGCATTAGTTTTTTTCTGATCAACACAAAAGAAAATATTTTGAGGAATGATGGTAAACCCACAGCAGATAGTGACCATTGACTCCCATAGTAGGAATAAAAAAATGATGGAATTTTATAGGTTCAATGAAAATTCTTTCATAATTTACTAATCCTTGTGTTGTTTTAAACCTGTATGCATTAGTTTTTTTCTGATCAACACAAAAGAAAATATTTTGAGGAATGATGGTAAACCCACAGCAGATAGTGACCATTGACTCCCATAGTAGGAATAAAAAAATGATGGAATTTTATAGGTTCAATGAAAATTCTTTCATAATTTACTAGTCCTTGTGTTGTTTTAAACCTGTATGCATTAGTTTTTTTCTGATCAACACAAAAGAAAATATTTTGAGGAATGATGGTAAACCCACAGCAGATAGTGACCCACTGACTCCCATAGTAGGAATAAAAAAATGATGGAATTTTATAGGTTCAATGAAAATTCTTTCATAATTTACTCATTCTCGTGTTCTTTTAAACGTGTATGCATTAGTTTTTTTTCTGATTAACACAAAAGAAAATATTTTGAGGAATGATAGTAAACCCACAGCAGATAGTGACCATTGACTCCCATAGTAGGAATAAAAAAATGATGGAATTTTTTAGGTTCAATGAAAATTCTTTCATAATTTATTCATCCTCGTATTGTTTTAAACCTGTATGCATTCGTTTTTTTCTAATAAACACAAAAGAAAATATTTTGAGGAATGATGGTAAACCCACAGCAGATAGTGACCATTGACTCCCATAGTAGGAATAAAAAAATGATGGAATTTTATAGGTTCAATGAAAATTCTTTCATAATTTACTCATCCTTGTGTTGTTTTAAACCTGTATGCATTAGTTTTTTTCTGATCAACACAAAAGAAAATATTTTGAGGAATGATGGTAAACCCACAGCAGATAGTGACCCACTGACTCCCATAGTAGGAATAAAAAAATGATGGAATTTTATAGGTTCAATAAAAATTCTTTCATAATTTATTCATCCTCCTGTTGTTTTAAACCTGTATGCATTCGTTTTTTTCTAATAAACACAAATGAAAATATTTTGAGGAATGATGGTAAACCCACAGCAGATAGTGACCATTGACTCCCATAGTAGGAATAAAAAAATGATGGAATTTTTTAGGTTCAATGAAAATTCTTTCATAATTTATTCATCCTCGTGTTGTTTTAAACCTGTATGCATTCGTTTTTTTCTAATAAACACAAAAGAAAATATTTTGAGGAATGATGGTAAACCCACAGCAGATAGTGACCATTGACTCCCATAGTAGGAATAAAAAAATGATGGAATTTTATAGGTTCAATGAAAATTCTTTCATAATTTATTCATCCTTGTGTTGTTTTAAACCTGTATGCATTCGTTTTTTTCTAATAAACACAAAAGAAAATATTTTGAGGAATGATGGTAAACCCACAGCAGATAGTGACCATTGACTCCCATAGTAGGAATAAAAAAATGATGGAATTTTTTAGGTTCAATGAAAATTCTTTCATAATTTATTCATCCTTGTGTTGTTTTAAACCTGTATGCATTAGTTTTTTTCTGATCAACACAAAAGAAAATATTTTGAGGAATGATGGTAAACCCACAGCAGATAGTGACCCACTGACTCCCATAGTAGGAATAAAAAAATGATGGAATTTTATAGGTTCAATGAAAATTCTTTCATAATTTACTCATCCTTGTGTTGTTTTAAACCTGTATGCATTAGTTTTTTTCTAATAAACACAAAAGAAAATATTTTGAGGAATGATGGTAAACCCACAGCAGATAGTGACCATTGACTCCCATAGTAGGAATAAAAAAATGATGGAATTTTATAGGTTCAATGAAAATTCTTTCATAATTTACTCATCCTTGTGTTGTTTTAAACCTGTATGCATTAGTTTTTTTCTGATCAACACAAAAGAAAATATTTTGAGGAATGATGGTAAACCCACAGCAGATAGTGACCATTGACTCCCATAGTAGGATTAAAAAAATGATGGAATTTTATAGGTTCAATGAAAATTCTTTCATAATTTACTCATCCTCGTGTTCTTTTAAACGTGTATGCATTAGTTTTTTTTCTGATTAACACAAAAGAAAATATTTTGAGGAATGATAGTAAACCCACAGCAGATAGTGACCATTGACTCCCATAGTAGGAATAAAAAAATGATGGAATTTTTTAGGTTCAATGAAAATTCTTTCATAATTTATTCATCCTCGTGTTGTTTTAAACCTGTATGCATTCGTTTTTTTCTAATAAACACAAAAGAAAATATTTTGAGGAATGATGGTAAACCCACAGCAGATAGTGACCATTGACTCCCATAGTAGGAATAAAAAAATGATGGAATTTTATAGGTTCAATGAAAATTCTTTCATAATTTATTCATCCTTGTGTTGTTTTAAACCTGTATGCATTCGTTTTTTTCTAATAAACACAAAAGAAAATATTTTGAGGAATGATGGTAAACCCACAGCAGATAGTGACCATTGACTCCCATAGTAGGAATAAAAAAATGATGGAATTTTTTAGGTTCAATGAAAATTCTTTCATAATTTATTCATCCTTGTGTTGTTTTAAACCTGTATGCATTAGTTTTTTTCTGATCAACACAAAAGAAAATATTTTGAGGAATGATGGTAAACCCACAGCAGATAGTGACCCACTGACTCCCATAGTAGGAATAAAAAAATGATGGAATTTTATAGGTTCAATGAAAATTCTTTCATAATTTACTCATCCTTGTGTTGTTTTAAACCTGTATGCATTAGTTTTTTTCTAATAAACACAAAAGAAAATATTTTGAGGAATGATGGTAAACCCACAGCAGATAGTGACCATTGACTCCCATAGTAGGAATAAAAAAATGATGGAATTTTATAGGTTCAATGAAAATTCTTTCATAATTTACTCATCCTTGTGTTGTTTTAAACCTGTATGCATTAGTTTTTTTCTGATTAACACAAAAGAAAATATTTTGAGGAATGATGGTAAACCCACAGCAGATAGTGACCATTGACTCCCATAGTAGGATTAAAAAAATGATGGAATTTTATAGGTTCAATGAAAATTCTTTCATAATTTACTCATCCTCGTGTTCTTTTAAACGTGTATGCATTAGTTTTTTTTCTGATTAACACAAAAGAAAATATTTTGAGGAATGATAGTAAACCCACAGCAGATAGTGACCATTGACTCCCATAGTAGGAATAAAAAAATGATGGAATTTTTTAGGTTCAATGAAAATTCTTTCATAATTTATTCATCCTCGTATTGTTTTAAACCTGTATGCATTCGTTTTTTTCTAATAAACACAAAAGAAAATATTTTGAGGAATGATGGTAAACCCACAGCAGATAGTGACCATTGACTCCCATAGTAGGAATAAAAAAATGATGGAATTTTATAGGTTCAATGAAAATTCTTTCATAATTTACTCATCCTTGTGTTGTTTTAAACCTGTATGCATTAGTTTTTTTCTGATCAACACAAAAGAAAATATTTTGAGGAATGATGGTAAACCCACAGCAGATAGTGACCCACTGACTCCCATAGTAGGAATAAAAAAATGATGGAATTTTATAGGTTCAATAAAAATTCTTTCATAATTTATTCATCCTCCTGTTGTTTTAAACCTGTATGCATTCGTTTTTTTCTAATAAACACAAATGAAAATATTTTGAGGAATGATGGTAAACCCACAGCAGATAGTGACCATTGACTCCCATAGTAGGAATAAAAAAATGATGGAATTTTTTAGGTTCAATGAAAATTCTTTCATAATTTATTCATCCTCGTGTTGTTTTAAACCTGTATGCATTCGTTTTTTTCTAATAAACACAAAAGAAAATATTTTGAGGAATGATGGTAAACCCACAGCAGATAGTGACCATTGACTCCCATAGTAGGAATAAAAAAATGATGGAATTTTATAGGTTCAATGAAAATTCTTTCATAATTTATTCATCCTTGTGTTGTTTTAAACCTGTATGCATTCGTTTTTTTCTAATAAACACAAAAGAAAATATTTTGAGGAATGATGGTAAACCCACAGCAGATAGTGACCATTGACTCCCATAGTAGGAATAAAAAAATGATGGAATTTTTTAGGTTCAATGAAAATTCTTTCATAATTTATTCATCCTTGTGTTGTTTTAAACCTGTATGCATTAGTTTTTTTCTGATCAACACAAAAGAAAATATTTTGAGGAATGATGGTAAACCCACACCAGATAGTGACCCACTGACTCCCATAGTAGGAATAAAAAAATGATGGAATTTTATAGGTTCAATGAAAATTCTTTCATAATTTACTCATCCTTGTGTTGTTTTAAACCTGTATGCATTAGTTTTTTTCTAATAAACACAAAAGAAAATATTTTGAGGAATGATGGTAAACCCACAGCAGATAGTGACCATTGACTCCCATAGTAGGAATAAAAAAATGATGGAATTTTATAGGTTCAATGAAAATTCTTTCATAATTTACTCATCCTTGTGTTGTTTTAAACCTGTATGCATTAGTTTTTTTCTGATTAACACAAAAGAAAATATTTTGAGGAATGATGGTAAACCCACAGCAGATAGTGACCATTGACTCCCATAGTAGGATTAAAAAAATGATGGAATTTTATAGGTTCAATGAAAATTCTTTCATAATTTACTCATCCTCGTGTTCTTTTAAACGTGTATGCATTAGTTTTTTTTCTGATTAACACAAAAGAAAATATTTTGAGGAATGATAGTAAACCCACAGCAGATAGTGACCATTGACTCCCATAGTAGGAATAAAAAAATGATGGAATTTTATAGGTTCAATGAAAATTCTTTCATAATTTATTCATCCTTGTGTTGTTTTAAACCTGTATGCATTAGTTTTTTTCTGATCAACACAAAAGAAAATATTTTGAGGAATGATGGTAAACCCACAGCAGATAGTGACCCACTGACTCCCATAGTAGGAATAAAAAAATGATGGAATTTTATAGGTTCAATGAAAATTCTTTCATAATTTACTCATTCTCGTGTTGTTTTAAACCTGTATGCATTAGTTTTTTTCTGATCAACACAAAAGAAAATATTTTGAGGAATGATGGTAAACCCACAGCAGATAGTGACCATTGACTCCCATAGTAGGAATAAAAAAATGATGGAATTTTATAGGTTCAATGAAAATTCTTTCATAATTTACTAATCCTTGTGTTGTTTTAAACCTGTATGCATTAGTTTTTTTCTGATCAACACAAAAGAAAATATTTTGAGGAATGATGGTAAACCCACAGCAGATAGTGACCATTGACTCCCATAGTAGGAATAAAAAAATGATGGAATTTTATAGGTTCAATGAAAATTCTTTCATAATTTACTAATCCTTGTGTTGTTTTAAACCTGTATGCATTAGTTTTTTTCTGATCAACACAAAAGAAAATATTTTGAGGAATGATGGTAAACCCACAGCAGATAGTGACCCACTGACTCCCATAGTAGGAATAAAAAAATGATGGAATTTTATAGGTTCAATGAAAATTCTTTCATAATTTACTCATTCTCGTGTTCTTTTAAACGTGTATGCATTAGTTTTTTTTCTGATTAACACAAAAGAAAATATTTTGAGGAATGATAGTAAACCCACAGCAGATAGTGACCATTGACTCCCATAGTAGGAATAAAAAAATGATGGAATTTTTTAGGTTCAATGAAAATTCTTTCATAATTTATTCATCCTCGTATTGTTTTAAACCTGTATGCATTCGTTTTTTTCTAATAAACACAAAAGAAAATATTTTGAGGAATGATGGTAAACCCACAGCAGATAGTGACCATTGACTCCCATAGTAGGAATAAAAAAATGATGGAATTTTATAGGTTCAATGAAAATTCTTTCATAATTTACTCATCCTTGTGTTGTTTTAAACCTGTATGCATTAGTTTTTTTCTGATCAACACAAAAGAAAATATTTTGAGGAATGATGGTAAACCCACAGCAGATAGTGACCCACTGACTCCCATAGTAGGAATAAAAAAATGATGGAATTTTATAGGTTCAATAAAAATTCTTTCATAATTTATTCATCCTCCTGTTGTTTTAAACCTGTATGCATTCGTTTTTTTCTAATAAACACAAATGAAAATATTTTGAGGAATGATGGTAAACCCACAGCAGATAGTGACCATTGACTCCCATAGTAGGAATAAAAAAATGATGGAATTTTTTAGGTTCAATGAAAATTCTTTCATAATTTATTCATCCTCGTGTTGTTTTAAACCTGTATGCATTCGTTTTTTTCTAATAAACACAAAAGAAAATATTTTGAGGAATGATGGTAAACCCACAGCAGATAGTGACCATTGACTCCCATAGTAGGATTAAAAAAATGATGGAATTTTATAGGTTCAATGAAAATTCTTTCATAATTTATTCATCCTTGTGTTGTTTTAAACCTGTATGTATTAGTTTTTTTCTGATCAACACAAAAGAAAATATTTTGAGGAATGATGGTAAACCCACAGCAGATAGTGACCATTGACTCCCATAGTAGGAATAAAAAAATGATGGAATTTTTTAGGTTCAATGAAAATTCTTTCATAATTTATTCATCCTCGTGTGGTTTTAAACCTGTATGCATTCGTTTTTTTCTAATAAACACAAAAGAAAATATTTTGAGGAATGATGGTAAACCCACAGCAGATAGTGACCATTGACTCCCATAGTAGGAATAAAAAAATGATGGAATTTTATAGGTTCAATGAAAATTCTTTCATAATTTATTCATCCTTGTGTTGTTTTAAACCTGTATGCATTCGTTTTTTTCTAATAAACACAAAAGAAAATATTTTGAGGAATGATGGTAAACCCACAGCAGATAGTGACCATTGACTCCCATAGTAGGAATAAAAAAATGATGGAATTTTTTAGGTTCAATGAAAATTCTTTCATAATTTATTCATCCTTGTGTTGTTTTAAACCTGTATGCATTAGTTTTTTTCTGATCAACACAAAAGAAAATATTTTGAGGAATGATGGTAAACCCACAGCAGATAGTGACCATTGACTCCCATAGTAGGAATAAAAAAATGATGGAATTTTATAGGTTCAATGAAAATTCTTTCATAATTTATTCATCATTGTGTTGTTTTAAACCTGTATGCATTCGTTTTTTTCTAATAAACACAAAAGAAAATATTTTGAGGAATGATGGTAAACCCACAGCAGATAGTGACCATTGACTCCCATAGTAGGAATAAAAAAATGATGGAATTTTTTAGGTTCAATGAAAATTCTTTCATAATTTATTCATCCTTGTGTTGTTTTAAACCTGTATGCATTAGTTTTTTTCTGATTAACACAAAAGAAAATATTTTGAGGAATGATGGTAAACCCACAGCAGATAGTGACCATTGACTCCCATAGTAGGAATAAAAAAATGATGGAATTTTATAGGTTCAATGAAAATTCTTTCATAATTTATTCATCATTGTGTTGTTTTAAACCTGTATGCATTCGTTTTTTTCTAATAAACACAAAAGAAAATATTTTGAGGAATGATGGTAAACCCACAGCAGATAGTGACCATTGACTCCCATAGTAGGAATAAAAAAATGATGGAATTTTTTAGGTTCAATGAAAATTCTTTCATAATTTATTCATCCTTGTGTTGTTTTAAACCTGTATGCATTAGTTTTTTTCTGATCAACACAAAAGAAAATATTTTGAGGAATGATGGTAAACCCACAGCAGATAGTGACCATTGACTCCCATAGTAGGAATAAAAAAATGATGGAATTTTTTAGGTTCAATGAAAATTCTTTCATAATTTATTCATCCTTGTGTTGTTTTAAACCTGTATGCATTAGTTTTTTTCTGATCAACACAAAAGAAAATATTTTGAGGAATGATGGTAAACCCACAGCAGATAGTGACCCACTGACTCCCATAGTAGGAATAAAAAAATGATGGAATTTTATAGGTTCAATGAAAATTCTTTCATAATTTATTCATCCTCCTGTTGTTTTAAACCTGTATGCATTCGTTTTTTTCTAATAAACACAAAAGAAAATATTTTGAGGAATGATGGTAAACCCACAGCAGATAGTGACCATTGACTCCCATAGTAGGAATAAAAAAATGATGGAATTTTTTAGGTTCAATGAAAATTCTTTCATAATTTATTCATCCTCGTGTTGTTTTAAACCTGTATGCATTCGTTTTTTTCTAATAAACACAAAAGAAAATATTTTGAGGAATGATGGTAAACCCACAGCAGATAGTGACCCACTGACTCCCATAGTAGGAATAAAAAAATGATGGAATTTTATAGGTTCAATGAAAATTCTTTCATAATTTACTCATCCTTGTGTTGTTTTAAACCTGTATGCATTAGTTTTTTTCTGATCAACACAAAAGAAAATATTTTGAGGAATGATGGTAAACCCACAGCAGATAGTGACCATTGACTCCCATAGTAGGATTAAAAAAATGATGGAATTTTATAGGTTCAATGAAAATTCTTTCATAATTACTCATCCTTGTGTTGTTTTAAACCTGTATGCATTAGTTTTTTTCTAATAAACACAAAAGAAAATATTTTGAGGAATGATGGTAAACCCACAGCAGATAGTGACCATTGACTCCCATAGTAGGAATAAAAAAATGATGGAATTTTATAGGTTCAATGAAAATTCTTTCATAATTTACTCATCCTCGTGTTCTTTTAAACATGTATGCATTAGTTTTTTTTCTGATTAACACAAAAGAAAATATTTTGAGGAATGATGGTAAACCCACAGCAGATAGTGACCATTGACTCCCATAGTAGGAATAAAAAAATGATGGAATTTTATAGGTTCAATGAAAATTCTTTCATAATTTACTCATCCTTGTGTTGTTTTAAACCTGTATGCATTCGTTTTTTTCTAATAAACACAAAAGAAAATATTTTGAGGAATGATGGTAAACCCACAGCAGATAGTGACCCACTGACTCCCATAGTAGGAATAAAAAAATGATGGAATTTTATAGGTTCAATGAAAATTCTTTCATAATTTATTCATCCTCCTGTTGTTTTAAACCTGTATGCATTCGTTTTTTTCTAATAAACACAAATGAAAATATTTTGAGGAATGATGGTAAACCCACAGCAGATAGTGACCATTGACTCCTATAGTAGGAATAAAAAAATGATGGAATTTTATAGGTTCAATGAAAATTCTTTCATAATTTATTCATCCTTGTGTTGTTTTAAACCTGTATGCATTCGTTTTTTTCTAATAAACACAAAAGAAAATATTTTGAGGAATGATGGTAAACCCACAGCAGATAGTGACCCACTGACTCCCATAGTAGGAATAAAAAAATGATGGAATTTTATAGGTTCAATGAAAATTCTTTCATAATTTACTCATCCTTGTGTTGTTTTAAACCTGTATGCATTCGTTTTTTTCTAATAAACACAAAAGAAAATATTTTGAGGAATGATGGTAAACCCACAGCAGATAGTGACCATTGACTCCCATAGTAGGAATAAAAAAATGATGGAATTTTATAGGTTCAATGAAAATTCTTTCATAATTTACTCATCCTTGTGTTGTTTTAAACCTGTATGCATTAGTTTTTTTCTGATCAACACAAAAGAAAATATTTTGAGGAATGATGGTAAACCCACAGCAGATAGTGACCCACTGACTCCCATAGTAGGAATAAAAAAATGATGGAATTTTATAGGTTCAATGAAAATTCTTTCATAATTTATTCATCCTTGTGTTGTTTTAAACCTGTATGCATTCGTTTTTTTCTAATAAACACAAAAGAAAATATTTTGAGGAATGATGGTAAACCCACAGCAGATAGTGACCATTGACTCCCATAGTAGGAATAAAAAAATGATGGAATTTTATAGGTTCAATGAAAATTCTTTCATAATTTACTCATCCTTGTGTTGTTTTAAACCTGTATGCATTAGTTTTTTTCTGATCAACACAAAAGAAAATATTTTGAGGAATGATGGTAAACCCACAGCAGATAGTGACCATTGACTCCCATAGTAGGAATAAAAAATGATGGAATTTTATAGGTTCAATGAAAATTCTTACATAATTACTCATCCTTGTGTTGTTTTAAACCTGTATGCATTAGTTTTTTTTCTAATAAACACAAAAGAAAATATTTTGAGGAATGATGGTAAACCCACAGCAGATAGTGACCATTGACTCCCATAGTAGGAATAAAAAAATGATGGAATTTTATAGGTTCAATGAAAATTCTTTCATAATTTACTCATCCTCGTGTTCTTTTAAACGTGTATGCATTAGTTTTTTTTCTGATTAACACAAAAGAAAATATTTTGAGGAATGATAGTAAACCCACAGCAGATAGTGACCATTGACTCCCATAGTAGGAATAAAAAAATGATGGAATTTTATAGGTTCAATGAAAATTCTTTCATAATTTACTCATCCTTGTGTTGTTTTAAACCTGTATGCATTAGTTTTTTTCTGATTAACACAAAAGAAAATATTTTGAGGAATGATGGTAAACCCACAGCAGATAGTGACCATTGACTCCCATAGTAGGAATAAAAAAATGATGGAATTTTATAGGTTCAATGAAAATTCTTTCATAATTTATTCATCCTTGTGTTGTTTTAAACCTGTATGCATTCGTTTTTTCTAATAAACACAAAAGAAAATATTTTGAGGAATGATGGTAAACCCACAGCAGATAGTGACCATTGACTCCCATAGTAGGAATAAAAAAATGATGGAATTTTTTAGGTTCAATGAAAATTCTTTCATAATTTATTCATCCTTGTGTTGTTTTAAACCTGTATGCATTAGTTTTTTTCTGATCAACACAAAAGAAAATATTTTGAGGAATGATGGTAAACCCACAGCAGATAGTGACCCACTGACTCCCATAGTAGGAATAAAAAAATGATGGAATTTTATAGGTTCAATGAAAATTCTTTCATAATTTACTCATCCTTGTGTTGTTTTAAACCTGTATGCATTCGTTTTTTTCTAATAAACACAAAAGAAAATATTTTGAGGAATGATGGTAAACCCACAGCAGATAGTGACCATTGACTCCCATAGTAGGAATAAAAAAATGATGGAATTTTTTAGGTTCAATGAAAATTCTTTTATAATTTATTCATCCTTGTGTTGTTTTAAACCTGTATGCATTAGTTTTTTTCTGATCAACACAAAAGAAAATATTTTGAGGAATGATGGTAAACCCACAGCAGATAGTGACCCACTGACTCCCATAGTAGGAATAAAAAAATGATGGAATTTTATAGGTTTAATGAAAATTCTTTCATAATTTACTCATCCTTGTGTTGTTTTAAACCTGTATGCATTAGTTTTTTTCTAATAAACACAAAAGAAAATATTTTGAGGAATGATGGTAAACCCACAGCAGATAGTGACCATTGACTCCCATAGTAGGAATAAAAAAATGATGGAATTTTATAGGTTCAATGAAAATTCTTTCATAATTTACTCATCCTTGTGTTGTTTTAAACCTGTATGCATTAGTTTTTTTCTGATCAACACAAAAGAAAATATTTTGAGGAATGATGGTAAACCCACAGCAGATAGTGACCCACTGACTCCCATAGTAGGAATAAAAAAAATGATGGAATTTTATAGGTTCAATGAAAATTCTTTCATAATTTATTCATCCTCCTGTTGTTTTAAACCTGTATTCATTCGTTTTTTTCTAATAAACACAAATGAAAATATTTTGAGGAATGATGGTAAACCCACAGCAGATAGTGACCATTGACTCCCATAGTAGGAATAAAAAAATGATGGAATTTTTTAGGTTCAATGAAAATTCTTTCATAATTTATTCATCCTCGTGTTGTTTTAAACCTGTATGCATTCGTTTTTTTCTAATAAACACAAAAGAAAATATTTTGAGGAATGATGGTAAACCCACAGCAGATAGTGACCATTGACTCCCATAGTAGGAATAAAAAAATGATGGAATTTTATAGGTTCAATGAAAATTCTTTCATAATTTACTCATCCTTGTGTTGTTTTAAACCTGTATGCATTAGTTTTTTTCTGATCAACACAAAAGAAAATATTTTGAGGAATGATGGTAAACCCACAGCAGATAGTGACCATTGACTCCCATAGTAGGAATAAAAAATTATGGAATTTTATAGGTTCAATGAAAATTCTTACATAATTACTCATCCTTGTGTTGTTTTAAACCTGTATGCATTAGTTTTTTTCTAATAAACACAAAAGAAAATATTTTGAGGAATGATGGTAAACCCACAGCAGATAGTGACCATTGACTCCCATAGTAGGAATAAAAAAATGATGGAATTTTATAGGTTCAATGAAAATTCTTTCATAATTTACTCATCCTCGTGTTCTTTTAAACGTGTATGCATTAGTTTTTTTTCTGATTAACACAAAAGAAAATATTTTGAGGAATGATAGTAAACCCACAGCAGATAGTGACCATTGACTCCCATAGTAGGAATAAAAAAATGATGGAATTTTATAGGTTCAATGAAAATTCTTTCATAATTTACTCATCCTTGTGTTGTTTTAAACCTGTATGCATTAGTTTTTTTCTGATTAACACAAAAGAAAATATTTTGAGGAATGATGGTAAACCCACAGCAGATAGTGACCATTGACTCCCATAGTAGGAATAAAAAAATGATGGAATTTTATAGGTTCAATGAAAATTCTTTCATAATTTATTCATCCTTGTGTTGTTTTAAACCTGTATGCATTCGTTTTTTTCTAATAAACACAAAAGAAAATATTTTGAGGAATGATGGTAAACCCACAGCAGATAGTGACCATTGACTCCCATAGTAGGAATAAAAAAATGATGGAATTTTTTAGGTTCAATGAAAATTCTTTCATAATTTATTCATCCTTGTGTTGTTTTAAACCTGTATGCATTAGTTTTTTTCTGATCAACACAAAAGAAAATATTTTGAGGAATGATGGTAAACCCACAGCAGATAGTGACCCACTGACTCCCATAGTAGGAATAAAAAAATGATGGAATTTTATAGGTTCAATGAAAATTCTTTCATAATTTACTCATCCTTGTGTTGTTTTAAACCTGTATGCATTATTTTTTTTCTAATAAACACAAAAGAAAATATTTTGAGGAATGATGGTAAACCCACAGCAGATAGTGACCATTGACTCCCATAGTAGGAATAAAAAAATGATGGAATTTTATAGGTTCAATGAAAATTCTTTCATAATTTACTCATCCTTGTGTTGTTTTAAACCTGTATGCAGTAGTTTTTTTCTGATTAACACAAAAGAAAATATTTTGAGGAATGATGGTAAACCCACAGCAGATAGTGACCATTGACTCCCATAGTAGGATTAAAAAAATGATGGAATTTTATAGGTTCAATGAAAATTCTTTCATAATTTATTCATCCTTGTGTTGTTTTAAACCTGTATGTATTAGTTCCCTTTCAAGGGATCCTTGACGCTGTGTCATGTAATGACATTATGGGGAACGCTATGCAGCGTGACGCGCGTGAATATTGTGTCAACTAGGTCTATATATAGACGCCGGCGGATGACGTCAAGAGTGACGTGGCAACGCGAGGCTATAACTAGGCGGAAATAATATAGGTCAAACAGCTTCTGCTATTTCAGCGAACGCTTGTGTGAATGTGAATGTGTCTAAATCTATATCTAGTGAGATTAGATTAGATTAGTTTAAAAAACTAGGGAAACATGGATAAGAGAAAGGGAATTAGAAGTGTGTTACCCCCTGTCCTAGATTATTATTGACGGGGATAGCACGAGCTTTGTGTGTGTGTGTGTTTGGTGCGGACTACACGCATGCTTTCCCCCGAGGGGGAGGCGTGCGGGCATTGTGAGAAAATACCATTCAAATGCTCCGCTCTCGATGGGTTTTCGCAAGCGTGGTTCAATGGGTGCCCGTGAGCGGCTTCACCCGTTTATCCGCGAGTGTTGTGAATTACTCTAGTTCTGAGGATCTAGATGTAATTAATGTTTATACAGAAAACAAACCCCGCAAGCCTTGTGGTTCAATGGGTGCCCGTGAGCGGCTTCACCCGTTTATCCGCGAGTGTTGTGAATTACTCTAGTTCTGAGGATCTAGATGTAATTAATGTTTATACAGAAAACACAAAGCTTACTGATTTATACCCTTTCTCCATGTTACGAAGAACTATTATGTTGTGACCCGATCGGCTGTAACAATCTAATATTGACTTTACTGACCAGCACAAAGTGAAGGCTGCCAGTGAACTTGACGAAAGAGGTTTAACTTTCTTCCCT
This sequence comes from Paramisgurnus dabryanus, assembly GCF_030506205.2. Classification (NCBI taxonomy): domain Eukaryota; kingdom Metazoa; phylum Chordata; class Actinopteri; order Cypriniformes; family Cobitidae; genus Paramisgurnus; species Paramisgurnus dabryanus. Next base: position 31,279,765 of record NC_133359.1, on the reverse strand, counting down.
GATTTACACTGATACGTTTTTAAACGGAAGACCATGCAGATATGCAGACTCCTCTCATTTATTGTTAAACACATCAGCGAGTTTCTTAACCCTTTTTGGGGGGGTTTTAAATAATGCAGATACGGCAAATGCCCGTATTGAAAGTATCTCGCGGTTTATTTGTTGCGAGAGACAGCAACAATATAAATGGATTAACAAGTTTATATGGTCGCGGGTCGCGCTGGAGCATGCCTTCGCAATATTGGCATTCTTCACGCATATCAAGCAGATATTGTATGAATTAAAGGGTGAACCTGAATCCTGTAATATTAGATGAGCTCAGGAGAGCGGCGGAGCTTTCTCTCCGTGCTACTAAAGAAACGGGGTTTTCCTCGTCGCAGTTTCCCCCGAGAATCTGCATCTAAACAGTATTCATCAACATACAGATAACAAAAACAGAGTGTTGTCTCTCGTGCCCCCCCTCTCCCTCAGAGAGCTTGGGGGACGAAACAACAACCAGCAACCAGAGAGGCATATAAGGCTGATCTGAGAGCAGTCATTGTCTCAAAATCATAAGGCTGCGTTAAAGGGGACCTGTCGTTCACAAGTGGCCTCTTAGGGCACTTTTCATAGAGCACAGATAAAACCTGTGCCCGATGTGCCCTCACATACAAAATAGTTTGTTAACCCCTTATGTTCCGTCTTCATTAAAGAATACCTAATTTTTGTCTCCATTAAAAAAGACATATAAAACAGAACAATAGGGTTTTTCTTAGTAGCTCAGCTGTGCCCTGCCGGTCCTCCGCTTCAGGGCAGTGAGCATTCTGGAGTCAATCTCCTTTTTAGTGCATTTTTCCATGAGTGGAGAAAATTAAAAAATGTCACAAAATGGCTGCTAGAGTTTATAGAGAAAGGCTACATAATTCAGTTTGTTTCCCATCCTCCCAGGTTCGGAGGGGTTTTACCCACCGAGGTGGGCCCCGGAAAAAGACCACCTTATTAAAGGAATAGGTCATTGCTTTATAGCCATTATTTTATTGTACCAAAGAAGGATGGAGGGCTGAGGCCTATTTAGATCGATCTCTGAAGAGATAAAAATTCTAAGACTGACAATTCCTTTTACTGTGGCGTTAATCAGGTCTGAGGACTGGTTCGTCATGATACATTTTAAGGACCCCTATGTCCATATATCTATCCTCCTGCAGCATCTGGAAATCCCAGGTTTGCTTTCGGGGGCAAACCATACCAATATCGGGTTCTGCCGTTCAGAGTAGTTCTTTCACAGCGCATAATGCATGGATTTAACCCTTGCTCCTCTGAGACTTCAAGGGATCCAAATACTTAATTACATAGACTATTGGCTTGTGTTAGTCCAGTCTCGAGACATGGCAGTTCGGCATCGAGATGTCGTCCTTGCCCATATGAAGCGCCTAGGGCTACGGAACAACGCCAAAAAGGGCATTTTAACCCACTAGCAGAAAATATTATTTCTTTGGGTAACTTGGGACTCAGTGAGGATGTAGGCACGTATGTCTCCTACACACACAGAGTCGATCCTGGCATCAGTGTCTAGGATCAGATAAGGCCAATTTTACACCGTAAAGCACTTTCTAGAGTGTTAGGTCCGTTGGCGGCAGCATCTAGTATTAGGGAGGCCTGAGGTCGCGCCCTCTATACAGACTGGCGCATCAGGTTCTCCTTTGGTCTCACGGGAAATTTTTTGTCATTCAGACATCCCCAGGGTCCAGAATGTGAGAGCAGACACCCTGTCGAGGCAGGGGCTGAGGTTGTAAAGCCCATACTATTCGAAAGATTATGGTTTAAAATGGAGATTACTCCAGATTTAAGATCCACTATTTCTGTTTTTATGCTCCTATTACTAAGGGCTCTTTTTAGTGTTTCGAAAGCCCTTTTCATGGCCTCTTTCAAACACATTTGACTTATGTGCAGATACATTTCTGTCACTGAAGTTAGCCTTTTTATTAGCCATCATAGTTCAACAGGTGCCCGCAAGTCGGCTTCATCCGTTTTAACCGTGAGGGCTGTGAATTTCTCTAGTTCTGAGGATCTAGATGTAATTAATGTTTATACATAAAACACAAATGAGCTTCACACGAAATTAAAACTATTTTAAATGGAGACTATTCACTACTCGGTTTAGTGACAACAATTTATTTCCAAACTGCCCAGTGGCTTCAGTTCTGGAATTTTTACAAAATCGGTTTTCATCCGGTTTATATCCATTTACTACCAGAGTATAGGCTGCGGCTATCTCTGTGTCTATGCTCCTATTTCTAAGGGTTCTATCTGTAGTGCTTCGAAAGCCCTTCTCATGGCCTCTTTCGAACACATTTGACTCATGTACAGATACATTTCTGTCACTGAAGTTAGCCTTTTTTATTAGCCATCATGGTTCAACGGGTGCCCGCGAGTCGGCTTCACCCGTTTTAACTGTGAGGGCTGTGAATTACTCTAGTTCTGAGGATCTAGATGTAATTAATGTTTATACAGAAAAACACAAATGAGGTCCAGATGAAATTAAGGCTATTTTAAATGGAGGCTATTCACTACTCGGGGTAGTGACAAACATTTACTTCCAAACTGCCCATTGGCTTCAGTTCTGGAATTTTTACAATACCGTTTTTTCATCCGGTTTATATCCATTTACTACCAGAGTATAGGCTGCGGCTATCTCTGTTTTTATGCTCTTATTACTAAGGGCTCTATCTGTAGTTGTTTCGAAAGCCCTTCTCATGGCCTCTTTCGAACACATTGATTCATGTACAGATAAAGTTCTGTCACTGAAGTTAGCCTTTTTATTAGCCATCACTTCTCTGAGGAGAGTGAGTGACTTCTTATTCATGCCTGGAGTTCGCTTCAGACGAATTAAGGCTATTTTAACTACCTGGTGTAGTGACGACATATTTAGTTCCAAACTGCCCAGTGGCTTCAGTTCTGGAATTTTTACAATACCGGTTTTTTATCCGGTTTATACCCAGAGTATATGCTGAGGCTATCTCTGGTTTCACACTCGTATCCCTGAGGGCTCTATGGGTAGTAGCATCACTTCTCTGAGGAGAGTGAGTGACTAACAAGCTTATCAGCTGCTTCTTCATACCTGGAGTTTCGCTCCAGGCGACATTTAAGGCTGTTTTAAATGGAGATTATTCACTACTCTGTGTAGTGACAAACATTTACTTCCAAACTGCCCACTGGCTTCAGTTCTGGAATTTTTACAATACCGGGTTTTCATCCGGTTTATATCCATTTACTATCGGAGTATATGCTGCGGCTATCTCTGCCTTCACGCCTTATTGGGTGGTACATTTAGGATGAGGCCTCCTGCTCAAATCAGAGTTCCAGTATGGGACCTGGCAGTAGTTCTGAAAGGGGTTCTTTATGGCACCTTTCGAACCCATTAACTTGTGTACAGTTAAGTTTCTGTCACTGGAGTTAGCCTTTTTATTAGCCATCACTTCTCCGAGGAGAGTGGGCAACTTCCAAGCTTATCAGCTTCTTCTCTATCCTGGAGTTTGCTTCAGGACATATTAAGGCTATTTGCACCCAAGACCGGGTTATGTTCCCAAGGTTCCTAGCAATGTGGCTAGAACATTGGTCTTTCAGGCTTTTTCATCCTCCTCCTCAAGAGTCGGCGGATCAACAGAGGCTACATCTTCTATGCCCTGAGGGTTTTTTAGAGGTTTACATTAATAGATCTTCCACCTTAGAAGATCCGACCAACCTTTGGTCTGTGTTTGGTTCTCCAAGAGAGAACATTCTTCCTCTAAACAAACAATCAATAATTGATTGTGGAGGCTATTTTTATAGCGTATGAGGTGCACATTATGTTTTCACCTCTGCGAAAATTAGGGCACACTCGACTAGGAGTATGGCGTCTTATCTGGCCCCTTTGTCAGGGACCTCCATGCTTTGTGGTGTGGCGGGATAATCTCCCCCACACATTTTTATGAGGTATTATGTTTTTAGACCTCCATTTTCTACCGGGATCTCAGGTCTTTATGTCTTAAGTTGTGCGTAGACACCTTCACACTTACAGACAGTCACAATTAATTATGGCGTAGTGGGTATCTCGTTCCCCATAATGTCATTACATGACACAGCGTCAAGGATCCCTTGAAAGGGAACGTCAGGTTACGACTGTAACCGTGGTTCCCTGAGATAGGGAACGAGACGCTGTGTCCCTTTGCCATAACTCCTTGTGCCTGTAGCATTCGCTTCAATTTTAACAGAAGCTGTTTGACCTATATTATTTCCGCCTAGTTATAGCCTCGCGTTGCCACGTCACTCTTGACGTCATCCGCCGGCGTCTATATATAGACCTAGTTGACACAATATTCACGCGCGTCACGCTGCATAGCGTTCCCCATAATGTCATTACATGACACAGCGTCTCGTTCCCTATCTCAGGGAACCACGGTTACAGTCGTAACCTGACGTTTTTTTCTGATCAACACAAAAGAAAATATTTTGAGGAATGATGGTAAACCCACAGCAGATAGTGACCCACTGACTCCCATAGTAGGAATAAAAAAATGATGGAATTTTATAGGTTCAATGAAAATTCTTTCATAATTTATTCATCCTCGTGTTGTTTTAAACCTGTATGCATTCGTTTTTTTCTAATAAACACAAAAGAAAATATTTTGAGGAATGATGGTAAACCCACAGCAGATAGTGACCATTGACTCCCATAGTAGGAATAAAAAAATGATGGAATTTTTTAGGTTCAATGAAAATTCTTTCATAATTTATTCATCCTCGTGTTGTTTTAAACCTGTATGCATTCGTTTTTTTCTAATAAACACAAAAGAAAATATTTTGAGGAATGATGGTAAACCCACAGCAGATAGTGACCATTGACTCCCATAGTAGGAATAAAAAAATGATGGAATTTTATAGGTTCAATGAAAATTCTTTCATAATTTACTCATCCTTGTGTTGTTTTAAACCTGTATGCATTAGTTTTTTTCTGATCAACACAAAAGAAAATATTTTGAGGAATGATGGTAAACCCACAGCAGATAGTGACCCACTGACTCCCATAGTAGGAATAAAAAAATGATGGAATTTTATAGGTTCAATGAAAATTCTTTCATAATTTACTCATTCTCGTGTTCTTTAAAACGTGTATGCATTAGTTTTTTTTCTGATTAACACAAAAGAAAATATTTTGAGGAATGATAGTAAACCCACAGCAGATAGTGACCATTGACTCCCATAGTAGGAATCAAAAAATGATGGAATTTTTTAGGTTCAATGAAAATTCTTTCATAATTTATTCATCCTCGTGTTGTTTTAAACCTGTATGCATTCGTTTTTTTCTAATAAACACAAAAGAAAATATTTTGAGGAATGATGGTAAACCCACAGCAGATAGTGACCATTGACTCCCATAGTAGGAATAAAAAAATGATGGAATTTTATAGGTTCAATGAAAATTCTTTCATAATTTACTCATCCTTGTGTTGTTTTAAACCTGTATGCATTAGTTTTTTTCTGATCAACACAAAAGAAAATATTTTGAGGAATGATGGTAAACCCACAGCAGATAGTGACCCACTGACTCCCATAGTAGGAATAAAAAAATGATGGAATTTTATAGGTTCAATGAAAATTCTTTCATAATTTACTCATCCTTGTGTTGTTTTAAACCTGTATGCATTAGTTTTTTCTGATCAACACAAAAGAAAATATTTTGAGGAATGATGGTAAACCCACAGCAGATAGTGACCATTGACTCCCATAGTAGGATTAAAAAAATGATGGAATTTTATAGGTTCAATGAAAATTCTTTCATAATTTACTCATCCTTGTGTTCTTTTAAACGTGTATGCATTAGTTTTTTTTTCTGATTAACACAAAAGAAAATATTTTGAGGAATGATAGTAAACCCACAGCAGATAGTGACCATTGACTCCCATAGTAGGAATAAAAAAATGAAGGAATTTTATAGGTTCAATGAAAATTCTTTCATAATTTATTCATCCTTGTGTTGTTTTAAACCTGTATGCATTCGTTTTTTTCTAATAAACACAAAAGAAAATATTTTGAGGAATGATGGTAAACCCACAGCAGATAGTGACCATTGACTCCCATAGTAGGAATAAAAAAATGATGGAATTTTTGAGGTTCAATGAAAATTCTTTCATAATTTATTCATCCTTGTGTTGTTTTAAACCTGTATGCATTAGTTTTTTTCTGATCAACACAAAAGAAAATATTTTGAGGAATGATGGTAAACCCACAGCAGATAGTGACCCACTGACTCCCATAGTAGGAATAAAAAAATGATGGAATTTTATAGGTTCAATGAAAATTCTTTCATCATTTACTCATCCTTGTGTTGTTTTAAACCTGTATGCAGTAGTTTTTTTCTGATTAACACAAAAGAAAATATTTTGAGGAATGATGGTAAACCCACAGCAGATAGTGACCATTGACTCCCATAGTAGGATTAAAAAAATGATTGAATTTTATAGGTTCAATGAAAATTCTTTCATAATTTATTCATCCTTGTGTTGTTTTAAACCTGTATGTATTAGTTTTTTTCTGATCAACACAAAAGAAAATATTTTGAGGAATGATGGTAAACCCACAGCAGATAGTGACCATTGACTCCCATAGTAGGAATAAAAAAATGATGGAATTTTTTAGGTTCAATGAAAATTCTTTCATAATTTATTCATCCTCGTGTTGTTTTAAACCTGTATGCATTCGTTTTTTTCTAATAAACACAAAAGAAAATATTTTGAGGAATGATGGTAAACCCACAGCAGATAGTGACCATTGACTCCCATAGTAGGAATAAAAAAATGATGGAATTTTATAGGTTCAATGAAAATTCTTTCATAATTTATTCATCCTTGTGTTGTTTTAAACCTGTATGCATTCGATTTTTTCTAATAAACACAAAAGAAAATATTTTGAGGAATGATGGTAAACCCACAGCAGATAGTGACCATTGACTCCCATAGTAGGAATAAAAAAATGATGGAATTTTTTAGGTTCAATGAAAATTCTTTCATAATTTATTCATCCTTGTGTTGTTTTAAACCTGTATGCATTAGTTTTTTTCTGATCAACACAAAAGAAAATATTTTGAGGAATGATGGTAAACCCACAGCAGATAGTGACCCACTGACTCCCATAGTAGGAATAAAAAAATGATGGAATTTTATAGGTTCAATGAAAATTCTTTCATAATTTACTCATCCTTGTGTTGTTTTAAACCTGTATGCATTAGTTTTTTTCTAATAAACACAAAAGAAAATATTTTGAGGAATGATGGTAAACCCACAGCAGATAGTGACCATTGACTCCCATAGTAGGAATAAAAAAATGATGGAATTTTATAGGTTCAATGAAAATTCTTTCATAATTTACTCATCCTTGTGTTGTTTTAAACCTGTATGCATTAGTTTTTTTCTGATCAACACAAAAGAAAATATTTTGAGGAATGATGGTAAACCCACAGCAGATAGTGACCATTGACTCCCATAGTAGGATTAAAAAAATGATGGAATTTTATAGGTTCAATGAAAATTCTTTCATAATTTACTCATCCTCGTGTTCTTTTAAACGTGTATGCATTAGTTTTTTTTCTGATTAACACAAAAGAAAATATTTTGAGGAATGATAGTAAACCCACAGCAGATAGTGACCATTGACTCCCATAGTAGGAATAAAAAAATGATGGAATTTTTTAGGTTCAATGAAAATTCTTTCATAATTTATTCATCCTCGTGTTGTTTTAAACCTGTATGCATTCGTTTTTTTCTAATAAACACAAAAGAAAATATTTTGAGGAATGATGGTAAACCCACAGCAGATAATGACCATTGACTCCCATAGTAGGAATAAAAAAATGATGGAATTTTATAGGTTCAATGAAAATTCTTTCATAATTTATTCATCCTTGTGTTGTTTTAAACCTGTATGCATTCGTTTTTTTCTAATAAACACAAAAGAAAATATTTTGAGGAATGATGGTAAACCCACAGCAGATAGTGACCATTGACTCCCATAGTAGGAATAAAAAAATGATGGAATTTTTTAGGTTCAATGAAAATTCTTTCATAATTTATTCATCCTTGTGTTGTTTTAAACCTGTATGCATTAGTTTTTTTCTGATCAACACAAAAGAAAATATTTTGAGGAATGATGGTAAACCCACAGCAGATAGTGACCCACTGACTCCCATAGTAGGAATAAAAAAATGATGGAATTTTATAGGTTCAATGAAAATTCTTTCATAATTTACTCATCCTTGTGTTGTTTTAAACCTGTATGCATTAGTTTTTTTCTAATAAACACAAAAGAAAATATTTTGAGGAATGATGGTAAACCCACAGCAGATAGTGACCATTGACTCCCATAGTAGGAATAAAAAAATGATGGAATTTTATAGGTTCAATGAAAATTCTTTCATAATTTACTCATCCTTGTGTTGTTTTAAACCTGTATGCATTAGTTTTTTTCTGATCAACACAAAAGAAAATATTTTGAGGAATGATGGTAAACCCACAGCAGATAGTGACCATTGACTCCCATAGTAGGATTAAAAAAATGATGGAATTTTATAGGTTCAATGAAAATTCTTTCATAATTTACTCATCCTCGTGTTCTTTTAAACGTGTATGCATTAGTTTTTTTTCTGATTAACACAAAAGAAAATATTTTGAGGAATGATAGTAAACCCACAGCAGATAGTGACCATTGACTCCCATAGTAGGAATAAAAAAATGATGGAATTTTATAGGTTCAATGAAAATTTTTTCATAATTTATTCATCCTTGTGTTGTTTTAAACCTGTATGCATTCGTTTTTTTCTAATAAACACAAAAGAAAATATTTTGGGAATGATGGTAAACCCACAGCAGATAGTGACCATTGACTCCCATAGTAGGAATAAAAAAATGATGGAATTTTTTAGGTTCAATGAAAATTCTTTCATAATTTATTCATCCTTGTGTTGTTTTAAACCTGTATGCATTAGTTTTTTTCTGATCAACACAAAAGAAAATATTTTGAGGAATGATGGTAAACCCACAGCAGATAGTGACCATTGACTCCCATAGTAGGAATAAAAAAATGATGGAATTTTATAGGTTCAATGAAAATTCTTTCATAATTTACTAATCCTTGTGTTGTTTTAAACCTGTATGCATTAGTTTTTTTCTGATCAACACAAAAGAAAATATTTTGAGGAATGATGGTAAACCCACAGCAGATAGTGACCCACTGACTCCCATAGTAGGAATAAAAAAATGATGGAATTTTATAGGTTCAATGAAAATTCTTTCATAATTTACTCATTCTCGTGTTCTTTTAAACGTGTATGCATTAGTTTTTTTTCTGATTAACACAAAAGAAAATATTTTGAGGAATGATAGTAAACCCACAGCAGATAGTGACCATTGACTCCCATAGTAGGAATAAAAAAATGATGGAATTTTTTAGGTTCAATGAAAATTCTTTCATAATTTATTCATCCTCGTATTGTTTTAAACCTGTATGCATTCGTTTTTTTCTAATAAACACAAAAGAAAATATTTTGAGGAATGATGGTAAACCCACAGCAGATAGTGACCATTGACTCCCATAGTAGGAATAAAAAAATGATGGAATTTTATAGGTTCAATGAAAATTCTTTCATAATTTACTCATCCTTGTGTTGTTTTAAACCTGTATGCATTAGTTTTTTTCTGATCAACACAAAAGAAAATATTTTGAGGAATGATGGTAAACCCACAGCAGATAGTGACCCACTGACTCCCATAGTAGGAATAAAAAAATGATGGAATTTTATAGGTTCAATAAAAATTCTTTCATAATTTATTCATCCTCCTGTTGTTTTAAACCTGTATGCATTCGTTTTTTTCTAATAAACACAAATGAAAATATTTTGAGGAATGATGGTAAACCCACAGCAGATAGTGACCATTGACTCCCATAGTAGGAATAAAAAATGATGGAATTTTTTAGGTTCAATGAAAATTCTTTCATAATTTATTCATCCTCGTGTTGTTTTAAACCTGTATGCATTCGTTTTTTTCTAATAAACACAAAAGAAAATATTTTGAGGAATGATGGTAAACCCACAGCAGATAGTGACCATTGACTCCCATAGTAGGAATGAAAAAATGATGGAATTTTATATGTTCAATGAAAATTCTTTCATAATTTACTCATCCTTGTGTTGTTTTAAACCTGTATGCATTAGTTTTTTTCTGATCAACACAAAAGAAAATATTTTGAGGAATGATGGTAAACCCACAGCAGATAGTGACCATTGACTCCCATAGTAGGAATAAAAAATGATGGAATTTTATAGGTTCAATGAAAATTCTTTCATAATTTACTCATCCTCGTGTTCTTTTAAACGTGTATGCATTAGTTTTTTTTCTGATTAACACAAAAGAAAATATTTTGAGGAATGATAGTAAACCCACAGCAGATAGTGACCATTGACTCCCATAGTAGGAATAAAAAAATGATGGAATTTTATAGGTTCAATGAAATTTCTTTCATAATTTACTCATCCTTGTGTTGTTTTAAACCTGTATGCATTAGTTTTTTTCTGATTAACACAAAAGAAAATATTTTGAGGAATGATGGTAAACCCACAGCAGATAGTGACCATTGACTCCCATAGTAGGAATAAAAAAATGATGGAATTTTATAGGTTCAATGAAAATTCTTTCATAATTTATTCATCCTTGTGTTGTTTTAAACCTGTATGCATTCGTTTTTTTCTAATAAACACAAAAGAAAATATTTTGAGGAATGATGGTAAACCCACAGCAGATAGTGACCCACTGACTCCCATAGTAGGAATAAAAAAATGATGGAATTTTTTAGGTTCAATGAAAATTCTTTCATAATTTATTCATCCTCCTGTTGTTTTAAACCTGTATGCATTCGTTTTTTTCTAATAAACACAAAAGAAAATATTTTGAGGAATGATGGTAAACCCACAGCAGATAGTGACCATTGACTCCCATAGTAGGAATAAAAAAATGATGGAATTTTATAGGTTCAATGAAAATTCTTTCATAATTTACTCATCCTTGTGTTGTTTTAAACCTGTATGCATTAGTTTTTTTCTGATCAACACAAAAGAAAATATTTTGAGGAATGATGGTAAACCCACAGCAGATAGTGACCCACTGACTCCCATAGTAGGAATAAAAAAATGATGGAATTTTATAGGTTCAATGAAAATTCTTTCATAATTTACTCATTCTCGTGTTCTTTTAAACGTGTATGCATTAGTTTTTTTCTGATCAACACAAAAGAAAATATTTTGAGGAATGATGGTAAACCCACAGCAGATAGTGACCATTGACTCCCATAGTAGGATTAAAAAAATGATGGAATTTTATAGGTTCAATGAAAATTCTTTCATAATTTACTCATCCTCGTGTTCTTTTAAACGTGTATGCATTAGTTTTTTTTCTGATTAACACAAAAGAAAATATTTTGAGGAATGATAGTAAACCCACAGCAGATAGTGACCATTGACTCCCATAGTAGGAATAAAAAAATGATGGAATTTTTTAGGTTCAATGAAAATTCTTTCATAATTTACTCATCCTTGTGTTGTTTTAAACCTGTATGCATTCGTTTTTTTCTAATAAACACAAAAGAAAATATTTTGAGGAATGATGGTAAACCCACAGCAGATAGTGACCATTGACTCCCATAGTAGGAATAAAAAATGATGGAATTTTATAGGTTCAATGAAAATTCTTACATAATTACTCATCCTTGTGTTGTTTTAAACCTGTATGCATTAGTTTTTTTCTAATAAACACAAAAGAAAATATTTTGAGGAATGATGGTAAACCCACAGCAGATAGTGACCATTGACTCCCATAGTAGGAATAAAAAAATGATGGAATTTTATAGGTTCAATGAAAATTCTTTCATAATTTACTCATCCTCGTGTTCTTTTAAACGTGTATGCATTAGTTTTTTTTCTGATTAACACAAAAGAAAATATTTTGAGGAATGATAGTAAACCCACAGCAGATAGTGACCATTGACTCCCATAGTAGGAATAAAAAAATGATGGAATTTTATAGGTTCAATGAAATTTCTTTCATAATTTACTCATCCTTGTGTTGTTTTAAACCTGTATGCATTAGTTTTTTTCTGATTAACACAAAAGAAAATATTTTGAGGAATGATGGTAAACCCACAGCAGATAGTGACCATTGACTCCCATAGTAGGAATAAAAAAATGATGGAATTTTATAGGTTCAATGAAAATTCTTTCATAATTTATTCATCCTTGTGTTGTTTTAAACCTGTATGCATTCGTTTTTTTCTAATAAACACAAAAGAAAATATTTTGAGGAATGATGGTAAACCCACAGCAGATAGTGACCATTGACTCCCATAGTAGGAATAAAAAAATGATGGAATTTTTTAGGTTCAATGAAAATTCTTTCATAATTTATTCATCCTCCTGTTGTTTTAAACCTGTATGCATTCGTTTTTTTCTAATAAACACAAAAGAAAATATTTTGAGGAATGATGGTAAACCCACAGCAGATAGTGACCATTGACTCCCATAGTAGGAATAAAAAAATGATGGAATTTTATAGGTTCAATGAAAATTCTTTCATAATTTATTCATCCTCCTGTTGTTTTAAACCTGTATGCATTCGTTTTTTTCTAATAAACACAAATGAAAATATTTTGAGGAATGATGGTAAACCCACAGCAGATAGTGACCCACTGACTCCCATAGTAGGAATAAAAAAATGATGGAATTTTTTAGGTTCAATGAAAATTCTTTCATAATTTATTCATCCTCGTGTTGTTTTAAACCTGTATGCATTCGTTTTTTTCTAATAAACACAAAAGAAAATATTTTGAGGAATGATGGTAAACCCACAGCAGATAGTGACCATTGACTCCCATAGTAGGAATAAAAAAATGATGGAATTTTATAGGTTCAATGAAAATTCTTTCATAATTTACTCATCCTTGTGTTGTTTTAAACCTGTATGCATTAGTTTTTTTCTGATCAACACAAAAGAAAATATTTTGAGGAATGATGGTAAACCCACAGCAGATAGTGACCATTGACTCCCATAGTAGGAATAAAAAATGATGGAATTTTATAGGTTCAATGAAAATTCTTACATAATTACTCATCCTTGTGTTGTTTTAAACCTGTATGCATTAGTTTTTTTCTAATAAACACAAAAGAAAATATTTTGAGGAATGATGGTAAACCCACAGCAGATAGTGACCATTGACTCCCATAGTAGGAATAAAAAAATGATGGAATTTTATAGGTTCAATGAAAATTCTTTCATAATTTACTCATCCTTGTGTTGTTTTAAACCTGTATGCATTAGTTTTTTTCTGATTAACACAAAAGAAAATATTTTGAGGAATGATGGTAAACCCACAGCAGATAGTGACCATTGACTCCCATAGTAGGATTAAAAAAATGATGGAATTTTATAGGTTCAATGAAAATTCTTTCATAATTTACTCATCCTCGTGTTCTTTTAAACGTGTATGCATTAGTTTTTTTTCTGATTAACACAAAAGAAAATATTTTGAGGAATGATAGTAAACCCACAGCAGATAGTGACCATTGACTCCCATAGTAGGAATAAAAAAATGATGGAATTTTATAGGTTCAATGAAAATTCTTTCATAATTTATTCATCCTTGTGTTGTTTTAAACCTGTATGCATTCGTTTTTTTCTAATAAACACAAAAGAAAATATTTTGAGGAATGATGGTAAACCCACAGCAGATAGTGACCATTGACTCCCATAGTAGGAATAAAAAAATGATGGAATTTTTTAGGTTCAATGAAAATTCTTTCATAATTTATTCATCCTTGTGTTGTTTTAAACCTGTATGCAGTAGTTTTTTTCTGATTAACACAAAAGAAAATATTTTGAGGAATGATGGTAAACCCACAGCAGATAGTGACCATTGACTCCCATAGTAGGATTAAAAAAATGATGGAATTTTATAGGTTCAATGAAAATTCTTTCATAATTTATTCATCCTTGTGTTGTTTTAAACCTGTATGTATTAGTTTTTTTCTGATCAACACAAAAGAAAATATTTTGAGGAATGATGGTAAACCCACAGCAGATAGTGACCCACTGACTCCCATAGTAGGAATAAAAAAATTATGGAATTTTATAGGTTCAATGAAAATTCTTTCATAATTTATTCATCCTCGTGTTGTTTTAAACCTGTATGCATTCGTTTTTTTCTAATAAACACAAAAGAAAATATTTTGAGGAATGATGGTAAACCCACAGCAGATAGTGACCATTGACTCCCATAGTAGGAATAAAAAAATGATGGAATTTTTTAGGTTCAATGAAAATTCTTTCATAATTTATTCATCCTCGTGTTGTTTTAAACCTGTATGCATTCGTTTTTTTCTAATAAACACAAAAGAAAATATTTTGAGGAATGATGGTAAACCCACAGCAGATAGTGACCATTGACTCCTATAGTAGGAATAAAAAAATGATGGAATTTTATAGGTTCAATGAAAATTCTTTCATAATTTATTCATCCTTGTGTTGTTTTAAACCTGTATGCATTCGTTTTTTTCTAATAAACACAAAAGAAAATATTTTGAGGAATGATGGTAAACCCACAGCAGATAGTGACCATTGACTCCCATAGTAGGAATAAAAAAATGATGGAATTTTTTAGGTTCAATGAAAATTCTTTCATAATTTATTCATCCTTGTGTTGTTTTAAACCTGTATGCATTAGTTTTTTTCTGATCAACACAAAAGAAAATATTTTGAGGAATGATGGTAAACCCACAGCAGATAGTGACCATTGACTCCCATAGTAGGAATAAAAAAATGATGGAATTTTATAGGTTCAATGAAAATTCTTTCATAATTTATTCATCATTGTGTTGTTTTAAACCTGTATGCATTCGTTTTTTTCTAATAAACACAAAAGAAAATATTTTGAGGAATGATGGTAAACCCACAGCAGATAGTGACCATTGACTCCCATAGTAGGAATAAAAAAATGATGGAATTTTTTAGGTTCAATGAAAATTCTTTCATAATTTATTCATCCTTGTGTTGTTTTAAACCTGTATGCATTAGTTTTTTTCTGATTAACACAAAAGAAAATATTTTGAGGAATGATGGTAAACCCACAGCAGATAGTGACCATTGACTCCCATAGTAGGAATAAAAAAATGATGGAATTTTATAGGTTCAATGAAAATTCTTTCATAATTTATTCATCATTGTGTTGTTTTAAACCTGTATGCATTCGTTTTTTTCTAATAAACACAAAAGAAAATATTTTGAGGAATGATGGTAAACCCACAGCAGATAGTGACCATTGACTCCCATAGTAGGAATAAAAAAATGATGGAATTTTTTAGGTTCAATGAAAATTCTTTCATAATTTATTCATCCTTGTGTTGTTTTAAACCTGTATGCATTAGTTTTTTTCTGATCAACACAAAAGAAAATATTTTGAGGAATGATGGTAAACCCACAGCAGATAGTGACCATTGACTCCCATAGTAGGAATAAAAAAATGATGGAATTTTTTAGGTTCAATGAAAATTCTTTCATAATTTATTCATCCTTGTGTTGTTTTAAACCTGTATGCATTAGTTTTTTTCTGATCAACACAAAAGAAAATATTTTGAGGAATGATGGTAAACCCACAGCAGATAGTGACCCACTGACTCCCATAGTAGGAATAAAAAAATGATGGAATTTTATAGGTTCAATGAAAATTCTTTCATAATTTATTCATCCTCCTGTTGTTTTAAACCTGTATGCATTCGTTTTTTTCTAATAAACACAAAAGAAAATATTTTGAGGAATGATGGTAAACCCACAGCAGATAGTGACCATTGACTCCCATAGTAGGAATAAAAAAATGATGGAATTTTTTAGGTTCAATGAAAATTCTTTCATAATTTATTCATCCTCGTGTTGTTTTAAACCTGTATGCATTCGTTTTTTTCTAATAAACACAAAAGAAAATATTTTGAGGAATGATGGTAAACCCACAGCAGATAGTGACCCACTGACTCCCATAGTAGGAATAAAAAAATGATGGAATTTTATAGGTTCAATGAAAATTCTTTCATAATTTACTCATCCTTGTGTTGTTTTAAACCTGTATGCATTAGTTTTTTTCTGATCAACACAAAAGAAAATATTTTGAGGAATGATGGTAAACCCACAGCAGATAGTGACCATTGACTCCCATAGTAGGATTAAAAAAATGATGGAATTTTATAGGTTCAATGAAAATTCTTTCATAATTACTCATCCTTGTGTTGTTTTAAACCTGTATGCATTAGTTTTTTTCTAATAAACACAAAAGAAAATATTTTGAGGAATGATGGTAAACCCACAGCAGATAGTGACCATTGACTCCCATAGTAGGAATAAAAAAATGATGGAATTTTATAGGTTCAATGAAAATTCTTTCATAATTTACTCATCCTCGTGTTCTTTTAAACATGTATGCATTAGTTTTTTTTCTGATTAACACAAAAGAAAATATTTTGAGGAATGATGGTAAACCCACAGCAGATAGTGACCATTGACTCCCATAGTAGGAATAAAAAAATGATGGAATTTTATAGGTTCAATGAAAATTCTTTCATAATTTACTCATCCTTGTGTTGTTTTAAACCTGTATGCATTCGTTTTTTTCTAATAAACACAAAAGAAAATATTTTGAGGAATGATGGTAAACCCACAGCAGATAGTGACCCACTGACTCCCATAGTAGGAATAAAAAAATGATGGAATTTTATAGGTTCAATGAAAATTCTTTCATAATTTATTCATCCTCCTGTTGTTTTAAACCTGTATGCATTCGTTTTTTTCTAATAAACACAAATGAAAATATTTTGAGGAATGATGGTAAACCCACAGCAGATAGTGACCATTGACTCCTATAGTAGGAATAAAAAAATGATGGAATTTTATAGGTTCAATGAAAATTCTTTCATAATTTATTCATCCTTGTGTTGTTTTAAACCTGTATGCATTCGTTTTTTTCTAATAAACACAAAAGAAAATATTTTGAGGAATGATGGTAAACCCACAGCAGATAGTGACCCACTGACTCCCATAGTAGGAATAAAAAAATGATGGAATTTTATAGGTTCAATGAAAATTCTTTCATAATTTACTCATCCTTGTGTTGTTTTAAACCTGTATGCATTCGTTTTTTTCTAATAAACACAAAAGAAAATATTTTGAGGAATGATGGTAAACCCACAGCAGATAGTGACCATTGACTCCCATAGTAGGAATAAAAAAATGATGGAATTTTATAGGTTCAATGAAAATTCTTTCATAATTTACTCATCCTTGTGTTGTTTTAAACCTGTATGCATTAGTTTTTTTCTGATCAACACAAAAGAAAATATTTTGAGGAATGATGGTAAACCCACAGCAGATAGTGACCCACTGACTCCCATAGTAGGAATAAAAAAATGATGGAATTTTATAGGTTCAATGAAAATTCTTTCATAATTTATTCATCCTTGTGTTGTTTTAAACCTGTATGCATTCGTTTTTTTCTAATAAACACAAAAGAAAATATTTTGAGGAATGATGGTAAACCCACAGCAGATAGTGACCATTGACTCCCATAGTAGGAATAAAAAAATGATGGAATTTTATAGGTTCAATGAAAATTCTTTCATAATTTACTCATCCTTGTGTTGTTTTAAACCTGTATGCATTAGTTTTTTTCTGATCAACACAAAAGAAAATATTTTGAGGAATGATGGTAAACCCACAGCAGATAGTGACCATTGACTCCCATAGTAGGAATAAAAAATGATGGAATTTTATAGGTTCAATGAAAATTCTTACATAATTACTCATCCTTGTGTTGTTTTAAACCTGTATGCATTAGTTTTTTTTCTAATAAACACAAAAGAAAATATTTTGAGGAATGATGGTAAACCCACAGCAGATAGTGACCATTGACTCCCATAGTAGGAATAAAAAAATGATGGAATTTTATAGGTTCAATGAAAATTCTTTCATAATTTACTCATCCTCGTGTTCTTTTAAACGTGTATGCATTAGTTTTTTTTCTGATTAACACAAAAGAAAATATTTTGAGGAATGATAGTAAACCCACAGCAGATAGTGACCATTGACTCCCATAGTAGGAATAAAAAAATGATGGAATTTTATAGGTTCAATGAAAATTCTTTCATAATTTACTCATCCTTGTGTTGTTTTAAACCTGTATGCATTAGTTTTTTTCTGATTAACACAAAAGAAAATATTTTGAGGAATGATGGTAAACCCACAGCAGATAGTGACCATTGACTCCCATAGTAGGAATAAAAAAATGATGGAATTTTATAGGTTCAATGAAAATTCTTTCATAATTTATTCATCCTTGTGTTGTTTTAAACCTGTATGCATTCGTTTTTTCTAATAAACACAAAAGAAAATATTTTGAGGAATGATGGTAAACCCACAGCAGATAGTGACCATTGACTCCCATAGTAGGAATAAAAAAATGATGGAATTTTTTAGGTTCAATGAAAATTCTTTCATAATTTATTCATCCTTGTGTTGTTTTAAACCTGTATGCATTAGTTTTTTTCTGATCAACACAAAAGAAAATATTTTGAGGAATGATGGTAAACCCACAGCAGATAGTGACCCACTGACTCCCATAGTAGGAATAAAAAAATGATGGAATTTTATAGGTTCAATGAAAATTCTTTCATAATTTACTCATCCTTGTGTTGTTTTAAACCTGTATGCATTCGTTTTTTTCTAATAAACACAAAAGAAAATATTTTGAGGAATGATGGTAAACCCACAGCAGATAGTGACCATTGACTCCCATAGTAGGAATAAAAAAATGATGGAATTTTTTAGGTTCAATGAAAATTCTTTTATAATTTATTCATCCTTGTGTTGTTTTAAACCTGTATGCATTAGTTTTTTTCTGATCAACACAAAAGAAAATATTTTGAGGAATGATGGTAAACCCACAGCAGATAGTGACCCACTGACTCCCATAGTAGGAATAAAAAAATGATGGAATTTTATAGGTTTAATGAAAATTCTTTCATAATTTACTCATCCTTGTGTTGTTTTAAACCTGTATGCATTAGTTTTTTTCTAATAAACACAAAAGAAAATATTTTGAGGAATGATGGTAAACCCACAGCAGATAGTGACCATTGACTCCCATAGTAGGAATAAAAAAATGATGGAATTTTATAGGTTCAATGAAAATTCTTTCATAATTTACTCATCCTTGTGTTGTTTTAAACCTGTATGCATTAGTTTTTTTCTGATCAACACAAAAGAAAATATTTTGAGGAATGATGGTAAACCCACAGCAGATAGTGACCCACTGACTCCCATAGTAGGAATAAAAAAAATGATGGAATTTTATAGGTTCAATGAAAATTCTTTCATAATTTATTCATCCTCCTGTTGTTTTAAACCTGTATTCATTCGTTTTTTTCTAATAAACACAAATGAAAATATTTTGAGGAATGATGGTAAACCCACAGCAGATAGTGACCATTGACTCCCATAGTAGGAATAAAAAAATGATGGAATTTTTTAGGTTCAATGAAAATTCTTTCATAATTTATTCATCCTCGTGTTGTTTTAAACCTGTATGCATTCGTTTTTTTCTAATAAACACAAAAGAAAATATTTTGAGGAATGATGGTAAACCCACAGCAGATAGTGACCATTGACTCCCATAGTAGGAATAAAAAAATGATGGAATTTTATAGGTTCAATGAAAATTCTTTCATAATTTACTCATCCTTGTGTTGTTTTAAACCTGTATGCATTAGTTTTTTTCTGATCAACACAAAAGAAAATATTTTGAGGAATGATGGTAAACCCACAGCAGATAGTGACCATTGACTCCCATAGTAGGAATAAAAAATTATGGAATTTTATAGGTTCAATGAAAATTCTTACATAATTACTCATCCTTGTGTTGTTTTAAACCTGTATGCATTAGTTTTTTTCTAATAAACACAAAAGAAAATATTTTGAGGAATGATGGTAAACCCACAGCAGATAGTGACCATTGACTCCCATAGTAGGAATAAAAAAATGATGGAATTTTATAGGTTCAATGAAAATTCTTTCATAATTTACTCATCCTCGTGTTCTTTTAAACGTGTATGCATTAGTTTTTTTTCTGATTAACACAAAAGAAAATATTTTGAGGAATGATAGTAAACCCACAGCAGATAGTGACCATTGACTCCCATAGTAGGAATAAAAAAATGATGGAATTTTATAGGTTCAATGAAAATTCTTTCATAATTTACTCATCCTTGTGTTGTTTTAAACCTGTATGCATTAGTTTTTTTCTGATTAACACAAAAGAAAATATTTTGAGGAATGATGGTAAACCCACAGCAGATAGTGACCATTGACTCCCATAGTAGGAATAAAAAAATGATGGAATTTTATAGGTTCAATGAAAATTCTTTCATAATTTATTCATCCTTGTGTTGTTTTAAACCTGTATGCATTCGTTTTTTTCTAATAAACACAAAAGAAAATATTTTGAGGAATGATGGTAAACCCACAGCAGATAGTGACCATTGACTCCCATAGTAGGAATAAAAAAATGATGGAATTTTTTAGGTTCAATGAAAATTCTTTCATAATTTATTCATCCTTGTGTTGTTTTAAACCTGTATGCATTAGTTTTTTTCTGATCAACACAAAAGAAAATATTTTGAGGAATGATGGTAAACCCACAGCAGATAGTGACCCACTGACTCCCATAGTAGGAATAAAAAAATGATGGAATTTTATAGGTTCAATGAAAATTCTTTCATAATTTACTCATCCTTGTGTTGTTTTAAACCTGTATGCATTATTTTTTTTCTAATAAACACAAAAGAAAATATTTTGAGGAATGATGGTAAACCCACAGCAGATAGTGACCATTGACTCCCATAGTAGGAATAAAAAAATGATGGAATTTTATAGGTTCAATGAAAATTCTTTCATAATTTACTCATCCTTGTGTTGTTTTAAACCTGTATGCAGTAGTTTTTTTCTGATTAACACAAAAGAAAATATTTTGAGGAATGATGGTAAACCCACAGCAGATAGTGACCATTGACTCCCATAGTAGGATTAAAAAAATGATGGAATTTTATAGGTTCAATGAAAATTCTTTCATAATTTATTCATCCTTGTGTTGTTTTAAACCTGTATGTATTAGTTCCCTTTCAAGGGATCCTTGACGCTGTGTCATGTAATGACATTATGGGGAACGCTATGCAGCGTGACGCGCGTGAATATTGTGTCAACTAGGTCTATATATAGACGCCGGCGGATGACGTCAAGAGTGACGTGGCAACGCGAGGCTATAACTAGGCGGAAATAATATAGGTCAAACAGCTTCTGCTATTTCAGCGAACGCTTGTGTGAATGTGAATGTGTCTAAATCTATATCTAGTGAGATTAGATTAGATTAGTTTAAAAAACTAGGGAAACATGGATAAGAGAAAGGGAATTAGAAGTGTGTTACCCCCTGTCCTAGATTATTATTGACGGGGATAGCACGAGCTTTGTGTGTGTGTGTGTTTGGTGCGGACTACACGCATGCTTTCCCCCGAGGGGGAGGCGTGCGGGCATTGTGAGAAAATACCATTCAAATGCTCCGCTCTCGATGGGTTTTCGCAAGCGTGGTTCAATGGGTGCCCGTGAGCGGCTTCACCCGTTTATCCGCGAGTGTTGTGAATTACTCTAGTTCTGAGGATCTAGATGTAATTAATGTTTATACAGAAAACAAACCCCGCAAGCCTTGTGGTTCAATGGGTGCCCGTGAGCGGCTTCACCCGTTTATCCGCGAGTGTTGTGAATTACTCTAGTTCTGAGGATCTAGATGTAATTAATGTTTATACAGAAAACACAAAGCTTACTGATTTATACCCTTTCTCCATGTTACGAAGAACTATTATGTTGTGACCCGATCGGCTGTAACAATCTAATATTGACTTTACTGACCAGCACAAAGTGAAGGCTGCCAGTGAACTTGACGAAAGAGGTTTAACTTTCTTCCCTGATTTACACTGATACGTTTTTAAACGGAAGACCATGCAGATATGCAGACTCCTCTCATTTATTGTTAAACACATCAGCGAGTTTCTTAACCCTTTTTGGGGGGGTTTTAAATAATGCAGATACGGCAAATGCCCGTATTGAAAGTATCTCGCGGTTTATTTGTTGCGAGAGACAGCAACAATATAAATGGATTAACAAGTTTATATGGTCGCGGGTCGCGCTGGAGCATGCCTTCGCAATATTGGCATTCTTCACGCATATCAAGCAGATATTGTATGAATTAAAGGGTGAACCTGAATCCTGTAATATTAGATGAGCTCAGGAGAGCGGCGGAGCTTTCTCTCCGTGCTACTAAAGAAACGGGGTTTTCCTCGTCGCAGTTTCCCCCGAGAATCTGCATCTAAACAGTATTCATCAACATACAGATAACAAAAACAGAGTGTTGTCTCTCGTGCCCCCCCTCTCCCTCAGAGAGCTTGGGGGACGAAACAACAACCAGCAACCAGAGAGGCATATAAGGCTGATCTGAGAGCAGTCATTGTCTCAAAATCATAAGGCTGCGTTAAAGGGGACCTGTCGTTCACAAGTGGCCTCTTAGGGCACTTTTCATAGAGCACAGATAAAACCTGTGCCCGATGTGCCCTCACATACAAAATAGTTTGTTAACCCCTTATGTTCCGTCTTCATTAAAGAATACCTAATTTTTGTCTCCATTAAAAAAGACATATAAAACAGAACAATAGGGTTTTTCTTAGTAGCTCAGCTGTGCCCTGCCGGTCCTCCGCTTCAGGGCAGTGAGCATTCTGGAGTCAATCTCCTTTTTAGTGCATTTTTCCATGAGTGGAGAAAATTAAAAAATGTCACAAAATGGCTGCTAGAGTTTATAGAGAAAGGCTACATAATTCAGTTTGTTTCCCATCCTCCCAGGTTCGGAGGGGTTTTACCCACCGAGGTGGGCCCCGGAAAAAGACCACCTTATTAAAGGAATAGGTCATTGCTTTATAGCCATTATTTTATTGTACCAAAGAAGGATGGAGGGCTGAGGCCTATTTAGATCGATCTCTGAAGAGATAAAAATTCTAAGACTGACAATTCCTTTTACTGTGGCGTTAATCAGGTCTGAGGACTGGTTCGTCATGATACATTTTAAGGACCCCTATGTCCATATATCTATCCTCCTGCAGCATCTGGAAATCCCAGGTTTGCTTTCGGGGGCAAACCATACCAATATCGGGTTCTGCCGTTCAGAGTAGTTCTTTCACAGCGCATAATGCATGGATTTAACCCTTGCTCCTCTGAGACTTCAAGGGATCCAAATACTTAATTACATAGACTATTGGCTTGTGTTAGTCCAGTCTCGAGACATGGCAGTTCGGCATCGAGATGTCGTCCTTGCCCATATGAAGCGCCTAGGGCTACGGAACAACGCCAAAAAGGGCATTTTAACCCACTAGCAGAAAATATTATTTCTTTGGGTAACTTGGGACTCAGTGAGGATGTAGGCACGTATGTCTCCTACACACACAGAGTCGATCCTGGCATCAGTGTCTAGGATCAGATAAGGCCAATTTTACACCGTAAAGCACTTTCTAGAGTGTTAGGTCCGTTGGCGGCAGCATCTAGTATTAGGGAGGCCTGAGGTCGCGCCCTCTATACAGACTGGCGCATCAGGTTCTCCTTTGGTCTCACGGGAAATTTTTTGTCATTCAGACATCCCCAGGGTCCAGAATGTGAGAGCAGACACCCTGTCGAGGCAGGGGCTGAGGTTGTAAAGCCCATACTATTCGAAAGATTATGGTTTAAAATGGAGATTACTCCAGATTTAAGATCCACTATTTCTGTTTTTATGCTCCTATTACTAAGGGCTCTTTTTAGTGTTTCGAAAGCCCTTTTCATGGCCTCTTTCAAACACATTTGACTTATGTGCAGATACATTTCTGTCACTGAAGTTAGCCTTTTTATTAGCCATCATAGTTCAACAGGTGCCCGCAAGTCGGCTTCATCCGTTTTAACCGTGAGGGCTGTGAATTTCTCTAGTTCTGAGGATCTAGATGTAATTAATGTTTATACATAAAACACAAATGAGCTTCACACGAAATTAAAACTATTTTAAATGGAGACTATTCACTACTCGGTTTAGTGACAACAATTTATTTCCAAACTGCCCAGTGGCTTCAGTTCTGGAATTTTTACAAAATCGGTTTTCATCCGGTTTATATCCATTTACTACCAGAGTATAGGCTGCGGCTATCTCTGTGTCTATGCTCCTATTTCTAAGGGTTCTATCTGTAGTGCTTCGAAAGCCCTTCTCATGGCCTCTTTCGAACACATTTGACTCATGTACAGATACATTTCTGTCACTGAAGTTAGCCTTTTTTATTAGCCATCATGGTTCAACGGGTGCCCGCGAGTCGGCTTCACCCGTTTTAACTGTGAGGGCTGTGAATTACTCTAGTTCTGAGGATCTAGATGTAATTAATGTTTATACAGAAAAACACAAATGAGGTCCAGATGAAATTAAGGCTATTTTAAATGGAGGCTATTCACTACTCGGGGTAGTGACAAACATTTACTTCCAAACTGCCCATTGGCTTCAGTTCTGGAATTTTTACAATACCGTTTTTTCATCCGGTTTATATCCATTTACTACCAGAGTATAGGCTGCGGCTATCTCTGTTTTTATGCTCTTATTACTAAGGGCTCTATCTGTAGTTGTTTCGAAAGCCCTTCTCATGGCCTCTTTCGAACACATTGATTCATGTACAGATAAAGTTCTGTCACTGAAGTTAGCCTTTTTATTAGCCATCACTTCTCTGAGGAGAGTGAGTGACTTCTTATTCATGCCTGGAGTTCGCTTCAGACGAATTAAGGCTATTTTAACTACCTGGTGTAGTGACGACATATTTAGTTCCAAACTGCCCAGTGGCTTCAGTTCTGGAATTTTTACAATACCGGTTTTTTATCCGGTTTATACCCAGAGTATATGCTGAGGCTATCTCTGGTTTCACACTCGTATCCCTGAGGGCTCTATGGGTAGTAGCATCACTTCTCTGAGGAGAGTGAGTGACTAACAAGCTTATCAGCTGCTTCTTCATACCTGGAGTTTCGCTCCAGGCGACATTTAAGGCTGTTTTAAATGGAGATTATTCACTACTCTGTGTAGTGACAAACATTTACTTCCAAACTGCCCACTGGCTTCAGTTCTGGAATTTTTACAATACCGGGTTTTCATCCGGTTTATATCCATTTACTATCGGAGTATATGCTGCGGCTATCTCTGCCTTCACGCCTTATTGGGTGGTACATTTAGGATGAGGCCTCCTGCTCAAATCAGAGTTCCAGTATGGGACCTGGCAGTAGTTCTGAAAGGGGTTCTTTATGGCACCTTTCGAACCCATTAACTTGTGTACAGTTAAGTTTCTGTCACTGGAGTTAGCCTTTTTATTAGCCATCACTTCTCCGAGGAGAGTGGGCAACTTCCAAGCTTATCAGCTTCTTCTCTATCCTGGAGTTTGCTTCAGGACATATTAAGGCTATTTGCACCCAAGACCGGGTTATGTTCCCAAGGTTCCTAGCAATGTGGCTAGAACATTGGTCTTTCAGGCTTTTTCATCCTCCTCCTCAAGAGTCGGCGGATCAACAGAGGCTACATCTTCTATGCCCTGAGGGTTTTTTAGAGGTTTACATTAATAGATCTTCCACCTTAGAAGATCCGACCAACCTTTGGTCTGTGTTTGGTTCTCCAAGAGAGAACATTCTTCCTCTAAACAAACAATCAATAATTGATTGTGGAGGCTATTTTTATAGCGTATGAGGTGCACATTATGTTTTCACCTCTGCGAAAATTAGGGCACACTCGACTAGGAGTATGGCGTCTTATCTGGCCCCTTTGTCAGGGACCTCCATGCTTTGTGGTGTGGCGGGATAATCTCCCCCACACATTTTTATGAGGTATTATGTTTTTAGACCTCCATTTTCTACCGGGATCTCAGGTCTTTATGTCTTAAGTTGTGCGTAGACACCTTCACACTTACAGACAGTCACAATTAATTATGGCGTAGTGGGTATCTCGTTCCCCATAATGTCATTACATGACACAGCGTCAAGGATCCCTTGAAAGGGAACGTCAGGTTACGACTGTAACCGTGGTTCCCTGAGATAGGGAACGAGACGCTGTGTCCCTTTGCCATAACTCCTTGTGCCTGTAGCATTCGCTTCAATTTTAACAGAAGCTGTTTGACCTATATTATTTCCGCCTAGTTATAGCCTCGCGTTGCCACGTCACTCTTGACGTCATCCGCCGGCGTCTATATATAGACCTAGTTGACACAATATTCACGCGCGTCACGCTGCATAGCGTTCCCCATAATGTCATTACATGACACAGCGTCTCGTTCCCTATCTCAGGGAACCACGGTTACAGTCGTAACCTGACGTTTTTTTCTGATCAACACAAAAGAAAATATTTTGAGGAATGATGGTAAACCCACAGCAGATAGTGACCCACTGACTCCCATAGTAGGAATAAAAAAATGATGGAATTTTATAGGTTCAATGAAAATTCTTTCATAATTTATTCATCCTCGTGTTGTTTTAAACCTGTATGCATTCGTTTTTTTCTAATAAACACAAAAGAAAATATTTTGAGGAATGATGGTAAACCCACAGCAGATAGTGACCATTGACTCCCATAGTAGGAATAAAAAAATGATGGAATTTTTTAGGTTCAATGAAAATTCTTTCATAATTTATTCATCCTCGTGTTGTTTTAAACCTGTATGCATTCGTTTTTTTCTAATAAACACAAAAGAAAATATTTTGAGGAATGATGGTAAACCCACAGCAGATAGTGACCATTGACTCCCATAGTAGGAATAAAAAAATGATGGAATTTTATAGGTTCAATGAAAATTCTTTCATAATTTACTCATCCTTGTGTTGTTTTAAACCTGTATGCATTAGTTTTTTTCTGATCAACACAAAAGAAAATATTTTGAGGAATGATGGTAAACCCACAGCAGATAGTGACCCACTGACTCCCATAGTAGGAATAAAAAAATGATGGAATTTTATAGGTTCAATGAAAATTCTTTCATAATTTACTCATTCTCGTGTTCTTTAAAACGTGTATGCATTAGTTTTTTTTCTGATTAACACAAAAGAAAATATTTTGAGGAATGATAGTAAACCCACAGCAGATAGTGACCATTGACTCCCATAGTAGGAATAAAAAAATGATGGAATTTTTTAGGTTCAATGAAAATTCTTTCATAATTTATTCATCCTCGTGTTGTTTTAAACCTGTATGCATTCGTTTTTTTCTAATAAACACAAAAGAAAATATTTTGAGGAATGATGGTAAACCCACAGCAGATAGTGACCATTGACTCCCATAGTAGGAATAAAAAAATGATGGAATTTTATAGGTTCAATGAAAATTCTTTCATAATTTACTCATCCTTGTGTTGTTTTAAACCTGTATGCATTAGTTTTTTTCTGATCAACACAAAAGAAAATATTTTGAGGAATGATGGTAAACCCACAGCAGATAGTGACCCACTGACTCCCATAGTAGGAATAAAAAAATGATGGAATTTTATAGGTTCAATGAAAATTCTTTCATAATTTACTCATCCTTGTGTTGTTTTAAACCTGTATGCATTAGTTTTTTCTGATCAACACAAAAGAAAATATTTTGAGGAATGATGGTAAACCCACAGCAGATAGTGACCATTGACTCCCATAGTAGGATTAAAAAAATGATGGAATTTTATAGGTTCAATGAAAATTCTTTCATAATTTACTCATCCTTGTGTTCTTTTAAACGTGTATGCATTAGTTTTTTTTTCTGATTAACACAAAAGAAAATATTTTGAGGAATGATAGTAAACCCACAGCAGATAGTGACCATTGACTCCCATAGTAGGAATAAAAAAATGAAGGAATTTTATAGGTTCAATGAAAATTCTTTCATAATTTATTCATCCTTGTGTTGTTTTAAACCTGTATGCATTCGTTTTTTTCTAATAAACACAAAAGAAAATATTTTGAGGAATGATGGTAAACCCACAGCAGATAGTGACCATTGACTCCCATAGTAGGAATAAAAAAATGATGGAATTTTTGAGGTTCAATGAAAATTCTTTCATAATTTATTCATCCTTGTGTTGTTTTAAACCTGTATGCATTAGTTTTTTTCTGATCAACACAAAAGAAAATATTTTGAGGAATGATGGTAAACCCACAGCAGATAGTGACCCACTGACTCCCATAGTAGGAATAAAAAAATGATGGAATTTTATAGGTTCAATGAAAATTCTTTCATCATTTACTCATCCTTGTGTTGTTTTAAACCTGTATGCAGTAGTTTTTTTCTGATTAACACAAAAGAAAATATTTTGAGGAATGATGGTAAACCCACAGCAGATAGTGACCATTGACTCCCATAGTAGGATTAAAAAAATGATTGAATTTTATAGGTTCAATGAAAATTCTTTCATAATTTATTCATCCTTGTGTTGTTTTAAACCTGTATGTATTAGTTTTTTTCTGATCAACACAAAAGAAAATATTTTGAGGAATGATGGTAAACCCACAGCAGATAGTGACCATTGACTCCCATAGTAGGAATAAAAAAATGATGGAATTTTTTAGGTTCAATGAAAATTCTTTCATAATTTATTCATCCTCGTGTTGTTTTAAACCTGTATGCATTCGTTTTTTTCTAATAAACACAAAAGAAAATATTTTGAGGAATGATGGTAAACCCACAGCAGATAGTGACCATTGACTCCCATAGTAGGAATAAAAAAATGATGGAATTTTATAGGTTCAATGAAAATTCTTTCATAATTTATTCATCCTTGTGTTGTTTTAAACCTGTATGCATTCGATTTTTTCTAATAAACACAAAAGAAAATATTTTGAGGAATGATGGTAAACCCACAGCAGATAGTGACCATTGACTCCCATAGTAGGAATAAAAAAATGATGGAATTTTTTAGGTTCAATGAAAATTCTTTCATAATTTATTCATCCTTGTGTTGTTTTAAACCTGTATGCATTAGTTTTTTTCTGATCAACACAAAAGAAAATATTTTGAGGAATGATGGTAAACCCACAGCAGATAGTGACCCACTGACTCCCATAGTAGGAATAAAAAAATGATGGAATTTTATAGGTTCAATGAAAATTCTTTCATAATTTACTCATCCTTGTGTTGTTTTAAACCTGTATGCATTAGTTTTTTTCTAATAAACACAAAAGAAAATATTTTGAGGAATGATGGTAAACCCACAGCAGATAGTGACCATTGACTCCCATAGTAGGAATAAAAAAATGATGGAATTTTATAGGTTCAATGAAAATTCTTTCATAATTTACTCATCCTTGTGTTGTTTTAAACCTGTATGCATTAGTTTTTTTCTGATCAACACAAAAGAAAATATTTTGAGGAATGATGGTAAACCCACAGCAGATAGTGACCATTGACTCCCATAGTAGGATTAAAAAAATGATGGAATTTTATAGGTTCAATGAAAATTCTTTCATAATTTACTCATCCTCGTGTTCTTTTAAACGTGTATGCATTAGTTTTTTTTCTGATTAACACAAAAGAAAATATTTTGAGGAATGATAGTAAACCCACAGCAGATAGTGACCATTGACTCCCATAGTAGGAATAAAAAAATGATGGAATTTTTTAGGTTCAATGAAAATTCTTTCATAATTTATTCATCCTCGTGTTGTTTTAAACCTGTATGCATTCGTTTTTTTCTAATAAACACAAAAGAAAATATTTTGAGGAATGATGGTAAACCCACAGCAGATAATGACCATTGACTCCCATAGTAGGAATAAAAAAATGATGGAATTTTATAGGTTCAATGAAAATTCTTTCATAATTTATTCATCCTTGTGTTGTTTTAAACCTGTATGCATTCGTTTTTTTCTAATAAACACAAAAGAAAATATTTTGAGGAATGATGGTAAACCCACAGCAGATAGTGACCATTGACTCCCATAGTAGGAATAAAAAAATGATGGAATTTTTTAGGTTCAATGAAAATTCTTTCATAATTTATTCATCCTTGTGTTGTTTTAAACCTGTATGCATTAGTTTTTTTCTGATCAACACAAAAGAAAATATTTTGAGGAATGATGGTAAACCCACAGCAGATAGTGACCCACTGACTCCCATAGTAGGAATAAAAAAATGATGGAATTTTATAGGTTCAATGAAAATTCTTTCATAATTTACTCATCCTTGTGTTGTTTTAAACCTGTATGCATTAGTTTTTTTCTAATAAACACAAAAGAAAATATTTTGAGGAATGATGGTAAACCCACAGCAGATAGTGACCATTGACTCCCATAGTAGGAATAAAAAAATGATGGAATTTTATAGGTTCAATGAAAATTCTTTCATAATTTACTCATCCTTGTGTTGTTTTAAACCTGTATGCATTAGTTTTTTTCTGATCAACACAAAAGAAAATATTTTGAGGAATGATGGTAAACCCACAGCAGATAGTGACCATTGACTCCCATAGTAGGATTAAAAAAATGATGGAATTTTATAGGTTCAATGAAAATTCTTTCATAATTTACTCATCCTCGTGTTCTTTTAAACGTGTATGCATTAGTTTTTTTTCTGATTAACACAAAAGAAAATATTTTGAGGAATGATAGTAAACCCACAGCAGATAGTGACCATTGACTCCCATAGTAGGAATAAAAAAATGATGGAATTTTATAGGTTCAATGAAAATTTTTTCATAATTTATTCATCCTTGTGTTGTTTTAAACCTGTATGCATTCGTTTTTTTCTAATAAACACAAAAGAAAATATTTTGGGAATGATGGTAAACCCACAGCAGATAGTGACCATTGACTCCCATAGTAGGAATAAAAAAATGATGGAATTTTTTAGGTTCAATGAAAATTCTTTCATAATTTATTCATCCTTGTGTTGTTTTAAACCTGTATGCATTAGTTTTTTTCTGATCAACACAAAAGAAAATATTTTGAGGAATGATGGTAAACCCACAGCAGATAGTGACCATTGACTCCCATAGTAGGAATAAAAAAATGATGGAATTTTATAGGTTCAATGAAAATTCTTTCATAATTTACTAATCCTTGTGTTGTTTTAAACCTGTATGCATTAGTTTTTTTCTGATCAACACAAAAGAAAATATTTTGAGGAATGATGGTAAACCCACAGCAGATAGTGACCCACTGACTCCCATAGTAGGAATAAAAAAATGATGGAATTTTATAGGTTCAATGAAAATTCTTTCATAATTTACTCATTCTCGTGTTCTTTTAAACGTGTATGCATTAGTTTTTTTTCTGATTAACACAAAAGAAAATATTTTGAGGAATGATAGTAAACCCACAGCAGATAGTGACCATTGACTCCCATAGTAGGAATAAAAAAATGATGGAATTTTTTAGGTTCAATGAAAATTCTTTCATAATTTATTCATCCTCGTATTGTTTTAAACCTGTATGCATTCGTTTTTTTCTAATAAACACAAAAGAAAATATTTTGAGGAATGATGGTAAACCCACAGCAGATAGTGACCATTGACTCCCATAGTAGGAATAAAAAAATGATGGAATTTTATAGGTTCAATGAAAATTCTTTCATAATTTACTCATCCTTGTGTTGTTTTAAACCTGTATGCATTAGTTTTTTTCTGATCAACACAAAAGAAAATATTTTGAGGAATGATGGTAAACCCACAGCAGATAGTGACCCACTGACTCCCATAGTAGGAATAAAAAAATGATGGAATTTTATAGGTTCAATAAAAATTCTTTCATAATTTATTCATCCTCCTGTTGTTTTAAACCTGTATGCATTCGTTTTTTTCTAATAAACACAAATGAAAATATTTTGAGGAATGATGGTAAACCCACAGCAGATAGTGACCATTGACTCCCATAGTAGGAATAAAAAATGATGGAATTTTTTAGGTTCAATGAAAATTCTTTCATAATTTATTCATCCTCGTGTTGTTTTAAACCTGTATGCATTCGTTTTTTTCTAATAAACACAAAAGAAAATATTTTGAGGAATGATGGTAAACCCACAGCAGATAGTGACCATTGACTCCCATAGTAGGAATGAAAAAATGATGGAATTTTATATGTTCAATGAAAATTCTTTCATAATTTACTCATCCTTGTGTTGTTTTAAACCTGTATGCATTAGTTTTTTTCTGATCAACACAAAAGAAAATATTTTGAGGAATGATGGTAAACCCACAGCAGATAGTGACCATTGACTCCCATAGTAGGAATAAAAAATGATGGAATTTTATAGGTTCAATGAAAATTCTTTCATAATTTACTCATCCTCGTGTTCTTTTAAACGTGTATGCATTAGTTTTTTTTCTGATTAACACAAAAGAAAATATTTTGAGGAATGATAGTAAACCCACAGCAGATAGTGACCATTGACTCCCATAGTAGGAATAAAAAAATGATGGAATTTTATAGGTTCAATGAAATTTCTTTCATAATTTACTCATCCTTGTGTTGTTTTAAACCTGTATGCATTAGTTTTTTTCTGATTAACACAAAAGAAAATATTTTGAGGAATGATGGTAAACCCACAGCAGATAGTGACCATTGACTCCCATAGTAGGAATAAAAAAATGATGGAATTTTATAGGTTCAATGAAAATTCTTTCATAATTTATTCATCCTTGTGTTGTTTTAAACCTGTATGCATTCGTTTTTTTCTAATAAACACAAAAGAAAATATTTTGAGGAATGATGGTAAACCCACAGCAGATAGTGACCCACTGACTCCCATAGTAGGAATAAAAAAATGATGGAATTTTTTAGGTTCAATGAAAATTCTTTCATAATTTATTCATCCTCCTGTTGTTTTAAACCTGTATGCATTCGTTTTTTTCTAATAAACACAAAAGAAAATATTTTGAGGAATGATGGTAAACCCACAGCAGATAGTGACCATTGACTCCCATAGTAGGAATAAAAAAATGATGGAATTTTATAGGTTCAATGAAAATTCTTTCATAATTTACTCATCCTTGTGTTGTTTTAAACCTGTATGCATTAGTTTTTTTCTGATCAACACAAAAGAAAATATTTTGAGGAATGATGGTAAACCCACAGCAGATAGTGACCCACTGACTCCCATAGTAGGAATAAAAAAATGATGGAATTTTATAGGTTCAATGAAAATTCTTTCATAATTTACTCATTCTCGTGTTCTTTTAAACGTGTATGCATTAGTTTTTTTCTGATCAACACAAAAGAAAATATTTTGAGGAATGATGGTAAACCCACAGCAGATAGTGACCATTGACTCCCATAGTAGGATTAAAAAAATGATGGAATTTTATAGGTTCAATGAAAATTCTTTCATAATTTACTCATCCTCGTGTTCTTTTAAACGTGTATGCATTAGTTTTTTTTCTGATTAACACAAAAGAAAATATTTTGAGGAATGATAGTAAACCCACAGCAGATAGTGACCATTGACTCCCATAGTAGGAATAAAAAAATGATGGAATTTTTTAGGTTCAATGAAAATTCTTTCATAATTTACTCATCCTTGTGTTGTTTTAAACCTGTATGCATTCGTTTTTTTCTAATAAACACAAAAGAAAATATTTTGAGGAATGATGGTAAACCCACAGCAGATAGTGACCATTGACTCCCATAGTAGGAATAAAAAATGATGGAATTTTATAGGTTCAATGAAAATTCTTACATAATTACTCATCCTTGTGTTGTTTTAAACCTGTATGCATTAGTTTTTTTCTAATAAACACAAAAGAAAATATTTTGAGGAATGATGGTAAACCCACAGCAGATAGTGACCATTGACTCCCATAGTAGGAATAAAAAAATGATGGAATTTTATAGGTTCAATGAAAATTCTTTCATAATTTACTCATCCTCGTGTTCTTTTAAACGTGTATGCATTAGTTTTTTTTCTGATTAACACAAAAGAAAATATTTTGAGGAATGATAGTAAACCCACAGCAGATAGTGACCATTGACTCCCATAGTAGGAATAAAAAAATGATGGAATTTTATAGGTTCAATGAAATTTCTTTCATAATTTACTCATCCTTGTGTTGTTTTAAACCTGTATGCATTAGTTTTTTTCTGATTAACACAAAAGAAAATATTTTGAGGAATGATGGTAAACCCACAGCAGATAGTGACCATTGACTCCCATAGTAGGAATAAAAAAATGATGGAATTTTATAGGTTCAATGAAAATTCTTTCATAATTTATTCATCCTTGTGTTGTTTTAAACCTGTATGCATTCGTTTTTTTCTAATAAACACAAAAGAAAATATTTTGAGGAATGATGGTAAACCCACAGCAGATAGTGACCATTGACTCCCATAGTAGGAATAAAAAAATGATGGAATTTTTTAGGTTCAATGAAAATTCTTTCATAATTTATTCATCCTCCTGTTGTTTTAAACCTGTATGCATTCGTTTTTTTCTAATAAACACAAAAGAAAATATTTTGAGGAATGATGGTAAACCCACAGCAGATAGTGACCATTGACTCCCATAGTAGGAATAAAAAAATGATGGAATTTTATAGGTTCAATGAAAATTCTTTCATAATTTATTCATCCTCCTGTTGTTTTAAACCTGTATGCATTCGTTTTTTTCTAATAAACACAAATGAAAATATTTTGAGGAATGATGGTAAACCCACAGCAGATAGTGACCCACTGACTCCCATAGTAGGAATAAAAAAATGATGGAATTTTTTAGGTTCAATGAAAATTCTTTCATAATTTATTCATCCTCGTGTTGTTTTAAACCTGTATGCATTCGTTTTTTTCTAATAAACACAAAAGAAAATATTTTGAGGAATGATGGTAAACCCACAGCAGATAGTGACCATTGACTCCCATAGTAGGAATAAAAAAATGATGGAATTTTATAGGTTCAATGAAAATTCTTTCATAATTTACTCATCCTTGTGTTGTTTTAAACCTGTATGCATTAGTTTTTTTCTGATCAACACAAAAGAAAATATTTTGAGGAATGATGGTAAACCCACAGCAGATAGTGACCATTGACTCCCATAGTAGGAATAAAAAATGATGGAATTTTATAGGTTCAATGAAAATTCTTACATAATTACTCATCCTTGTGTTGTTTTAAACCTGTATGCATTAGTTTTTTTCTAATAAACACAAAAGAAAATATTTTGAGGAATGATGGTAAACCCACAGCAGATAGTGACCATTGACTCCCATAGTAGGAATAAAAAAATGATGGAATTTTATAGGTTCAATGAAAATTCTTTCATAATTTACTCATCCTTGTGTTGTTTTAAACCTGTATGCATTAGTTTTTTTCTGATTAACACAAAAGAAAATATTTTGAGGAATGATGGTAAACCCACAGCAGATAGTGACCATTGACTCCCATAGTAGGATTAAAAAAATGATGGAATTTTATAGGTTCAATGAAAATTCTTTCATAATTTACTCATCCTCGTGTTCTTTTAAACGTGTATGCATTAGTTTTTTTTCTGATTAACACAAAAGAAAATATTTTGAGGAATGATAGTAAACCCACAGCAGATAGTGACCATTGACTCCCATAGTAGGAATAAAAAAATGATGGAATTTTATAGGTTCAATGAAAATTCTTTCATAATTTATTCATCCTTGTGTTGTTTTAAACCTGTATGCATTCGTTTTTTTCTAATAAACACAAAAGAAAATATTTTGAGGAATGATGGTAAACCCACAGCAGATAGTGACCATTGACTCCCATAGTAGGAATAAAAAAATGATGGAATTTTTTAGGTTCAATGAAAATTCTTTCATAATTTATTCATCCTTGTGTTGTTTTAAACCTGTATGCAGTAGTTTTTTTCTGATTAACACAAAAGAAAATATTTTGAGGAATGATGGTAAACCCACAGCAGATAGTGACCATTGACTCCCATAGTAGGATTAAAAAAATGATGGAATTTTATAGGTTCAATGAAAATTCTTTCATAATTTATTCATCCTTGTGTTGTTTTAAACCTGTATGTATTAGTTTTTTTCTGATCAACACAAAAGAAAATATTTTGAGGAATGATGGTAAACCCACAGCAGATAGTGACCCACTGACTCCCATAGTAGGAATAAAAAAATTATGGAATTTTATAGGTTCAATGAAAATTCTTTCATAATTTATTCATCCTCGTGTTGTTTTAAACCTGTATGCATTCGTTTTTTTCTAATAAACACAAAAGAAAATATTTTGAGGAATGATGGTAAACCCACAGCAGATAGTGACCATTGACTCCCATAGTAGGAATAAAAAAATGATGGAATTTTTTAGGTTCAATGAAAATTCTTTCATAATTTATTCATCCTCGTGTTGTTTTAAACCTGTATGCATTCGTTTTTTTCTAATAAACACAAAAGAAAATATTTTGAGGAATGATGGTAAACCCACAGCAGATAGTGACCATTGACTCCCATAGTAGGAATAAAAAAATGATGGAATTTTATAGGTTCAATGAAAATTCTTTCATAATTTACTCATCCTTGTGTTGTTTTAAACCTGTATGCATTAGTTTTTTTCTGATCAACACAAAAGAAAATATTTTGAGGAATGATGGTAAACCCACAGCAGATAGTGACCCACTGACTCCCATAGTAGGAATAAAAAAATGATAGAATTTTATAGGTTCAATGAAAATTCTTTCATAATTTACTCATTCTCGTGTTCTTTTAAACGTGTATGCATTAGTTTTTTTTCTGATTAACACAAAAGAAAATATTTTGAGGAATGATAGTAAACCCACAGCAGATAGTGACCATTGACTCCCATAGTAGGAATAAAAAAATGATGGAATTTTTTAGGTTCAATGAAAATTCTTTCATAATTTATTCATCCTCGTGTTGTTTTAAACCTGTATGCATTCGTTTTTTTCTAATAAACACAAAAGAAAATATTTTGAGGAATGATGGTAAACCCACAGCAGATAGTGACCATTGACTCCCATAGTAGGAATAAAAAAATGATGGCATTTTTTAGGTTCAATGAAAATTCTTTCATAATTTATTCATCCTCGTGTTGTTTTAAACCTGTATGCATTAGTTTTTTTCTGATCAACACAAAAGAAAATATTTTGAGGAATGATGGTAAACCCACAGCAGATAGTGACCCACTGACTCCCATAGTAGGAATAAAAAAATGATGGAATTTTATTGGTTCAATGAAAATTCTTTCATAATTTATTCATCCTCCTGTTGTTTTAAACCTGTATGCATTCGTTTTTTTCTAATAAACACAAATGAAAATATTTTGAGGAATGATGGTAAACCCACAGCAGATAGTGACCATTGACTCCCATAGTAGGAATAAAAAAATGATGGAATTTTATAGGTTCAATGAAAATTCTTTCATAATTTACTCATCCTTGTGTTGTTTTAAACCTGTATGCATTAGTTTTTTTCTGATCAACACAAAAGAAAATATTTTGAGGAATGATGGTAAACCCACAGCAGATAGTGACCATTGACTCCCATAGTAGGAATAAAAAATGATGGAATTTTATAGGTTCAATGAAAATTCTTACATAATTACTCATCCTTGTGTTGTTTTAAACCTGTATGCATTAGTTTTTTTCTAATAAACACAAAAGAAAATATTTTGAGGAATGATGGTAAACCCACAGCAGATAGTGACCATTGACTCCCATAGTAGGAATAAAAAAATGATGGAATTTTATAGGTTCAATGAAAATTCTTTCATAATTTACTCATCCTCGTGTTCTTTTAAACGTGTATGCATTAGTTTTTTTTCTGATTAACACAAAAGAAAATATTTTGAGGAATGATAGTAAACCCACAGCAGATAGTGACCATTGACTCCCATAGTAGGAATAAAAAAATGATGGAATTTTATAGGTTCAATGAAAATTCTTTCATAATTTACTCATCCTTGTGTTGTTTTAAACCTGTATGCATTAGTTTTTTTCTGATTAACACAAAAGAAAATATTTTGAGGAATGATGGTAAACCCACAGCAGATAGTGACCATTGACTCCCATAGTAGGAATAAAAAAATGATGGAATTTTATAGGTTCAATGAAAATTCTTTCATAATTTATTCATCCTTGTGTTGTTTTAAACCTGTATGCATTCGTTTTTTTCTAATAAACACAAAAGAAAATATTTTGAGGAATGATGGTAAACCCACAGCAGATAGTGACCATTGACTCCCATAGTAGGAATAAAAAAATGATGGAATTTTTTAGGTTCAATGAAAATTCTTTCATAATTTATTCATCCTTGTGTTGTTTTAAACCTGTATGCATTAGTTTTTTTCTGATCAACACAAAAGAAAATATTTTGAGGAATGATGGTAAACCCACAGCAGATAGTGACCCACTGACTCCCATAGTAGGAATAAAAAAATGATGGAATTTTATAGGTTCAATGAAAATTCTTTCATAATTTACTCATCCTTGTGTTGTTTTAAACCTGTATGCATTAGTTTTTTTCTAATAAACACAAAAGAAAATATTTTGAGGAATGATGGTAAACCCACAGCAGATAGTGACCATTGACTCCCATAGTAGGAATAAAAAAATGATGGAATTTTATAGGTTCAATGAAAATTCTTTCATAATTTACTCATCCTTGTGTTGTTTTAAACCTGTATGCATTAGTTTTTTTCTGATCAACACAAAAGAAAATATTTTGAGGAATGATGGTAAACCCACAGCAGATAGTGACCATTGACTCCCATAGTAGGAATAAAAAAATGATGGAATTTTTTAGGTTCAATGAAAATTCTTTCATAATTTATTCATCCTCGTGTTGTTTTAAACCTGTATGCATTCGTTTTTTTCTAATAAACACAAAAGAAAATATTTTGAGGAATGATGGTAAACCCACAGCAGATAGTGACCATTGACTCCCATAGTAGGAATAAAAAAATGATGGAATTTTATAGGTTCAATGAAAATTCTTTCATAATTTACTCATCCTTGTGTTGTTTTAAACCTGTATGCATTAGTTTTTTTCTGATCAACACAAAAGAAAATATTTTGAGGAATGATGGTAAACCCACAGCAGATAGTGACCCACTGACTCCCATAGTAGGAATAAAAAAATGATGGAATTTTATAGGTTCAATGAAAATTCTTTCATAATTTACTCATCCTTGTGTTGTTTTAAACCTGTATGCATTAGTTTTTTCTGATCAACACAAAAGAAAATATTTTGAGGAATGATGGTAAACCCACAGCAGATAGTGACCATTGACTCCCATAGTAGGATTAAAAAAATGATGGAATTTTATAGGTTCAATGAAAATTCTTTCATAATTTACTCATCCTTGTGTTCTTTTAAACGTGTATGCATTAGTTTTTTTTTCTGATTAACACAAAAGAAAATATTTTGAGGAATGATAGTAAACCCACAGCAGATAGTGACCATTGACTCCCATAGTAGGAATAAAAAAATGAAGGAATTTTATAGGTTCAATGAAAATTCTTTCATAATTTATTCATCCTTGTGTTGTTTTAAACCTGTATGCATTCGTTTTTTTCTAATAAACACAAAAGAAAATATTTTGAGGAATGATGGTAAACCCACAGCAGATAGTGACCATTGACTCCCATAGTAGGAATAAAAAAATGATGGAATTTTTGAGGTTCAATGAAAATTCTTTCATAATTTATTCATCCTTGTGTTGTTTTAAACCTGTATGCATTAGTTTTTTTCTGATCAACACAAAAGAAAATATTTTGAGGAATGATGGTAAACCCACAGCAGATAGTGACCCACTGACTCCCATAGTAGGAATAAAAAAATGATGGAATTTTAT
Source organism: Paramisgurnus dabryanus (assembly GCF_030506205.2). Lineage (NCBI taxonomy): Eukaryota > Metazoa > Chordata > Actinopteri > Cypriniformes > Cobitidae > Paramisgurnus > Paramisgurnus dabryanus. Next base: position 31,239,796 of record NC_133359.1, on the reverse strand, counting down.
AGGTTCAATGAAAATTCTTTCATCATTTACTCATCCTTGTGTTGTTTTAAACCTGTATGCAGTAGTTTTTTTCTGATTAACACAAAAGAAAATATTTTGAGGAATGATGGTAAACCCACAGCAGATAGTGACCATTGACTCCCATAGTAGGATTAAAAAAATGATTGAATTTTATAGGTTCAATGAAAATTCTTTCATAATTTATTCATCCTTGTGTTGTTTTAAACCTGTATGTATTAGTTTTTTTCTGATCAACACAAAAGAAAATATTTTGAGGAATGATGGTAAACCCACAGCAGATAGTGACCATTGACTCCCATAGTAGGAATAAAAAAATGATGGAATTTTTTAGGTTCAATGAAAATTCTTTCATAATTTATTCATCCTCGTGTTGTTTTAAACCTGTATGCATTCGTTTTTTTCTAATAAACACAAAAGAAAATATTTTGAGGAATGATGGTAAACCCACAGCAGATAGTGACCATTGACTCCCATAGTAGGAATAAAAAAATGATGGAATTTTATAGGTTCAATGAAAATTCTTTCATAATTTATTCATCCTTGTGTTGTTTTAAACCTGTATGCATTCGATTTTTTCTAATAAACACAAAAGAAAATATTTTGAGGAATGATGGTAAACCCACAGCAGATAGTGACCATTGACTCCCATAGTAGGAATAAAAAAATGATGGAATTTTTTAGGTTCAATGAAAATTCTTTCATAATTTATTCATCCTTGTGTTGTTTTAAACCTGTATGCATTAGTTTTTTTCTGATCAACACAAAAGAAAATATTTTGAGGAATGATGGTAAACCCACAGCAGATAGTGACCCACTGACTCCCATAGTAGGAATAAAAAAATGATGGAATTTTATAGGTTCAATGAAAATTCTTTCATAATTTACTCATCCTTGTGTTGTTTTAAACCTGTATGCATTAGTTTTTTTCTAATAAACACAAAAGAAAATATTTTGAGGAATGATGGTAAACCCACAGCAGATAGTGACCATTGACTCCCATAGTAGGAATAAAAAAATGATGGAATTTTATAGGTTCAATGAAAATTCTTTCATAATTTACTCATCCTTGTGTTGTTTTAAACCTGTATGCATTAGTTTTTTTCTGATCAACACAAAAGAAAATATTTTGAGGAATGATGGTAAACCCACAGCAGATAGTGACCATTGACTCCCATAGTAGGATTAAAAAAATGATGGAATTTTATAGGTTCAATGAAAATTCTTTCATAATTTACTCATCCTCGTGTTCTTTTAAACGTGTATGCATTAGTTTTTTTTCTGATTAACACAAAAGAAAATATTTTGAGGAATGATAGTAAACCCACAGCAGATAGTGACCATTGACTCCCATAGTAGGAATAAAAAAATGATGGAATTTTTTAGGTTCAATGAAAATTCTTTCATAATTTATTCATCCTCGTGTTGTTTTAAACCTGTATGCATTCGTTTTTTTCTAATAAACACAAAAGAAAATATTTTGAGGAATGATGGTAAACCCACAGCAGATAATGACCATTGACTCCCATAGTAGGAATAAAAAAATGATGGAATTTTATAGGTTCAATGAAAATTCTTTCATAATTTATTCATCCTTGTGTTGTTTTAAACCTGTATGCATTCGTTTTTTTCTAATAAACACAAAAGAAAATATTTTGAGGAATGATGGTAAACCCACAGCAGATAGTGACCATTGACTCCCATAGTAGGAATAAAAAAATGATGGAATTTTTTAGGTTCAATGAAAATTCTTTCATAATTTATTCATCCTTGTGTTGTTTTAAACCTGTATGCATTAGTTTTTTTCTGATCAACACAAAAGAAAATATTTTGAGGAATGATGGTAAACCCACAGCAGATAGTGACCCACTGACTCCCATAGTAGGAATAAAAAAATGATGGAATTTTATAGGTTCAATGAAAATTCTTTCATAATTTACTCATCCTTGTGTTGTTTTAAACCTGTATGCATTAGTTTTTTTCTAATAAACACAAAAGAAAATATTTTGAGGAATGATGGTAAACCCACAGCAGATAGTGACCATTGACTCCCATAGTAGGAATAAAAAAATGATGGAATTTTATAGGTTCAATGAAAATTCTTTCATAATTTACTCATCCTTGTGTTGTTTTAAACCTGTATGCATTAGTTTTTTTCTGATCAACACAAAAGAAAATATTTTGAGGAATGATGGTAAACCCACAGCAGATAGTGACCATTGACTCCCATAGTAGGATTAAAAAAATGATGGAATTTTATAGGTTCAATGAAAATTCTTTCATAATTTACTCATCCTCGTGTTCTTTTAAACGTGTATGCATTAGTTTTTTTTCTGATTAACACAAAAGAAAATATTTTGAGGAATGATAGTAAACCCACAGCAGATAGTGACCATTGACTCCCATAGTAGGAATAAAAAAATGATGGAATTTTATAGGTTCAATGAAAATTTTTTCATAATTTATTCATCCTTGTGTTGTTTTAAACCTGTATGCATTCGTTTTTTTCTAATAAACACAAAAGAAAATATTTTGGGAATGATGGTAAACCCACAGCAGATAGTGACCATTGACTCCCATAGTAGGAATAAAAAAATGATGGAATTTTTTAGGTTCAATGAAAATTCTTTCATAATTTATTCATCCTTGTGTTGTTTTAAACCTGTATGCATTAGTTTTTTTCTGATCAACACAAAAGAAAATATTTTGAGGAATGATGGTAAACCCACAGCAGATAGTGACCATTGACTCCCATAGTAGGAATAAAAAAATGATGGAATTTTATAGGTTCAATGAAAATTCTTTCATAATTTACTAATCCTTGTGTTGTTTTAAACCTGTATGCATTAGTTTTTTTCTGATCAACACAAAAGAAAATATTTTGAGGAATGATGGTAAACCCACAGCAGATAGTGACCCACTGACTCCCATAGTAGGAATAAAAAAATGATGGAATTTTATAGGTTCAATGAAAATTCTTTCATAATTTACTCATTCTCGTGTTCTTTTAAACGTGTATGCATTAGTTTTTTTTCTGATTAACACAAAAGAAAATATTTTGAGGAATGATAGTAAACCCACAGCAGATAGTGACCATTGACTCCCATAGTAGGAATAAAAAAATGATGGAATTTTTTAGGTTCAATGAAAATTCTTTCATAATTTATTCATCCTCGTATTGTTTTAAACCTGTATGCATTCGTTTTTTTCTAATAAACACAAAAGAAAATATTTTGAGGAATGATGGTAAACCCACAGCAGATAGTGACCATTGACTCCCATAGTAGGAATAAAAAAATGATGGAATTTTATAGGTTCAATGAAAATTCTTTCATAATTTACTCATCCTTGTGTTGTTTTAAACCTGTATGCATTAGTTTTTTTCTGATCAACACAAAAGAAAATATTTTGAGGAATGATGGTAAACCCACAGCAGATAGTGACCCACTGACTCCCATAGTAGGAATAAAAAAATGATGGAATTTTATAGGTTCAATAAAAATTCTTTCATAATTTATTCATCCTCCTGTTGTTTTAAACCTGTATGCATTCGTTTTTTTCTAATAAACACAAATGAAAATATTTTGAGGAATGATGGTAAACCCACAGCAGATAGTGACCATTGACTCCCATAGTAGGAATAAAAAATGATGGAATTTTTTAGGTTCAATGAAAATTCTTTCATAATTTATTCATCCTCGTGTTGTTTTAAACCTGTATGCATTCGTTTTTTTCTAATAAACACAAAAGAAAATATTTTGAGGAATGATGGTAAACCCACAGCAGATAGTGACCATTGACTCCCATAGTAGGAATGAAAAAATGATGGAATTTTATATGTTCAATGAAAATTCTTTCATAATTTACTCATCCTTGTGTTGTTTTAAACCTGTATGCATTAGTTTTTTTCTGATCAACACAAAAGAAAATATTTTGAGGAATGATGGTAAACCCACAGCAGATAGTGACCATTGACTCCCATAGTAGGAATAAAAAATGATGGAATTTTATAGGTTCAATGAAAATTCTTTCATAATTTACTCATCCTCGTGTTCTTTTAAACGTGTATGCATTAGTTTTTTTTCTGATTAACACAAAAGAAAATATTTTGAGGAATGATAGTAAACCCACAGCAGATAGTGACCATTGACTCCCATAGTAGGAATAAAAAAATGATGGAATTTTATAGGTTCAATGAAATTTCTTTCATAATTTACTCATCCTTGTGTTGTTTTAAACCTGTATGCATTAGTTTTTTTCTGATTAACACAAAAGAAAATATTTTGAGGAATGATGGTAAACCCACAGCAGATAGTGACCATTGACTCCCATAGTAGGAATAAAAAAATGATGGAATTTTATAGGTTCAATGAAAATTCTTTCATAATTTATTCATCCTTGTGTTGTTTTAAACCTGTATGCATTCGTTTTTTTCTAATAAACACAAAAGAAAATATTTTGAGGAATGATGGTAAACCCACAGCAGATAGTGACCCACTGACTCCCATAGTAGGAATAAAAAAATGATGGAATTTTTTAGGTTCAATGAAAATTCTTTCATAATTTATTCATCCTCCTGTTGTTTTAAACCTGTATGCATTCGTTTTTTTCTAATAAACACAAAAGAAAATATTTTGAGGAATGATGGTAAACCCACAGCAGATAGTGACCATTGACTCCCATAGTAGGAATAAAAAAATGATGGAATTTTATAGGTTCAATGAAAATTCTTTCATAATTTACTCATCCTTGTGTTGTTTTAAACCTGTATGCATTAGTTTTTTTCTGATCAACACAAAAGAAAATATTTTGAGGAATGATGGTAAACCCACAGCAGATAGTGACCCACTGACTCCCATAGTAGGAATAAAAAAATGATGGAATTTTATAGGTTCAATGAAAATTCTTTCATAATTTACTCATTCTCGTGTTCTTTTAAACGTGTATGCATTAGTTTTTTTCTGATCAACACAAAAGAAAATATTTTGAGGAATGATGGTAAACCCACAGCAGATAGTGACCATTGACTCCCATAGTAGGATTAAAAAAATGATGGAATTTTATAGGTTCAATGAAAATTCTTTCATAATTTACTCATCCTCGTGTTCTTTTAAACGTGTATGCATTAGTTTTTTTTCTGATTAACACAAAAGAAAATATTTTGAGGAATGATAGTAAACCCACAGCAGATAGTGACCATTGACTCCCATAGTAGGAATAAAAAAATGATGGAATTTTTTAGGTTCAATGAAAATTCTTTCATAATTTACTCATCCTTGTGTTGTTTTAAACCTGTATGCATTCGTTTTTTTCTAATAAACACAAAAGAAAATATTTTGAGGAATGATGGTAAACCCACAGCAGATAGTGACCATTGACTCCCATAGTAGGAATAAAAAATGATGGAATTTTATAGGTTCAATGAAAATTCTTACATAATTACTCATCCTTGTGTTGTTTTAAACCTGTATGCATTAGTTTTTTTCTAATAAACACAAAAGAAAATATTTTGAGGAATGATGGTAAACCCACAGCAGATAGTGACCATTGACTCCCATAGTAGGAATAAAAAAATGATGGAATTTTATAGGTTCAATGAAAATTCTTTCATAATTTACTCATCCTCGTGTTCTTTTAAACGTGTATGCATTAGTTTTTTTTCTGATTAACACAAAAGAAAATATTTTGAGGAATGATAGTAAACCCACAGCAGATAGTGACCATTGACTCCCATAGTAGGAATAAAAAAATGATGGAATTTTATAGGTTCAATGAAATTTCTTTCATAATTTACTCATCCTTGTGTTGTTTTAAACCTGTATGCATTAGTTTTTTTCTGATTAACACAAAAGAAAATATTTTGAGGAATGATGGTAAACCCACAGCAGATAGTGACCATTGACTCCCATAGTAGGAATAAAAAAATGATGGAATTTTATAGGTTCAATGAAAATTCTTTCATAATTTATTCATCCTTGTGTTGTTTTAAACCTGTATGCATTCGTTTTTTTCTAATAAACACAAAAGAAAATATTTTGAGGAATGATGGTAAACCCACAGCAGATAGTGACCATTGACTCCCATAGTAGGAATAAAAAAATGATGGAATTTTTTAGGTTCAATGAAAATTCTTTCATAATTTATTCATCCTCCTGTTGTTTTAAACCTGTATGCATTCGTTTTTTTCTAATAAACACAAAAGAAAATATTTTGAGGAATGATGGTAAACCCACAGCAGATAGTGACCATTGACTCCCATAGTAGGAATAAAAAAATGATGGAATTTTATAGGTTCAATGAAAATTCTTTCATAATTTATTCATCCTCCTGTTGTTTTAAACCTGTATGCATTCGTTTTTTTCTAATAAACACAAATGAAAATATTTTGAGGAATGATGGTAAACCCACAGCAGATAGTGACCCACTGACTCCCATAGTAGGAATAAAAAAATGATGGAATTTTTTAGGTTCAATGAAAATTCTTTCATAATTTATTCATCCTCGTGTTGTTTTAAACCTGTATGCATTCGTTTTTTTCTAATAAACACAAAAGAAAATATTTTGAGGAATGATGGTAAACCCACAGCAGATAGTGACCATTGACTCCCATAGTAGGAATAAAAAAATGATGGAATTTTATAGGTTCAATGAAAATTCTTTCATAATTTACTCATCCTTGTGTTGTTTTAAACCTGTATGCATTAGTTTTTTTCTGATCAACACAAAAGAAAATATTTTGAGGAATGATGGTAAACCCACAGCAGATAGTGACCATTGACTCCCATAGTAGGAATAAAAAATGATGGAATTTTATAGGTTCAATGAAAATTCTTACATAATTACTCATCCTTGTGTTGTTTTAAACCTGTATGCATTAGTTTTTTTCTAATAAACACAAAAGAAAATATTTTGAGGAATGATGGTAAACCCACAGCAGATAGTGACCATTGACTCCCATAGTAGGAATAAAAAAATGATGGAATTTTATAGGTTCAATGAAAATTCTTTCATAATTTACTCATCCTTGTGTTGTTTTAAACCTGTATGCATTAGTTTTTTTCTGATTAACACAAAAGAAAATATTTTGAGGAATGATGGTAAACCCACAGCAGATAGTGACCATTGACTCCCATAGTAGGATTAAAAAAATGATGGAATTTTATAGGTTCAATGAAAATTCTTTCATAATTTACTCATCCTCGTGTTCTTTTAAACGTGTATGCATTAGTTTTTTTTCTGATTAACACAAAAGAAAATATTTTGAGGAATGATAGTAAACCCACAGCAGATAGTGACCATTGACTCCCATAGTAGGAATAAAAAAATGATGGAATTTTATAGGTTCAATGAAAATTCTTTCATAATTTATTCATCCTTGTGTTGTTTTAAACCTGTATGCATTCGTTTTTTTCTAATAAACACAAAAGAAAATATTTTGAGGAATGATGGTAAACCCACAGCAGATAGTGACCATTGACTCCCATAGTAGGAATAAAAAAATGATGGAATTTTTTAGGTTCAATGAAAATTCTTTCATAATTTATTCATCCTTGTGTTGTTTTAAACCTGTATGCAGTAGTTTTTTTCTGATTAACACAAAAGAAAATATTTTGAGGAATGATGGTAAACCCACAGCAGATAGTGACCATTGACTCCCATAGTAGGATTAAAAAAATGATGGAATTTTATAGGTTCAATGAAAATTCTTTCATAATTTATTCATCCTTGTGTTGTTTTAAACCTGTATGTATTAGTTTTTTTCTGATCAACACAAAAGAAAATATTTTGAGGAATGATGGTAAACCCACAGCAGATAGTGACCCACTGACTCCCATAGTAGGAATAAAAAAATTATGGAATTTTATAGGTTCAATGAAAATTCTTTCATAATTTATTCATCCTCGTGTTGTTTTAAACCTGTATGCATTCGTTTTTTTCTAATAAACACAAAAGAAAATATTTTGAGGAATGATGGTAAACCCACAGCAGATAGTGACCATTGACTCCCATAGTAGGAATAAAAAAATGATGGAATTTTTTAGGTTCAATGAAAATTCTTTCATAATTTATTCATCCTCGTGTTGTTTTAAACCTGTATGCATTCGTTTTTTTCTAATAAACACAAAAGAAAATATTTTGAGGAATGATGGTAAACCCACAGCAGATAGTGACCATTGACTCCCATAGTAGGAATAAAAAAATGATGGAATTTTATAGGTTCAATGAAAATTCTTTCATAATTTACTCATCCTTGTGTTGTTTTAAACCTGTATGCATTAGTTTTTTTCTGATCAACACAAAAGAAAATATTTTGAGGAATGATGGTAAACCCACAGCAGATAGTGACCCACTGACTCCCATAGTAGGAATAAAAAAATGATAGAATTTTATAGGTTCAATGAAAATTCTTTCATAATTTACTCATTCTCGTGTTCTTTTAAACGTGTATGCATTAGTTTTTTTTCTGATTAACACAAAAGAAAATATTTTGAGGAATGATAGTAAACCCACAGCAGATAGTGACCATTGACTCCCATAGTAGGAATAAAAAAATGATGGAATTTTTTAGGTTCAATGAAAATTCTTTCATAATTTATTCATCCTCGTGTTGTTTTAAACCTGTATGCATTCGTTTTTTTCTAATAAACACAAAAGAAAATATTTTGAGGAATGATGGTAAACCCACAGCAGATAGTGACCATTGACTCCCATAGTAGGAATAAAAAAATGATGGCATTTTTTAGGTTCAATGAAAATTCTTTCATAATTTATTCATCCTCGTGTTGTTTTAAACCTGTATGCATTAGTTTTTTTCTGATCAACACAAAAGAAAATATTTTGAGGAATGATGGTAAACCCACAGCAGATAGTGACCCACTGACTCCCATAGTAGGAATAAAAAAATGATGGAATTTTATTGGTTCAATGAAAATTCTTTCATAATTTATTCATCCTCCTGTTGTTTTAAACCTGTATGCATTCGTTTTTTTCTAATAAACACAAATGAAAATATTTTGAGGAATGATGGTAAACCCACAGCAGATAGTGACCATTGACTCCCATAGTAGGAATAAAAAAATGATGGAATTTTATAGGTTCAATGAAAATTCTTTCATAATTTACTCATCCTTGTGTTGTTTTAAACCTGTATGCATTAGTTTTTTTCTGATCAACACAAAAGAAAATATTTTGAGGAATGATGGTAAACCCACAGCAGATAGTGACCATTGACTCCCATAGTAGGAATAAAAAATGATGGAATTTTATAGGTTCAATGAAAATTCTTACATAATTACTCATCCTTGTGTTGTTTTAAACCTGTATGCATTAGTTTTTTTCTAATAAACACAAAAGAAAATATTTTGAGGAATGATGGTAAACCCACAGCAGATAGTGACCATTGACTCCCATAGTAGGAATAAAAAAATGATGGAATTTTATAGGTTCAATGAAAATTCTTTCATAATTTACTCATCCTCGTGTTCTTTTAAACGTGTATGCATTAGTTTTTTTTCTGATTAACACAAAAGAAAATATTTTGAGGAATGATAGTAAACCCACAGCAGATAGTGACCATTGACTCCCATAGTAGGAATAAAAAAATGATGGAATTTTATAGGTTCAATGAAAATTCTTTCATAATTTACTCATCCTTGTGTTGTTTTAAACCTGTATGCATTAGTTTTTTTCTGATTAACACAAAAGAAAATATTTTGAGGAATGATGGTAAACCCACAGCAGATAGTGACCATTGACTCCCATAGTAGGAATAAAAAAATGATGGAATTTTATAGGTTCAATGAAAATTCTTTCATAATTTATTCATCCTTGTGTTGTTTTAAACCTGTATGCATTCGTTTTTTTCTAATAAACACAAAAGAAAATATTTTGAGGAATGATGGTAAACCCACAGCAGATAGTGACCATTGACTCCCATAGTAGGAATAAAAAAATGATGGAATTTTTTAGGTTCAATGAAAATTCTTTCATAATTTATTCATCCTTGTGTTGTTTTAAACCTGTATGCATTAGTTTTTTTCTGATCAACACAAAAGAAAATATTTTGAGGAATGATGGTAAACCCACAGCAGATAGTGACCCACTGACTCCCATAGTAGGAATAAAAAAATGATGGAATTTTATAGGTTCAATGAAAATTCTTTCATAATTTACTCATCCTTGTGTTGTTTTAAACCTGTATGCATTAGTTTTTTTCTAATAAACACAAAAGAAAATATTTTGAGGAATGATGGTAAACCCACAGCAGATAGTGACCATTGACTCCCATAGTAGGAATAAAAAAATGATGGAATTTTATAGGTTCAATGAAAATTCTTTCATAATTTACTCATCCTCGTGTTCTTTTAAACGTGTATGCATTAGTTTTTTTTCTGATTAACACAAAAGAAAATATTTTGAGGAATGATAGTAAACCCACAGCAGATAGTGACCATTGTCTCCCATAGTAGGAATAAAAAAATGATGGAATTTTATAGGTTCAACGAAAATTCTTTCATAATTTACTCATCCTTGTGTTGTTTTAAACCTGTACGCATTAGTTTTTTTCTGATTAACACAAAAGAAAAAATTTTGAGGAATGATGGTAAACCCACAGCAGATAGTGACCATTGACTCCCATAGTAGGAATAAAAAAATGATGGAATTTTATAGGTTCAATGAAAATTCTTTCATAATTTACTCATCCTTGTGTTGTTTTAAACCTGTATGCATTAGTTTTTTTCTAATAAACACAAAAGAAAATATTTTGAGGAATGATGGTAAACCCACAGCAGATAGTGACCCACTGACTCCCATAGTAGGAATAAAAAAATGATGGAATTTTATAGGTTCAATGAAAATTCTTTCATAATTTACTCATCCTTGTGTTGTTTTAAACCTGTATGCATTAGTTTTTTTCTAATAAACACAAAAGAAAATATTTTGAGGAATGATGGTAAACCCACAGCAGATAGTGACCATTGACTCCCATAGTAGCAATAAAAAAATGATGGAATTTTATAGGTTCAATGAAAATTCTTTCATAATTTATTCATCCTCCTGTTGTTTTAAACCTGTATGCATTCGTTTTTTTCTAATAAACACAAATGAAAATATTTTGAGGAATGATGGTAAACCCACAGCAGATAGTGACCATTGACTCCCATAGTAGGAATAAAAAAATGATGGAATTTTTTAGGTTCAATGAAAATTCTTTCATAATTTATTCATCCTCGTGTTGTTTTAAACCTGTATGCATTCGTTTTTTTCTAATAAACACAAAAGAAAATATTTTGAGGAATGATGGTAAACCCACAGCAGATAGTGACCATTGACTCCCATAGTAGGAATAAAAAAATGATGGCATTTTTTAGGTTCAATGAAAATTCTTTCATAATTTATTCATCCTCGTGTTGTTTTAAACCTGTATGCATTCGTTTTTTTCTAATAAACACAAAAGAAAATATTTTGAGGAATGATGGTAAACCCACAGCAGATAGTGACCATTGACTCCCATAGTAGGAATAAAAAAATGATGGCATTTTTTAGGTTCAATGAAAATTCTTTCATAATTTATTCATCCTCGTGTTGTTTTAAACCTGTATGCATTAGTTTTTTTCTGATCAACACAAAAGAAAATATTTTGAGGAATGATGGTAAACCCACAGCAGATAGTGACCCACTGACTCCCATAGTAGGAATAAAAAAATGATGGAATTTTATTGGTTCAATGAAAATTCTTTCATAATTTATTCATCCTCCTGTTGTTTTAAACCTGTATGCATTCGTTTTTTTCTAATAAACACAAATGAAAATATTTTGAGGAATGATGGTAAACCCACAGCAGATATTGACCATTGACTCCCATAGTAGGAATAAAAAAATGATGGAATTTTATAGGTTCAATGAAAATTCTTTCATAATTTACTCATCCTTGTGTTGTTTTAAACCTGTATGCATTAGTTTTTTTCTGATCAACACAAAAGAAAATATTTTGAGGAATGATGGTAAACCCACAGCAGATAGTGACCATTGACTCCCATAGTAGGAATAAAAAATGATGGAATTTTATAGGTTCAATGAAAATTCTTACATAATTACTCATCCTTGTGTTGTTTTAAACCTGTATGAATTAGTTTTTTTCTAATAAACACAAAAGAAAATATTTTGAGGAATGATGGTAAACCCACAGCAGATAGTGACCATTGACTCCCATAGTAGGAATAAAAAAATGATGGAATTTTATAGGTTCAATGAAAATTCTTTCATAATTTACTCATCCTCGTGTTCTTTTAAACGTGTATGCATTAGTTTTTTTTCTGATTAACACAAAAGAAAACATTTTGAGGAATGATAGTAAACCCACAGCAGATAGTGACCATTGACTCCCATAGTAGGAATAAAAAAATGATGGAATTTTATAGGTTCAATGAAAATTCTTTCATAATTTACTCATCCTTGTGTTGTTTTAAACCTGTATGCATTAGTTTTTTTCTGATTAACACAAAAGAAAATATTTTGAGGAATGATGGTAAACCCACAGCAGATAGTGACCATTGACTCCCATAGTAGGAATAAAAAAATGATGGAATTTTATAGGTTCAATGAAAATTCTTTCATAATTTATTCATCCTTGTGTTGTTTTAAACCTGTATGCATTCGTTTTTTTCTAATAAACACAAAAGAAAATATTTTGAGGAATGATGGTAAACCCACAGCAGATAGTGACCATTGACTCCCATAGTAGGAATAAAAAAATGATGGAATTTTTTAGGTTCAATGAAAATTCTTTCATAATTTATTCATCCTTGTGTTGTTTTAAACCTGTATGCATTAGTTTTTTTCTGATCAACACAAAAGAAAATATTTTGAGGAATGATGGTAAACCCACAGCAGATAGTGACCCACTGACTCCCATAGTAGGAATAAAAAAATGATGGAATTTTATAGGTTCAATGAAAATTCTTTCATAATTTACTCATCCTTGTGTTGTTTTAAACCTGTATGCATTAGTTTTTTTCTAATAAACACAAAAGAAAATATTTTGAGGAATGATGGTAAACCCACAGCAGATAGTGACCATTGACTCCCATAGTAGGAATAAAAAAATGATGGAATTTTATAGGTTCAATGAAAATTCTTTCATAATTTACTCATCCTCGTGTTCTTTTAAACGTGTATGCATTAGTTTTTTTTCTGATTAACACAAAAGAAAATATTTTGAGGAATGATAGTAAACCCACAGCAGATAGTGACCATTGTCTCCCATAGTAGGAATAAAAAAATGATGGAATTTTATAGGTTCAATGAAAATTCTTTCATAATTTACTCATCCTTGTGTTGTTTTAAACCTGTACGCATTAGTTTTTTTCTGATTAACACAAAAGAAAAAATTTTGAGGAATGATGGTAAACCCACAGCAGATAGTGACCATTGACTCCCATAGTAGGAATAAAAAAATGATGGAATTTTATAGGTTCAATGAAAATTCTTTCATAATTTATTCATCCTTGTGTTGTTTTAAACCTGTATGCATTCGTTTTTTTCTAATAAACACAAAAGAAAATATTTTGAGGAATGATGGTAAACCCACAGCAGATAGTGACCCACTGACTCCCATAGTAGGAATAAAAAAATGATGGAATTTTATAGGTTCAATGAAAATTCTTTCATAATTTACTCATCCTTGTGTTGTTTTAAACCTGTATGCATTAGTTTTTTTCTAATAAACACAAAAGAAAATATTTTGAGGAATGATGGTAAACCCACAGCAGATAGTGACCATTGACTCCCATAGTAGGAATAAAAAATGATGGAATTTTATAGGTTCAATGAAAATTCTTTCATAATTTACTCATCCTTGTGTTGTTTTAAACCTGTATGCATTAGTTTTTTTCTGATCAACACAAAAGAAAATATTTTGAGGAATGATGGTAAACCCACAGCAGATAGTGACCCACTGACTCCCATAGTAGGAATAAAAAAATGATGGAATTTTATAGGTTCAATGAAAATTCTTTCATAATTTATTCATCCTCCTGTTGTTTTAAACCTGTATGCATTAGTTTTTTTCTAATAAACACAAATGAAAATATTTTGAGGAATGATGGTAAACCCACAGCAGATAGTGACCATTGACTCCCATAGTAGGAATAAAAAAATGATGGAATTTTTTAGGTTCAATGAAAATTCTTTCATAATTTATTCATCCTCGTGTTGTTTTAAACCTGTATGCATTCGTTTTTTTCTAATAAACACAAAAGAAAATATTTTGAGGAATGATGGTAAACCCACAGCAGATAGTGACCATTGACTCCCATAGTAGGAATAAAAAAATGATGGAATTTTATAGGTTCAATGAAAATTCTTTCATAATTTACTCATCCTTGTGTTGTTTTAAACCTGTATGCATTAGTTTTTTTCTGATCAACACAAAAGAAAATATTTTGAGGAATGATGGTAAACCCACAGCAGATAGTGACCCACTGACTCCCATAGTAGGAATAAAAAAATGATGGAATTTTATAGGTTCAATGAAAATTCTTTCATAATTTACTCATCCTTGTGTTGTTTTAAACCTGTATGCATTAGTTTTTTTCTGATCAACACAAAAGAAAATATTTTGAGGAATGATGGTAAACCCACAGCAGATAGTGACCCACTGACTCCCATAGTAGGAATAAAAAAATGATGGAATTTTATAGGTTCAATGAAAATTCTTTCATAATTTACTCATTCTCGTGTTCTTTTAAACGTGTATGCATTAGTTTTTTTTCTGATTAACACAAAAGAAAATATTTTGAGGAATGATAGTAAACCCACAGCAGATAGTGACCATTGACTCCCATAGTAGGAATAAAAAATGATGGAATTTTTTAGGTTCAATGAAAATTCTTTCATAATTTATTCATCCTCGTATTGTTTTAAACCTGTATGCATTCGTTTTTTTCTAATAAACACAAAAGAAAATATTTTGAGGAATGATGGTAAACCCACAGCAGATAGTGACCATTGACTCCCATAGTAGGAATAAAAAAATGATGGAATTTTATAGGTTCAATGAAAATTCTTTCATAATTTACTCATCCTTGTGTTGTTTTAAACCTGTATGCATTAGTTTTTTTCTGATCAACACAAAAGAAAATATTTTG
Source organism: Paramisgurnus dabryanus (assembly GCF_030506205.2). Lineage (NCBI taxonomy): Eukaryota > Metazoa > Chordata > Actinopteri > Cypriniformes > Cobitidae > Paramisgurnus > Paramisgurnus dabryanus. The sequence goes on along the minus strand of NC_133359.1, from coordinate 31,224,629 downwards.
AGGAATGATGGTAAACCCACAGCAGATAGTGACCCACTGACTCCCATAGTAGGAATAAAAAAATGATGGAATTTTTTAGGTTCAATGAAAATTCTTTCATAATTTATTCATCCTCCTGTTGTTTTAAACCTGTATGCATTCGTTTTTTTCTAATAAACACAAAAGAAAATATTTTGAGGAATGATGGTAAACCCACAGCAGATAGTGACCATTGACTCCCATAGTAGGAATAAAAAAATGATGGAATTTTATAGGTTCAATGAAAATTCTTTCATAATTTACTCATCCTTGTGTTGTTTTAAACCTGTATGCATTAGTTTTTTTCTGATCAACACAAAAGAAAATATTTTGAGGAATGATGGTAAACCCACAGCAGATAGTGACCCACTGACTCCCATAGTAGGAATAAAAAAATGATGGAATTTTATAGGTTCAATGAAAATTCTTTCATAATTTACTCATTCTCGTGTTCTTTTAAACGTGTATGCATTAGTTTTTTTTCTGATTAACACAAAAGAAAATATTTTGAGGAATGATAGTAAACCCACAGCAGATAGTGACCATTGACTCCCATAGTAGGAATAAAAAAATGATGGAATTTTTTAGGTTCAATGAAAATTCTTTCATAATTTATTCATCCTCGTGTTGTTTTAAACCTGTATGCATTCGTTTTTTTCTAATAAAAACACAAAAGAAAATATTTTGAGGAATGATGGTAAACCCACAGCAGATAGTGACCATTGACTCCCATAGTAGGAATAAAAAAATGATGGAATTTTATAGGTTCAATGAAAATTCTTTCATAATTTACTCATCCTTGTGTTGTTTTAAACCTGTATGCATTAGTTTTTTTCTAATCAACACAAAAGAAAATATTTTGAGGAATGATGGTAAACCCACAGCAGATAGTGACCCACTGACTCCCATAGTAGGAATAAAAAAATGATGGAATTTTATAGGTTCAATGAAAATTCTTTCATAATTTATTCATCCTCCTGTTGTTTTAAACCTGTATGCATTCGTTTTTTTCTAATAAACACAAATGAAAATATTTTGAGGAATGATGGTAAACCCACAGCAGATAGTGACCATTGACTCCCATAGTAGGAATAAAAAAATGATGGAATTTTTTAGGTTCAATGAAAATTCTTTCATAATTTATTCATCCTCGTGTTGTTTTAAACCTGTATGCATTCGTTTTTTTCTAATAAACACAAAAGAAAATATTTTGAGGAATGATGGTAAACCCACAGCAGATAGTGACCATTGACTCCCATAGTAGGAATAAAAAAATGATGGAATTTTATAGGTTCAATGAAAATTCTTTCATAATTTACTCATCCTTGTGTTGTTTTAAACCTGTATGCATTAGTTTTTTTCTGATCAACACAAAAGAAAATATTTTGAGGAATGATGGTAAACCCACAGCAGATAGTGACCATTGACTCCCATAGTAGGAATAAAAAATGATGGAATTTTATAGGTTCAATGAAAATTCTTACATAATTACTCATCCTTGTGTTGTTTTAAACCTGTATGCATTAGTTTTTTTCTAATAAACACAAAAGAAAATATTTTGAGGAATGATGGTAAACCCACAGCAGATAGTGACCATTGACTCCCATAGTAGGAATAAAAAAATGATGGAATTTTATAGGTTCAATGAAAATTCTTTCATAATTTACTCATCCTCGTGTTCTTTTAAACGTGTATGCATTAGTTTTTTTCCTGATTAACACAAAAGAAAATATTTTGAGGAATGATAGTAAACCCACAGCAGATAGTGACCATTGACTCCCATAGTAGGAATAAAAAAATGATGGAATTTTATAGGTTCAATGAAAATTCTTTCATAATTTACTCATCCTTGTGTTGTTTTAAACCTGTATGCATTAGTTTTTTTCTGATTAACACAAAAGAAAATATTTTGAGGAATGATGGTAAACCCACAGCAGATAGTGACCATTGACTCCCATAGTAGGATTAAAAAAATGATGGAATTTTATAGGTTCAATGAAAATTCTTTCATAATTTACTCATCCTCGTGTTCTTTTAAACGTGTATGCATTAGTTTTTTTTCTGATTAACACAAAAGAAAATATTTTGAGGAATGATAGTAAACCCACAGCAGATAGTGACCATTGACTCCCATAGTAGGAATAAAAAAATGATGGAATTTTATAGGTTCAATGAAAATTCTTTCATAATTTATTCATCCTTGTGTTGTTTTAAACCTGTATGCATTCGTTTTTTTCTAATAAACACAAAAGAAAATATTTTGAGGAATGATGGTAAACCCACAGCAGATAGTGACCATTGACTCCCATAGTAGGAATAAAAAAATGATGGAATTTTTTAGGTTCAATGAAAATTCTTTCATAATTTATTCATCCTTGTGTTGTTTTAAACCTGTATGCATTAGTTTTTTTCTGATCAACACAAAAGAAAATATTTTGAGGAATGATGGTAAACCCACAGCAGATAGTGACCCACTGACTCCCATAGTAGGAATAAAAAAATGATGGAATTTTATAGGTTCAATGAAAATTCTTTCATAATTTACTCATCCTTGTGTTGTTTTAAACCTGTATGCAGTAGTTTTTTTCTGATTAACACAAAAGAAAATATTTTGAGGAATGATGGTAAACCCACAGCAGATAGTGACCATTGACTCCCATAGTAGGATTAAAAAAATGATGGAATTTTATAGGTTCAATGAAAATTCTTTCATAATTTATTCATCCTTGTGTTGTTTTAAACCTGTATGTATTAGTTTTTTTCTGATCAACACAAAAGAAAATATTTTGAGGAATGATGGTAAACCCACAGCAGATAGTGACCCACTGACTCCCATAGTAGGAATAAAAAAATGATGGAATTTTATAGGTTCAATGAAAATTCTTTCATAATTTATTCATCCTCGTGTTGTTTTAAACCTGTATGCATTCATTTTTTTCTAATAAACACAAAAGAAAATATTTTGAGGAATGATGGTAAACCCACAGCAGATAGTGACCATTGACTCCCATAGTAGGAATAAAAAAATGATGGAATTTTTTAGGTTCAATGAAAATTCTTTCATAATTTATTCATCCTCGTGTTGTTTTAAACCTGTATGCATTCGTTTTTTTCTAATAAACACAAAAGAAAATATTTTGAGGAATGATGGTAAACCCACAGCAGATAGTGACCATTGACTCCCATAGTAGGAATAAAAAAATGATGGAATTTTATAGGTTCAATGAAAATTCTTTCATAATTTACTCATCCTTGTGTTGTTTTAAACCTGTATGCATTAGTTTTTTTCTGATCAACACAAAAGAAAATATTTTGAGGAATGATGGTAAACCCACAGCAGATAGTGACCCACTGACTCCCATAGTAGGAATAAAAAAATGATGGAATTTTATAGGTTCAATGAAAATTCTTTCATAATTTACTCATTCTCGTGTTCTTTTAAACGTGTATGCATTAGTTTTTTTTCTGATTAACACAAAAGAAAATATTTTGAGGAATGATAGTAAACCCACAGCAGATAGTGACCATTGACTCCCATAGTAGGAATAAGAAAATGATGGAATTTTTTAGGTTCAATGAAAATTCTTTCATAATTTATTCATCCTCGTGTTGTTTTAAACCTGTATGCATTCGTTTTTTTCTAATAAACACAAAAGAAAATATTTTGAGGAATGATGGTAAACCCACAGCAGATAGTGACCATTGACTCCCATAGTAGGAATAAAAAAATGATGGCATTTTTTAGGTTCAATGAAAATTCTTTCATAATTTATTCATCCTCGTGTTGTTTTAAACCTGTATGCATTAGTTTTTTTTCTGATCAACACAAAAGAAAATATTTTGAGGAATGATGGTAAACCCACAGCAGATAGTGACCCACTGACTCCCATAGTAGGAATAAAAAAATGATGGAATTTTATTGGTTCAATGAAAATTCTTTCATAATTTATTCATCCTCCTGTTGTTTTAAACCTGTATGCATTCGTTTTTTTCTAATAAACACAAATGAAAATATTTTGAGGAATGATGGTAAACCCACAGCAGATAGTGACCATTGACTCCCATAGTAGGAATAAAAAAATGATGGAATTTTATAGGTTCAATGAAAATTCTTTCATAATTTACTCATCCTTGTGTTGTTTTAAACCTGTATGCATTAGTTTTTTTCTGATCAACACAAAAGAAAATATTTTGAGGAATGATGGTAAACCCACAGCAGATAGTGACCATTGACTCCCATAGTAGGAATAAAAAATGATGGAATTTTATAGGTTCAATGAAAATTCTTACATAATTACTCATCCTTGTGTTGTTTTAAACCTGTATGCATTAGTTTTTTTCTAATAAACACAAAAGAAAATATTTTGAGGAATGATGGTAAACCCACAGCAGATAGTGACCATTGACTCCCATAGTAGGAATAAAAAAATGATGGAATTTTATAGGTTCAATGAAAATTCTTTCATAATTTACTCATCCTCGTGTTCTTTTAAACGTGTATGCATTAGTTTTTTTTCTGATTAACACAAAAGAAAATATTTTGAGGAATGATAGTAAACCCACAGCAGATAGTGACCATTGACTCCCATAGTAGGAATAAAAAAATGATGGAATTTTATAGGTTCAATGAAAATTCTTTCATAATTTACTCATCCTTGTGTTGTTTTAAACCTGTATGCATTAGTTTTTTTCTGATTAACACAAAAGAAAATATTTTGAGGAATGATGGTAAACCCACAGCAGATAGTGACCATTGACTCCCATAGTAGGATTAAAAAAATGATGGAATTTTATAGGTTCAATGAAAATTCTTTCATAATTTACTCATCCTCGTGTTCTTTTAAACGTGTATGCATTAGTTTTTTTTCTGATTAACACAAAAGAAAATATTTTGAGGAATGATAGTAAACCCACAGCAGATAGTGACCATTGACTCCCATAGTAGGAATGAAAAAATGATGGAATTTTATATGTTCAATGAAAATTCTTTCATAATTTACTCATCCTTGTGTTGTTTTAAACCTGTATGCATTAGTTTTTTTCTGATCAACACAAAAGAAAATATTTTGAGGAATGATGGTAAACCCACAGCAGATAGTGACCATTGACTCCCATAGTAGGAATAAAAAATGATGGAATTTTATAGGTTCAATGAAAATTCTTACATAATTACTCATCCTTGTGTTGTTTTAAACCTGTATGCATTAGTTTTTTTCTAATAAACACAAAAGAAAATATTTTGAGGAATGATGGTAAACCCACAGCAGATAGTGACCATTGACTCCCATAGTAGGAATAAAAAAATGATGGAATTTTATAGGTTCAATGAAAATTCTTTCATAATTTACTCATCCTCGTGTTCTTTTAAACGTGTATGCATTAGTTTTTTTTCTGATTAACACAAAAGAAAATATTTTGAGGAATGATAGTAAACCCACAGCAGATAGTGACCATTGACTCCCATAGTAGGAATAAAAAAATGATGGAATTTTATAGGTTCAATGAAATTTCTTTCATAATTTACTCATCCTTGTGTTGTTTTAAACCTGTATGCATTAGTTTTTTTCTGATTAACACAAAAGAAAATATTTTGAGGAATGATGGTAAACCCACAGCAGATAGTGACCATTGACTCCCATAGTAGGAATAAAAAAATGATGGAATTTTATAGGTTCAATGAAAATTCTTTCATAATTTATTCATCCTTGTGTTGTTTTAAACCTGTATGCATTCGTTTTTTTCTAATAAACACAAAAGAAAATATTTTGAGGAATGATGGTAAACCCACAGCAGATAGTGACCCACTGACTCCCATAGTAGGAATAAAAAAATGATGGAATTTTTTAGGTTCAATGAAAATTCTTTCATAATTTATTCATCCTCCTGTTGTTTTAAACCTGTATGCATTCGTTTTTTTCTAATAAACACAAAAGAAAATATTTTGAGGAATGATGGTAAACCCACAGCAGATAGTGACCATTGACTCCCATAGTAGGAATAAAAAAATGATGGAATTTTATAGGTTCAATGAAAATTCTTTCATAATTTACTCATCCTTGTGTTGTTTTAAACCTGTATGCATTAGTTTTTTTCTGATCAACACAAAAGAAAATATTTTGAGGAATGATGGTAAACCCACAGCAGATAGTGACCCACTGACTCCCATAGTAGGAATAAAAAAATGATGGAATTTTATAGGTTCAATGAAAATTCTTTCATAATTTACTCATTCTCGTGTTCTTTTAAACGTGTATGCATTAGTTTTTTTCTGATCAACACAAAAGAAAATATTTTGAGGAATGATGGTAAACCCACAGCAGATAGTGACCATTGACTCCCATAGTAGGATTAAAAAAATGATGGAATTTTATAGGTTCAATGAAAATTCTTTCATAATTTACTCATCCTCGTGTTCTTTTAAACGTGTATGCATTAGTTTTTTTTCTGATTAACACAAAAGAAAATATTTTGAGGAATGATAGTAAACCCACAGCAGATAGTGACCATTGACTCCCATAGTAGGAATAAAAAAATGATGGAATTTTTTAGGTTCAATGAAAATTCTTTCATAATTTATTCATCCTCGTGTTGTTTTAAACCTGTATGCATTCGTTTTTTTCTAATAAACACAAAAGAAAATATTTTGAGGAATGATGGTAAACCCACAGCAGATAGTGACCATTGACTCCCATAGTAGGAATAAAAAATGATGGAATTTTATAGGTTCAATGAAAATTCTTACATAATTACTCATCCTTGTGTTGTTTTAAACCTGTATGCATTAGTTTTTTTCTAATAAACACAAAAGAAAATATTTTGAGGAATGATGGTAAACCCACAGCAGATAGTGACCATTGACTCCCATAGTAGGAATAAAAAAATGATGGAATTTTATAGGTTCAATGAAAATTCTTTCATAATTTACTCATCCTCGTGTTCTTTTAAACGTGTATGCATTAGTTTTTTTTCTGATTAACACAAAAGAAAATATTTTGAGGAATGATAGTAAACCCACAGCAGATAGTGACCATTGACTCCCATAGTAGGAATAAAAAAATGATGGAATTTTATAGGTTCAATGAAATTTCTTTCATAATTTACTCATCCTTGTGTTGTTTTAAACCTGTATGCATTAGTTTTTTTCTGATTAACACAAAAGAAAATATTTTGAGGAATGATGGTAAACCCACAGCAGATAGTGACCATTGACTCCCATAGTAGGAATAAAAAAATGATGGAATTTTATAGGTTCAATGAAAATTCTTTCATAATTTATTCATCCTTGTGTTGTTTTAAACCTGTATGCATTCGTTTTTTTCTAATAAACACAAAAGAAAATATTTTGAGGAATGATGGTAAACCCACAGCAGATAGTGACCCACTGACTCCCATAGTAGGAATAAAAAAATGATGGAATTTTTTAGGTTCAATGAAAATTCTTTCATAATTTATTCATCCTCCTGTTGTTTTAAACCTGTATGCATTCGTTTTTTTCTAATAAACACAAAAGAAAATATTTTGAGGAATGATGGTAAACCCACAGCAGATAGTGACCATTGACTCCCATAGTAGGAATAAAAAAATGATGGAATTTTATAGGTTCAATGAAAATTCTTTCATAATTTACTCATCCTTGTGTTGTTTTAAACCTGTATGCATTAGTTTTTTTCTGATCAACACAAAAGAAAATATTTTGAGGAATGATGGTAAACCCACAGCAGATAGTGACCCACTGACTCCCATAGTAGGAATAAAAAAATGATGGAATTTTATAGGTTCAATGAAAATTCTTTCATAATTTACTCATTCTCGTGTTCTTTTAAACGTGTATGCATTAGTTTTTTTTCTGATTAACACAAAAGAAAATATTTTGAGGAATGATAGTAAACCCACAGCAGATAGTGACCATTGACTCCCATAGTAGGAATAAAAAAATGATGGAATTTTTTAGGTTCAATGAAAATTCTTTCATAATTTATTCATCCTCGTGTTGTTTTAAACCTGTATGCATTCGTTTTTTTCTAATAAACACAAAAGAAAATATTTTGAGGAATGATGGTAAACCCACAGCAGATAGTGACCATTGACTCCCATAGTAGGAATAAAAAAATGATGGAATTTTATAGGTTCAATGAAAATTCTTTCATAATTTACTCATCCTTGTGTTGTTTTAAACCTGTATGCATTAGTTTTTTTCTGATCAACACAAAAGAAAATATTTTGAGGAATGATGGTAAACCCACAGCAGATAGTGACCCACTGACTCCCATAGTAGGAATAAAAAAATGATGGAATTTTATAGGTTCAATGAAAATTCTTTCATAATTTATTCATCCTCCTGTTGTTTTAAACCTGTATGCATTCGTTTTTTTCTAATAAACACAAATGAAAATATTTTGAGGAATGATGGTAAACCCACAGCAGATAGTGACCATTGACTCCCATAGTAGGAATAAAAAAATGATGGAATTTTTTAGGTTCAATGAAAATTCTTTCATAATTTATTCATCCTCGTGTTGTTTTAAACCTGTATGCATTCGTTTTTTTCTAATAAACACAAAAGAAAATATTTTGAGGAATGATGGTAAACCCACAGCAGATAGTGACCATTGACTCCCATAGTAGGAATAAAAAAATGATGGAATTTTATAGGTTCAATGAAAATTCTTTCATAATTTACTCATCCTTGTGTTGTTTTAAACCTGTATGCATTAGTTTTTTTCTGATCAACACAAAAGAAAATATTTTGAGGAATGATGGTAAACCCACAGCAGATAGTGACCATTGACTCCCATAGTAGGAATAAAAAATGATGGAATTTTATAGGTTCAATGAAAATTCTTACATAATTACTCATCCTTGTGTTGTTTTAAACCTGTATGCATTAGTTTTTTTCTAATAAACACAAAAGAAAATATTTTGAGGAATGATGGTAAACCCACAGCAGATAGTGACCATTGACTCCCATAGTAGGAATAAAAAAATGATGGAATTTTATAGGTTCAATGAAAATTCTTTCATAATTTACTCATCCTCGTGTTCTTTTAAACGTGTATGCATTAGTTTTTTTCCTGATTAACACAAAAGAAAATATTTTGAGGAATGATAGTAAACCCACAGCAGATAGTGACCATTGACTCCCATAGTAGGAATAAAAAAATGATGGAATTTTATAGGTTCAATGAAAATTCTTTCATAATTTACTCATCCTTGTGTTGTTTTAAACCTGTATGCATTAGTTTTTTTCTGATTAACACAAAAGAAAATATTTTGAGGAATGATGGTAAACCCACAGCAGATAGTGACCATTGACTCCCATAGTAGGATTAAAAAAATGATGGAATTTTATAGGTTCAATGAAAATTCTTTCATAATTTACTCATCCTCGTGTTCTTTTAAACGTGTATGCATTAGTTTTTTTTCTGATTAACACAAAAGAAAATATTTTGAGGAATGATAGTAAACCCACAGCAGATAGTGACCATTGACTCCCATAGTAGGAATAAAAAAATGATGGAATTTTATAGGTTCAATGAAAATTCTTTCATAATTTATTCATCCTTGTGTTGTTTTAAACCTGTATGCATTCGTTTTTTTCTAATAAACACAAAAGAAAATATTTTGAGGAATGATGGTAAACCCACAGCAGATAGTGACCATTGACTCCCATAGTAGGAATAAAAAAATGATGGAATTTTTTAGGTTCAATGAAAATTCTTTCATAATTTATTCATCCTTGTGTTGTTTTAAACCTGTATGCAGTAGTTTTTTTCTGATTAACACAAAAGAAAATATTTTGAGGAATGATGGTAAACCCACAGCAGATAGTGACCATTGACTCCCATAGTAGGATTAAAAAAATGATGGAATTTTATAGGTTCAATGAAAATTCTTTCATAATTTATTCATCCTTGTGTTGTTTTAAACCTGTATGTATTAGTTTTTTTCTGATCAACACAAAAGAAAATATTTTGAGGAATGATGGTAAACCCACAGCAGATAGTGACCCACTGACTCCCATAGTAGGAATAAAAAAATTATGGAATTTTATAGGTTCAATGAAAATTCTTTCATAATTTATTCATCCTCGTGTTGTTTTAAACCTGTATGCATTCGTTTTTTTCTAATAAACACAAAAGAAAATATTTTGAGGAATGATGGTAAACCCACAGCAGATAGTGACCATTGACTCCCATAGTAGGAATAAAAAAATGATGGAATTTTTTAGGTTCAATGAAAATTCTTTCATAATTTATTCATCCTCGTGTTGTTTTAAACCTGTATGCATTCGTTTTTTTCTAATAAACACAAAAGAAAATATTTTGAGGAATGATGGTAAACCCACAGCAGATAGTGACCATTGACTCCCATAGTAGGAATAAAAAAATGATGGAATTTTATAGGTTCAATGAAAATTCTTTCATAATTTACTCATCCTTGTGTTGTTTTAAACCTGTATGCATTAGTTTTTTTCTGATCAACACAAAAGAAAATATTTTGAGGAATGATGGTAAACCCACAGCAGATAGTGACCCACTGACTCCCATAGTAGGAATAAAAAAATGATAGAATTTTATAGGTTCAATGAAAATTCTTTCATAATTTACTCATTCTCGTGTTCTTTTAAACGTGTATGCATTAGTTTTTTTTCTGATTAACACAAAAGAAAATATTTTGAGGAATGATAGTAAACCCACAGCAGATAGTGACCATTGACTCCCATAGTAGGAATAAAAAAATGATGGAATTTTTTAGGTTCAATGAAAATTCTTTCATAATTTATTCATCCTCGTGTTGTTTTAAACCTGTATGCATTCGTTTTTTTCTAATAAACACAAAAGAAAAAATTTTGAGGAATGATGGTAAACCCACAGCAGATAGTGACCATTGACTCCCATAGTAGGAATAAAAAAATGATGGCATTTTTTAGGTTCAATGAAAATTCTTTCATAATTTATTCATCCTCGTGTTGTTTTAAACCTGTATGCATTAGTTTTTTTCTGATCAACACAAAAGAAAATATTTTGAGGAATGATGGTAAACCCACAGCAGATAGTGACCCACTGACTCCCATAGTAGGAATAAAAAAATGATGGAATTTTATTGGTTCAATGAAAATTCTTTCATAATTTATTCATCCTCCTGTTGTTTTAAACCTGTATGCATTCGTTTTTTTCTAATAAACACAAATGAAAATATTTTGAGGAATGATGGTAAACCCACAGCAGATAGTGACCATTGACTCCCATAGTAGGAATAAAAAAATGATGGAATTTTATAGGTTCAATGAAAATTCTTTCATAATTTACTCATCCTTGTGTTGTTTTAAACCTGTATGCATTAGTTTTTTTCTGATCAACACAAAAGAAAATATTTTGAGGAATGATGGTAAACCCACAGCAGATAGTGACCATTGACTCCCATAGTAGGAATAAAAAATGATGGAATTTTATAGGTTCAATGAAAATTCTTACATAATTACTCATCCTTGTGTTGTTTTAAACCTGTATGCATTAGTTTTTTTCTAATAAACACAAAAGAAAATATTTTGAGGAATGATGGTAAACCCACAGCAGATAGTGACCATTGACTCCCATAGTAGGAATAAAAAAATGATGGAATTTTATAGGTTCAATGAAAATTCTTTCATAATTTACTCATCCTCGTGTTCTTTTAAACGTGTATGCATTAGTTTTTTTTCTGATTAACACAAAAGAAAATATTTTGAGGAATGATAGTAAACCCACAGCAGATAGTGACCATTGACTCCCATAGTAGGAATAAAAAAATGATGGAATTTTATAGGTTCAATGAAAATTCTTTCATAATTTACTCATCCTTGTGTTGTTTTAAACCTGTATGCATTAGTTTTTTTCTGATTAACACAAAAGAAAATATTTTGAGGAATGATGGTAAACCCACAGCAGATAGTGACCATTGACTCCCATAGTAGGAATAAAAAAATGATGGAATTTTATAGGTTCAATGAAAATTCTTTCATAATTTATTCATCCTTGTGTTGTTTTAAACCTGTATGCATTCGTTTTTTTCTAATAAACACAAAAGAAAATATTTTGAGGAATGATGGTAAACCCACAGCAGATAGTGACCATTGACTCCCATAGTAGGAATAAAAAAATGATGGAATTTTTTAGGTTCAATGAAAATTCTTTCATAATTTATTCATCCTTGTGTTGTTTTAAACCTGTATGCATTAGTTTTTTTCTGATCAACACAAAAGAAAATATTTTGAGGAATGATGGTAAACCCACAGCAGATAGTGACCCACTGACTCCCATAGTAGGAATAAAAAAATGATGGAATTTTATAGGTTCAATGAAAATTCTTTCATAATTTACTCATCCTTGTGTTGTTTTAAACCTGTATGCATTAGTTTTTTTCTAATAAACACAAAAGAAAATATTTTGAGGAATGATGGTAAACCCACAGCAGATAGTGACCATTGACTCCCATAGTAGGAATAAAAAAATGATGGAATTTTATAGGTTCAATGAAAATTCTTTCATAATTTACTCATCCTCGTGTTCTTTTAAACGTGTATGCATTAGTTTTTTTTCTGATTAACACAAAAGAAAATATTTTGAGGAATGATAGTAAACCCACAGCAGATAGTGACCATTGTCTCCCATAGTAGGAATAAAAAAATGATGGAATTTTATAGGTTCAATGAAAATTCTTTCATAATTTACTCATCCTTGTGTTGTTTTAAACCTGTACGCATTAGTTTTTTTCTGATTAACACAAAAGAAAAAATTTTGAGGAATGATGGTAAACCCACAGCAGATAGTGACCATTGACTCCCATAGTAGGAATAAAAAAATGATGGAATTTTATAGGTTCAATGAAAATTCTTTCATAATTTACTCATCCTTGTGTTGTTTTAAACCTGTATGCATTAGTTTTTTTCTAATAAACACAAAAGAAAATATTTTGAGGAATGATGGTAAACCCACAGCAGATAGTGACCCACTGACTCCCATAGTAGGAATAAAAAAATGATGGAATTTTATAGGTTCAATGAAAATTCTTTCATAATTTACTCATCCTTGTGTTGTTTTAAACCTGTATGCATTAGTTTTTTTCTAATAAACACAAAAGAAAATATTTTGAGGAATGATGGTAAACCCACAGCAGATAGTGACCATTGACTCCCATAGTAGGAATAAAAAAATGATGGAATTTTATAGGTTCAATGAAAATTCTTTCATAATTTATTCATCCTCCTGTTGTTTTAAACCTGTATGCATTCGTTTTTTTCTAATAAACACAAATGAAAATATTTTGAGGAATGATGGTAAACCCACAGCAGATAGTGACCATTGACTCCCATAGTAGGAATAAAAAAATGATGGAATTTTTTAGGTTCAATGAAAATTCTTTCATAATTTATTCATCCTCGTGTTGTTTTAAACCTGTATGCATTCGTTTTTTTCTAATAAACACAAAAGAAAATATTTTGAGGAATGATGGTAAACCCACAGCAGATAGTGACCATTGACTCCCATAGTAGGAATAAAAAAATGATGGCATTTTTTAGGTTCAATGAAAATTCTTTCATAATTTACTCATCCTTGTGTTGTTTTAAACCTGTATGCATTAGTTTTTTTCTGATTAACACAAAAGAAAATATTTTGAGGAATGATGGTAAACCCACAGCAGATAGTGACCATTGACTCCCATAGTAGGATTAAAAAAATGATGGAATTTTATAGGTTCAATGAAAATTCTTTCATAATTTACTCATCCTCGTGTTCTTTTAAACGTGTATGCATTAGTTTTTTTTCTGATTAACACAAAAGAAAATATTTTGAGGAATGATAGTAAACCCACAGCAGATAGTGACCATTGACTCCCATAGTAGGAATGAAAAAATGATGGAATTTTATATGTTCAATGAAAATTCTTTCATAATTTACTCATCCTTGTGTTGTTTTAAACCTGTATGCATTAGTTTTTTTCTGATCAACACAAAAGAAAATATTTTGAGGAATGATGGTAAACCCACAGCAGATAGTGACCATTGACTCCCATAGTAGGAATAAAAAATGATGGAATTTTATAGGTTCAATGAAAATTCTTACATAATTACTCATCCTTGTGTTGTTTTAAACCTGTATGCATTAGTTTTTTTCTAATAAACACAAAAGAAAATATTTTGAGGAATGATGGTAAACCCACAGCAGATAGTGACCATTGACTCCCATAGTAGGAATAAAAAAATGATGGAATTTTATAGGTTCAATGAAAATTCTTTCATAATTTACTCATCCTCGTGTTCTTTTAAACGTGTATGCATTAGTTTTTTTTCTGATTAACACAAAAGAAAATATTTTGAGGAATGATAGTAAACCCACAGCAGATAGTGACCATTGACTCCCATAGTAGGAATAAAAAAATGATGGAATTTTATAGGTTCAATGAAATTTCTTTCATAATTTACTCATCCTTGTGTTGTTTTAAACCTGTATGCATTAGTTTTTTTCTGATTAACACAAAAGAAAATATTTTGAGGAATGATGGTAAACCCACAGCAGATAGTGACCATTGACTCCCATAGTAGGAATAAAAAAATGATGGAATTTTATAGGTTCAATGAAAATTCTTTCATAATTTATTCATCCTTGTGTTGTTTTAAACCTGTATGCATTCGTTTTTTTCTAATAAACACAAAAGAAAATATTTTGAGGAATGATGGTAAACCCACAGCAGATAGTGACCCACTGACTCCCATAGTAGGAATAAAAAAATGATGGAATTTTTTAGGTTCAATGAAAATTCTTTCATAATTTATTCATCCTCCTGTTGTTTTAAACCTGTATGCATTCGTTTTTTTCTAATAAACACAAAAGAAAATATTTTGAGGAATGATGGTAAACCCACAGCAGATAGTGACCATTGACTCCCATAGTAGGAATAAAAAAATGATGGAATTTTATAGGTTCAATGAAAATTCTTTCATAATTTACTCATCCTTGTGTTGTTTTAAACCTGTATGCATTAGTTTTTTTCTGATCAACACAAAAGAAAATATTTTGAGGAATGATGGTAAACCCACAGCAGATAGTGACCCACTGACTCCCATAGTAGGAATAAAAAAATGATGGAATTTTATAGGTTCAATGAAAATTCTTTCATAATTTACTCATTCTCGTGTTCTTTTAAACGTGTATGCATTAGTTTTTTTCTGATCAACACAAAAGAAAATATTTTGAGGAATGATGGTAAACCCACAGCAGATAGTGACCATTGACTCCCATAGTAGGATTAAAAAAATGATGGAATTTTATAGGTTCAATGAAAATTCTTTCATAATTTACTCATCCTCGTGTTCTTTTAAACGTGTATGCATTAGTTTTTTTTCTGATTAACACAAAAGAAAATATTTTGAGGAATGATAGTAAACCCACAGCAGATAGTGACCATTGACTCCCATAGTAGGAATAAAAAAATGATGGAATTTTTTAGGTTCAATGAAAATTCTTTCATAATTTATTCATCCTCGTGTTGTTTTAAACCTGTATGCATTCGTTTTTTTCTAATAAACACAAAAGAAAATATTTTGAGGAATGATGGTAAACCCACAGCAGATAGTGACCATTGACTCCCATAGTAGGAATAAAAAATGATGGAATTTTATAGGTTCAATGAAAATTCTTACATAATTACTCATCCTTGTGTTGTTTTAAACCTGTATGCATTAGTTTTTTTCTAATAAACACAAAAGAAAATATTTTGAGGAATGATGGTAAACCCACAGCAGATAGTGACCATTGACTCCCATAGTAGGAATAAAAAAATGATGGAATTTTATAGGTTCAATGAAAATTCTTTCATAATTTACTCATCCTCGTGTTCTTTTAAACGTGTATGCATTAGTTTTTTTTCTGATTAACACAAAAGAAAATATTTTGAGGAATGATAGTAAACCCACAGCAGATAGTGACCATTGACTCCCATAGTAGGAATAAAAAAATGATGGAATTTTATAGGTTCAATGAAATTTCTTTCATAATTTACTCATCCTTGTGTTGTTTTAAACCTGTATGCATTAGTTTTTTTCTGATTAACACAAAAGAAAATATTTTGAGGAATGATGGTAAACCCACAGCAGATAGTGACCATTGACTCCCATAGTAGGAATAAAAAAATGATGGAATTTTATAGGTTCAATGAAAATTCTTTCATAATTTATTCATCCTTGTGTTGTTTTAAACCTGTATGCATTCGTTTTTTTCTAATAAACACAAAAGAAAATATTTTGAGGAATGATGGTAAACCCACAGCAGATAGTGACCCACTGACTCCCATAGTAGGAATAAAAAAATGATGGAATTTTTTAGGTTCAATGAAAATTCTTTCATAATTTATTCATCCTCCTGTTGTTTTAAACCTGTATGCATTCGTTTTTTTCTAATAAACACAAAAGAAAATATTTTGAGGAATGATGGTAAACCCACAGCAGATAGTGACCATTGACTCCCATAGTAGGAATAAAAAAATGATGGAATTTTATAGGTTCAATGAAAATTCTTTCATAATTTACTCATCCTTGTGTTGTTTTAAACCTGTATGCATTAGTTTTTTTCTGATCAACACAAAAGAAAATATTTTGAGGAATGATGGTAAACCCACAGCAGATAGTGACCCACTGACTCCCATAGTAGGAATAAAAAAATGATGGAATTTTATAGGTTCAATGAAAATTCTTTCATAATTTACTCATTCTCGTGTTCTTTTAAACGTGTATGCATTAGTTTTTTTTCTGATTAACACAAAAGAAAATATTTTGAGGAATGATAGTAAACCCACAGCAGATAGTGACCATTGACTCCCATAGTAGGAATAAAAAAATGATGGAATTTTTTAGGTTCAATGAAAATTCTTTCATAATTTATTCATCCTCGTGTTGTTTTAAACCTGTATGCATTCGTTTTTTTCTAATAAACACAAAAGAAAATATTTTGAGGAATGATGGTAAACCCACAGCAGATAGTGACCATTGACTCCCATAGTAGGAATAAAAAAATGATGGAATTTTATAGGTTCAATGAAAATTCTTTCATAATTTACTCATCCTTGTGTTGTTTTAAACCTGTATGCATTAGTTTTTTTCTGATCAACACAAAAGAAAATATTTTGAGGAATGATGGTAAACCCACAGCAGATAGTGACCCACTGACTCCCATAGTAGGAATAAAAAAATGATGGAATTTTATAGGTTCAATGAAAATTCTTTCATAATTTATTCATCCTCCTGTTGTTTTAAACCTGTATGCATTCGTTTTTTTCTAATAAACACAAATGAAAATATTTTGAGGAATGATGGTAAACCCACAGCAGATAGTGACCATTGACTCCCATAGTAGGAATAAAAAAATGATGGAATTTTTTAGGTTCAATGAAAATTCTTTCATAATTTATTCATCCTCGTGTTGTTTTAAACCTGTATGCATTCGTTTTTTTCTAATAAACACAAAAGAAAATATTTTGAGGAATGATGGTAAACCCACAGCAGATAGTGACCATTGACTCCCATAGTAGGAATAAAAAAATGATGGAATTTTATAGGTTCAATGAAAATTCTTTCATAATTTACTCATCCTTGTGTTGTTTTAAACCTGTATGCATTAGTTTTTTTCTGATCAACACAAAAGAAAATATTTTGAGGAATGATGGTAAACCCACAGCAGATAGTGACCATTGACTCCCATAGTAGGAATAAAAAATGATGGAATTTTATAGGTTCAATGAAAATTCTTACATAATTACTCATCCTTGTGTTGTTTTAAACCTGTATGCATTAGTTTTTTTCTAATAAACACAAAAGAAAATATTTTGAGGAATGATGGTAAACCCACAGCAGATAGTGACCATTGACTCCCATAGTAGGAATAAAAAAATGATGGAATTTTAT